>NC_089500.1:65890515-66246668 GCF_036850765.1 Saccopteryx bilineata
TTCCTGGTTCATCATGCAGAAAACCACAGAATCTTGGCCTTCCTCAGTTTCTTGCTTAAAGGAAAAAAGCTCTTATGTTACAGGCCAGGCAGATTGTTCTATGATTTAATGAAAGGATACCATTCAAATATTGGAAAATATTTCCAAAGCAGTCAAAGATATTCCTAGCTAAGAATTTCCTTTTCAGAATACCAGGGACTCAAAGCCCAAAGCAGTAGAGGGCACACAGTTTTAAAAAAAGGAAAATGATTTGTTTTTTACATAAATTAATTTTAGTGATTAATACTTCCAAGATCTAACTTTCTCTCCTAATTTCTTCTGTTCCAAAAAGCTGACAACGTAGTGTAACAAAAATGCAAAAAGACACTTGATGACAATTTACACGGAACTGCACTGTTGTGCAAAACAAACAAACGAACGAAATGATTCAAGCACTGGAAAGGAAGACTAGCGTGTCCGGACTGGCCTTCAGAGGAAGGGCATGCAGATCCCAGCACCGGCGGACTCACGGAAGATAGTTTTTCAATTGTTTGAAAGACATTTATTGGTTGTGGGCAACATGTCAAGGTAGGGGTTATATTTTAGGATCTCCTTCTATTTACCCCATGCATTTGCGAGGGGAAAGACTTGCTAGGAGAGAGATCTCCCTTACTCAGAGACAGCAGGCGTAGGGGAGCCATGGGGGTGGAAGAAATGGAGAGGTAATGCTGTGGCCAGACCTGGCACTCCCATGGGGACCACAAGGCCTGGGTACTTCTGCATTGGCAAGAGGGCTCAGTCTTCAGGGGAGAAGCAAGAACCCTGCAAGGCATCTTACAGTTTTAGGATTCTGGACACGCGCCCAGCTTAGATGTGAATCAGGCAGGCTCTGTGCAGAGGGGCCCATGAGAGGGTCATTTCACTGCACTTGGTTAAGATCTTCCTGGAGTA
The DNA here is from genome assembly GCF_036850765.1 of Saccopteryx bilineata. Classification (NCBI taxonomy): domain Eukaryota; kingdom Metazoa; phylum Chordata; class Mammalia; order Chiroptera; family Emballonuridae; genus Saccopteryx; species Saccopteryx bilineata. Next base: position 65,891,446 of record NC_089500.1, read on the forward strand.
GATCTAAGGTCCTGGCTACCTTCCTGGAGGTTGTCCCAGTCTGCAAGACCCTTACAACAGGGCAAGGTCAGACAGTCAGAGGACTGTCCCATTGAGCCAAAGGAGGCGTTTATTAAGCAGCTGCTGCTTCTTGACAGATTATGAGCAAATGAATAGAAGCAAGCTGGCTCTGGGACCCAGAAGGAAGGGATACTCACTTTTGTTATACTTAAGTAAAACAGACATTCTGCATGATTTTTACCATTACAACAAGGCCAAAGAAATAAGCAAAATCCTAGGCAGCAAAAGGGTGCCACTTGTGGCCCAGGCAACTTGGAACTAGAGGAAAGCTTCTCAAAAAGGCAAGAGTCTGTGCTGAGCCTACGAACCCGGGGGAGAAGCACTGGATTTCACCTTCCTGAATGACTTCCTGGGTCACTAACAATTCTGACAGCAGGCCATTTGCATATACACCCCTGTATTTCTGAGTACTCATGGTGTCACTTTTTGGTCCCAAGCCCTTCCTGGCCATTCAAGGAATATAAACATGACCTGTTTCTGGCCAGACTTTCTCTATGTGGGTCTAGAGACTAGAGCAGCTGTATTTTCAACTCCTCCGAGGTGTTTGTGTATTTTTATTAGATCTGCTGTGGACCAACAATGAATGGCAGCAAAAACACATGCAAGTGACGTAAATCATCCATATCGTATAAATCAAATCCACAAAATACAGTGTTACAGTGCTAGAGAAGTAGCCATAAACTGATGGACACACATCTCCCGCTCCCTCAGTGCTTACTGCCTCTTTAGGAATCTCTTCAAGGTCAGTGATCTAATAGCAGCAGCATGCAGAGCTCTGCTGTGACAAGACAGTGACCTTTACGCTGTCTCCTAGGGACGAGCACTGCGTTGAGAAAGAACAGATCTGTTTTCCTTGGCCTTTAGTTCTAGGTCTTATTCCTTACCTATAAAATGGGTATGAAATTCACCTTTGGGCCATTTGACATTAACTTCATTACTGCATATATATATATATATTTATGCAAAGTTAATATATATAAACATCCTTGCTATACTTTATACTTAAGTGTTTCTTTTGTGACAAAATCAAATGCTGGCATCTTAACAATGGGTTACTAACTTACACTTACTAACACTACAAATCGTTAAAGGAAAAAGACACAAATTAGACTCAATGGTACCAGCTCCTATCAGAGAAAGTATCATAAAAAGCATTAAGTCAAATTTATTCATTTAACTTTAAATGTGTCTGTCTTAGAGCATCTCTCCGAAAGTCTCTGTCTTTAATTAAGCTGACATGCACACAAAGATCTGTAAACTATGATGGACAAACTCAGCGACAGCCGGTGAGCACTGGCCACCAGAGCTTATCAGCTACAGACAGAAAACAAGTCTTGGAAGATTTTAATTATCCCAGTTGCCTTACAGGTGGACATTTATCATAAATTACTTAGCAAACATCACCGTCTCTATGTAGCACATCTCCACCCCTTGCCATTGACCACAGAGGATTCTGCACGGTAGGTAGCAGGTTGAATGGAGTGCACCACCTCTCCCATAAAAGTGGGTCTAACTGGCAGCAGGGTGACCCTCTTTCCCATGAAGAGGAATAGAGATGTTCCGGCTACCTGCTGTGACCAACTGAATCCCTTTTGCAGCTCAGGTATACACTCTGCTGCCAATTTTTGACCTCTGAAAAATTTAGAATAGAGTGACCCAGAATAGAGTCATAGAACACTGTCACTAGAGAGAGGAGGCAAAATATCTAACGGAGGGTGGCACAAGAGGCTTCAGTCTGCCTCTCCCTGCCTTGTGGCAAGGACTGTGGCCCCTGGCACAGCCAATATCGGGTAAATCCTTCACTGTAAAGAGAACCAAAACCCATTACTTCATATACTCTGAGGAGACAAACTCTCACACACGAAGAAAAGTACCTCCGTTCACTACATTCCAGAATAGGGCCTCTTCCGATGCCGCCTGAGCCTGCCCCACACTGAGGCTCTCTCCTTGGGGCCAGGACCACTTGGGACCTGGAAGGCCAGATACTCTGCAGTGACTAAGGCCACACTTGTCAGGGAGACAGCTGGAAGTTTACTTTTTGCTTTTAATATTCTTTTTTTTTTTCTTTCCTTTCTGGAAAGCATTCTAAAAAAATTCCCCTAGCAACTTCTATAAATCGGAAAATGAGATAGGCGTAAGAGGGGTTTGGGCTGTAACTTCTAAATTTTTTATTAAGGTATAATATACATATAGAAAAGCAAACATATATCACAAGCTACAGTTTTCAGAAATTGAATATATCCATTGACATTTTGGAATGTAACATTTTGAAATAAAAATATCACAAAAAGATACATGAAGTGAAAAAATGTTCTATTTCAATATAATTCACCTCTTATCATTCCGTAATAGTCAGTAAAAACAAAACAATACAAAACAAAAAACACTTATAAACAAAGCCTAAGGGAATATAATCACAAGACCCCATTTGGTCAAAGTAAGTCACTTGGGGTACATTAGTTTTATATCCCCTAATGGTGAGTCCCTGACTGTCAGCACTTAGGGCAGACGGTGTGTCCCTACACAAGTTCCTGGTCTCTGAAAAACTAATGGCAGCTTTCTGATCATTATGGAGGTTGAGGATTAGCATTCACTTCACTTGGCCACATCTCTACGTGGAAAAGACCTGGACTTTATTCACTCTTATATTGAGTTATTTACAGAAGGAAGAGCTATATGTAACTTTTATTCACCTTTTAGCCATTTTTCTTTATGCCTGGCATGCAATTCCTTCCTCTCCTCTTCTATTCCAGATTTCTATAAGTCAGTCATGTTAAAAGAAGTAGAAAGACCCAAATGGTACTTTAATGCAGCGAAGATCTTCAACAACGGAGATGTGACTCCAACCCACACATGGAAAAGGGTTGTGGCTAGGTATGGCGCAGTGACACGCCTGTGTGTATGAGGAAGCCTTCGCAAGGGAGCCTCCGGCATGCCTTGCTGCTCTGGGAACTTACTACGTACTTTGACTTACAAGTCCTAACACGTATTTTCAACCTGTATCTCTGCCGTGGATATAATAGAGCACCAGGGTTCCCATGTGGGTGTTTGCATGTGAGCATGTCCCTGTTCTGTATGCATCTATAGAGTAAGAGACACAGAACACCAGATCAACAATATACCAACGTGTTCTTACGTGGTGAAAAGAAAGAAAGATTTTGTTACACTAAAAACACCTGAGGCGAACATCAGTCTGAGGCCTCCAGAGGCCTTAGTCCCTCCTAAGTCTGTAGGAAGTGCTCAACAATGACTGTGTAGGCTGGTTAACAGAAGTCACGGCAAGGCAGTGCTCACACGACCTGTTACCTCAGAAATGCACCTGGAAGAGTAGCGGGAGGAAAGACGATACAGATTTTAAGCCCCCACAGCACTCAGGTCACATTTCAAGCTTGCTCCTTTCCCCGCCAAACAGCTGGGTATAGAAGGCACAGTGGGTGTTAAAGGAGGTCCCAGCTCTTTTAGAGGGGATCCTGTTCCCACTTATCCCTAGATACTCTCACGACCGGGGCACGATGTAAGGGCAAGGGCTCAAGAGCAGACACTTGATGCCGGAACAATGGTATGCAAGGCCCGGTGACAGATGGCGAGGCCAGGGGAATGAGCAGGGCAAAGCTGCCTCTGGAAGTCCCTGGCAGTCTGGGAAGAGAGAGGGCAGGCATGGAGTAAGGCAGGTACACTGGACCCAAGCTGTGAGTGGCTTATTTTCTGTAAAGTAGCCAACGTTGTCTTTTAAAATGCCCAGTTCACTCATGTTTTGTTTTGTTTTGTTTGGGGCCCGAAGACCAGCACTTGAGTAAAATTTAAATTCCTCAGCAATACCCAGGCCTCTGAACCCCTTACTGATGGCGCTCCAGCCACTCTGGCCTCCAGCTGTCTCTCCAACGCCAGCATGCTCCTGCTGTTCCCTGTGCCGTCATGCTCTTCCATGACATGGCCGTGTGGGTTCTCCCGCACTTGATTCAGCTCTCTGTGCAAATGTTACATTCTCACAGGCCTTCGCTTCCACCTGCTGCCACCACTCTCCGTCTCTGCCCCTGTTTCGCTCTTCTCCAGGCACCTGCAATCACCTGACAGCACACTGCATTTTACTGTTCAGCTCTGGTCTCCAGGAAGGTCGGGGCTTTGTGTATTTAGTGTTTGTTTTATCTTCAATGTTGAAGATATACCAAGACTCAATGATATTTTCTGGATAAATTAAAGAAAAAAACTAACAAATGAATTGATTAATGAAAGCAGGCAGCACCTGGATGTTAAAAACCCTACAGTGAGCCAGAGCAATGGCCACAGCAGCAAGAAACAAAGCTGAGGCCATGACCACCGCCTCGCAAATATTTCAGCACTTCCGCCCAAGTTGAGCAGGACGGCCCCTCACCAGGCCAGCGGGGCCAGCTGTCTTCCTGTGGTGCCCTTTCCCATTATTGCCACGTGCCAACGTGGCGTTGCAAGAAGGCACGGAGGCTCCCTGAACTGACATATCTTTGTACTTCTTTCTAATCATATCCCCAGTCACACTGCAAGGGCCTGAGAGGTCCTTCGGCTCGCATGTCCACTTGCGGGCATCCCACAAGAGGAGAAGCAGGTGAATGATCCGGTCAGCTATGGACTAGGCTACCGCTGAGGACAGTGTGCCTTTTTATTATGCTTCCTGGAGAAAAGGGCCAAATTCTTTAAGTTTCCTGATTATGGTTAGGGAATGGAAAAAAAAAAAATGATCCTCATAGAAATTTTTACTAAGGAAAAAAGAACTCTATTTAAAAAAGAATTACAAACATTTAAATGATAAAGAATGTATTACAGCAGTGTTTTCAACCACCAGTCTGCCAGAAATTTCTTGTCAAACTGCTGTATTACAGGGAATCAACAGTAGAGTAGATGAAGAAGATGATCGAATCAGAGATTTGAAAGATAAGGAAGTAGAAAACACCTAATCAGAACAGCAAAAAATTTTTTAAAAAATCCAATTAATGAGAATAGTAGAAGGAACCTCTGGGACAACCTCAGGTGTAGCAACATTCTCTTCATGAGGGTGCTAGAAGGAGAAGAGAGAGAGCAAGGAACGGCAAACCTATGTAAAAAAAATAATGGTGGAAAATTTTCCTACCTGGTGAAGGAAACAGACTTGTATGTACAAGTCCAGGAAGTGAAGAGTCCAAATAAGATGGACCCAAAGAGGTCCACACCAAGATACATCATAATTAAAATGCACAAGGTTAAACGCAAAGAGAGAATCTTAAAAGCAGCAAGAGAAAAGCAGTTAGTTACCTACAAGGGAGCTCCCCTAAGACTGTCAGCTTTCTCAACGGAAACTTGGAGGCGAGAAGTGAGTGTCAAGAAATAGTGATGAAAAGCAAGTACCTACAACCAAGTTTACTGTAGCCAGCAAAATTATCATTTATAATTGAAGGACATATAAAGCATTTCCCAGACAAGAAAAAGCTGGCCCTAGCCAGTTGGCCCAGTGGTAGAGAACTGGCCTGGCATGTAGATGTCCTGGGTTTGATTCCTAGTCAGGGCACACAGAAGAAGCAACCATCTGCTTTACCATTCATACCCCACCTCTCTCTGTCTGTCTGTCTCTCTCTCTCTTTCCCTTCCCCTCCCACAGCCATGGCTTCATTGGTTTGAGTGCATTGGCCCGGGTCTAAGGATGGCTCTGTGGAGCCTCTACCTCAGGTGCTAAAAATACCACGGTTGAGAGCATGTCCCCAGATGGGCAGATCATCAGCCCCAGATGGGGGGTGGATCCCAGACAGGGCACATGTGGGAGTCTATCTCTCTATCTCTCTTCCTCTCACTTGGAAAAGAAGAAAAAGGAAAAAAAAAAGAAAAAAGAAAAAACTAAAGGAGTCCAGCACCACCAAATCAGTTTTACACGAAATGTTAAAGGGTCTTCTTTAAGAAAAAAGAAGAAAAAATAAAGATAAAAAATATGAACAATAAAATGGCAATAAATACATATCTATCAACAGTTGAATATAAACAATTAAATCTGAAAAACAACATAAAGCAGAATGGGGGTCGCAGAGATGGGTGGAAAAGGCGAGGAGATTAAGAAGTACAAACTTGTTACAGAATACTCATGGGGATGAATGTCAAGTACAGCATAGGGCATATAGTCAGTAGTGTTCTAATAGCTGTGCACGGTGCCAGATGGGTATGAGACTTACCAGGATGATCACTTAGTAAGTTATATAATATCTAATCAACGGTTTGTACACATAAAACTAAAAAAGTAAAACTTAGAGCATATAAATATACCATAATTTCTAAATGAAAAAATTGTCAAAGCGGTAAAAAGAAAAAGTAAAAATTAGTTGTTAATAGAACAGTCATGGGGAACGCAGTCAATAATATTATTATAACTATGTATGTGTCAGGAGGGGTACTAGATTGACTGGGCGATCACTCAGTAAGTTATACAATGTCTAATCACTGGTTGTACACCTGAAACTAACATATTTTGTGTCAACTGTCATTGAAAAATAAAATATTATTTAAAGTTAAAATAGTAATAATAATATTTTTGAACTTGGTGCCTCACAATAGTTGGCTATGGACTTTTGTATGTTAATTTTGTATCCTGCGACCTTACTGTATTGGTTTATTGTTTCTAATAATCTTTTTGTGGAGTCCTTCGGGTTTTCGATGTATAGGATCATATCATCAGCAAAAAGTGATAGCTTTACTTCTTCTTTTCCGATATGGATGCCTTTTATTTCTTTGTCTTGTCTGATTGCTCTGGCCAGAACTTCTAGCACCACGTTGAATAAGAGTGGAGAGAGTAGACAACCCTGTCTTGTTCCTGATTTAAGGTAGAAAGTCCTCAGTTTTATGCCGTTTAATAGGATGTTGGCTGATGGTTTATCATATATGGCCTTTATCATGTTGAGATATTTTCCTTCTATACCCATTTTGTTGAGAGTCTTAAACATAAAATTGTGTTGTATTTTATCAAAAGCCTTTTCTGCATCTATTGATAAGATCATGTGGTTTTTGTTCTTTGTTTTGTTGATATGGTGTATTATGTTAACCGTTTTGTGTATGTTGAACCATCCTTGAGATTCTGGGATGAATCCCACTTGATCATGATGTATTATTTTTTTAATATGTTGTTGTATTCAGTTTGCCAGTATTTTGTTTAGTATTTTAGCATCTGTATTCATTAGAGATATTGGTCTGTAGTTTTCTTTCTTTGTGCCATCCTTGCCAGGTTTTGGTATGAGGGTTATGTTGGCCTCATAAAATGTGTTTGGAAGTATTGCTTCTTCTTCAATTTTTTGGAAGACTTTGAGTAGAATAGGAACCAAGTCTTCTTTGAATGTTTGATAGAATTCACTAGTATAACCGTCTGGGCCTGGACTTTTATTTTTGGGGAGATTTTTAATAGTTTTTTCTATTTCCTCCCTGCTGATTGGTCTGTTTAGGCTTTCTGCTTCTTCATGACTCAGTCTAGGAAGGTTGTATTGTTCTAGGAATTTATCCATTTCTTCTAGATTGTTGTATTTGGTGGCATATAATTTTTCATAGTATTCTACAATAATTCTTTGTATTTCTATGATGTCTGTGGTGATCTCTCCTCTTTCATTTTGGATTTTATTTATTTGAGTCCTGTGTCTTTTTTCCTTGGTGAGTCTTGCCAAGGGTTTGTCAATTTTGTTGATCTTTTCAAAGAACCAGCTCCTTGTTTTATTGATTTTTTCTATAGTTTTTCTGTTCTCTATTTCATTTATTTCTGCTCTGATTTTTATTATCTCCTTTCTTCGGCTGGTTTTGGGTTGTCTTTGTTCTTCTTTTTCTAGTTCCTTAAGGTGTGAAGTTAAGTGGTTTACTTCGGCTCTCTCTTGTTTGTTCATATAGGCCTGAAGTGATATGAACTTTCCTCTTATTACTGCTTTTGCTGCATCCCAGAGATTCTGATATGTCGTATTTTCATTTTCATTTGTCTGTATATATCTTTTGATTTCTGCACTTATTTCTTCTTTGACCCATTCATTTTTTAGAAGTATGTTGTTTAGTTTCCACATTTTTGTGGGTTTTCCCCCTCTTTTTTGCAGTTGAATTCTAGTTTCAAGGCTTTATGATCAGAAAATATGCTTGGTACAATTTCAATTTTTCTAAATTTGCTGATATTGTCTTTGTGGCCCAACATATGGTCAATTCTTGAGAATGTTCCATGTACACTAGAGAAAAATGTATACTCTGTCGCTTTGGGATGAAGTGTCCTGTAGATGTCTATCATATCCAGGTGTTCTAGTATTTCGTTTAAGGCCACTATATCTTTATTGATTCTCTGTTTGGATGACCGATCTAGAACCGTCAGCGGTGTATTGAGGTCTCCAAGTATGATTGTATTTTTGTTAGTTTTTGTTTTAAGGTCAATAAGTAGCTGTCTTATATATTTTGGTGCTCCTTGGTTTGGTGCATATATATTAAGGATTGTTATGTCTTCTTGATTCAACTTCCCCTTAATCATTATGAAATGACCATTTTTGTCTCTGAGTACTTTTTCTGTCTTGTAGTCAGCATTATTTGATATGAGTATTGCTACGCCTGCTTTTTTTTGGGTGTTGTTTGCTTGGAGTATTGTTTTCCAGCCTTTCACTTTGAATTTGTTTTTATCCTTGTTGCTTAGATGTGTTTCTTGTAGGCAGCATATAGTTGGATTTTCTTTTTTAATCCATTCTGCTACTCTGTGTCTTTTTATTGGTAAGTTTAATCCATTTACATTTAGTGTAATTATTGACACTTGTGGGTTCCCTACTGCCATTTTATAAATTGCTTTCTGTTAGTTTTGTATCTAGTTTGATTCTTCTCTTTTGTTTTTCTATCATTTGTTTTTGTTTGTTTGTGTTCCATACTTCTTTCCTCTGTTGCTACCTTTTTTAAGTCAAGTGTTTTTGTGGTGGTTTTTTTAAGGGTGGTTACCATTAAGTAATGAAAAGGGTACCTACCATATTCATTGTAGTACCCTATCTTATAAGTATTTCTGCACTTCATCATCCTTTGCTACTGTTAATCTCCATCCTCTCCCCCCTTTTTTTCCTTTGTTGTCACAGTTTAAGTTTGGTTTTATTGTGTTCTTGGTGGAGCTGTTACTTGTGGTGTTGTTTTCTTTTGTTCTTTGAATCTGGTTGGAAAACCCCCTTTAGTATTTCCTGGAGTGGGGGCTTTCTGTTGATAAATTCTCTCATCTTTTCTGTATTTGTGAATGTTTTTATATCTCCTTCATACTTGAAGGATAGCTTTGATGGGTATAGTATTCTTGGCTGAAAGTTCCTCTCTTTCAGGGCTTTAAATATTGGGGTCCACTCTCTTCTAGCTTGTAGAGTTTCTGCTGAGAAATCTAAAAATATGGAACGCTTCACGAATTTGCGTGTCATCCTTGCGCAGGGGCCATGCTAATCTTCTCTGTATCGTTCCAATTTTAGTATATGTGCTGCCGAAGCGAGCACACCTCACAATAGTTGGTGACTACTATGCCCCAATGGGTTAAGCGGTAAAAAAAAAAAATTCAAATGACTGATAAACATACGAAAAAGTCACTTAGTCATCTAGGAAACACAAGTCAGAGGCCCAGTGTTCCATATGCTGTCCACCCACCAGAAATGGCCGAATGAAGGGGCCTGACCATCCAGGCGCTGGACTGTGTGCGAAGCAAACAGATCTCCTAACCCTGCCGATCAGAGTGAAAACGGGACGCCAGCTGCTCCCAGCAATGTCACGCCTACATTTTTAACAAAACGCAGCCCACGGGAGTCCAGTGAGTGGCTGGCTGAGTCTGCTGCTTTTTTTGTTTGTTTGTTTGTTTAGATGAAATTAATATTAATACAAAAGGAATCATTTTTATAATACTACATTTTTAATTTAGAAATTAAATTTAAAGAGGTGACATTGATCAATAAGAGGATGTAGGTTTCAGGTGAATATTTAAAAATAAGTAAACCATTCAGCGGCATTTAGCAGAGATGTGTTCAATGTGTAAAAAACTACAGAGAGCTTCTGATACAGGTGCTTTTTCTAAAGTCTGTATTAATTCAATTAAATTTTTAAATATGGAAAGATAACATATAACGAGATTTCTTTTCCTGCTTCCACTCCTTAAAAGAACATCTGTGTTGTAAACAGAGGAGGTGTGAGCGGCGCTCTCTCTGCGTCCTTTCTTCTTTCTGCCTGGCAGAACGAGCTTTGGTTGCTTCTCCAGTCACCCCTGGTCTGCAGGGGACACACTGCAAGGCCCTTTCTGAATGCCTAAAGCTGAGGACAGGACCCGACGACCCTAATCAACTTCCTCAGCTATGCCAGAAACCTGGCAGCAGCGTTTCCATCAGCAGATGCAGCCTTTCCGGTAACTTGGATAGTTTCCGGCCCAAACTCATGCCTGAATCTGTGCAGCCATCCCTCATGCGTAGTAAAGGGTGTGGGTGTGCTGTAATTGCTTACAGGGACCCCGTTGCTGGCACACAACCTGTCGCCGTCGGCTGAAACATATTTTCTGTCCATGTCTTCCACCCACAAATGTAAATGCCCTTTGCACCTTAACTAAGCACTTATCATGCACGCTACCTTTTACAGAACTAGAACGAATTTATTTTTCCTTTGTCACAACTTCAGGGATAGGAGTTTCCTTCTTACCATAGGTTTTAGCAACCTCAGCTGGATTTTTTTTTTCTTCCCTTATTAAGTTGAGAACTTCCACATTTTCACTTAAAGGAAGTAGCTTGCAGGTTTTCTTGAAATATCCAAATTGCCAGCATTGCTACTCTTGATTTTGGGGTCAATATTACATAAAATAAGACTTAAACACAAGCATTGTGTGACAAGACAACAATTGATCTGATAACTGGGGATGGCCACCTAGTGACTTAACAGGCAGCGAGCTTATAAGAATGAATACACTGGACAAAGGGTTAATTCCTATCCCAGGCAGAATGGAGCTGGAAGGTTCAACACATCATTGTAAATACTCAGAACACTGGGCAGTTTAAAATTTATGAATTGTTTATTTCTGGAATTTTACATTTACTATTTTTGGATCATGGTTGGCCATGGATAACTGAAACTGCAGAAAGCAAAACCATGAGAAAAGGGAGACCGTGACATACATGATCAGACCTCTTCTCCTGAATGACTTGGGGGTGTGCTGTGCGTGTGACTAACCCATAAGTAACCTTTCCAAATTCACCTTGCATTTGTTTTCACAATTAGCCAAGCCAGTCCTTTCTAATTCTATGGGAAAATGACATGGTTTTAAGTCAGCAAGAGGAAGAGTCATAAAGAAGAAATGATAAGCAAAATAAACGTGTAGCACAATTATTCTGCATGTGAAAATTCCCTACAATCTCCCACATCCCAGGGACCTACTCGCCGGCAATGTGCATATGCTTCCACGCCTGGCCCTCCCCGCGCTCGGGGCCCGGGGGGAAATAACGGTGTGTATTTAGTAACTATTTCTTCATTAGATGGTTTCTGAAGCCTCATCCGATTAGTGTTTAGAGGGCAGAAAATGGGGTTGAAATTCTGTTTCTAGGATTGCTTCTTAGTTCTTAATATTTCCAAGTGGCTGATGCAACCCAGAACTACGGGTAATTAGCAATAATCCAAAGCTAGTTCAGCAGAGGCCGCTTCCGGGTTATCATGAAACAAACCCAGAGAAGAAAAGGGGAAAGGCCCCTTTGAAAGCAGTTAATAAGGCTTTATTTTCAGCCATAGCGGCTACTTCCTGTTCTTATCTTTCATGGTGATATTATTGTACTTACTTATTCTGATGCTTTAACATAAAAATTGTATCATGTGGGACTCAGGACTATGTGACGTATGAAAAAAGTATTAAGTAACTGAAATTGAAGCCCCGAAGCATAACAGCAGTGAGAACCCAGACAGCAGGCAGGTGAGCCGGGGCCACACGCTGAGCCAGGTTAGCACCCAGAGAAGAGCTTTGGCCACCACGCACAAAACATACCCCTGTCACACACCCACCGGAGTCCCCGAGACCCTGGAGCAGCCTGGTCACCTGTGTGGCCGTGCTTTCCTGGCCAGGACTGCTGCGCTGACTTCCAGCTCAGCCCTTTCTGACTCCCAAGTCCACGTCCTCACTGCCTACCAAGGCAAGATGCCCACAGAACAATAATGGAGATGAGCAAAGTGAGCCCCCCTGAGGAAGGGAGGCTATGCTCTCAATGCACAGTGGAAGTGTTTCCATGGACCCCTGGGAGCAGACCCAGGAGCTGCTAGACAAATGGTGCTAAGTGAGTGAGCCTAGAGTGAGAAATGGACCCAAGGTGCCAGCCAGGCCCTTCATCTGCCCTGAGCAGACTGGCTGTCAAAAGCTCTCGGAGACAGCTCTCAGAAGAGCCCGAGGCTTTGACCATTCAGGAGGAGATGAGGAATGGTGCCCTATGGTAAGCTTTGTCACCTGCTCCTAAGCCGATTCAGACGCTGAGATGAGACCTCATTGTGCCCGGGACACAGGTCCGCTGCAGCAACATTCACTGTCTGTTTTCATGACTTTTCCTAGTAGCCTATAAGCTTCCCTCAAAACATTGATACGTAAAGACACATGCAGCCCCATGTTCACTGCAGAATTATTCACAGTGGCCAAGACATGGAAACAACCAAAAAGCCCTTCAATAGAAGACTGGATAAAGAAGATGTGACACATATACACTATGGAATACTACTCAGCCATAAGAAATGAAGACATCGAATCATTTACAACAAAATGGTGGGATCTTGATAACATTATACGGAGTGAAATAAGTAAATCAGAAAAAAAACAAGAACTGCATGATTCCATATGTAGATGAGACATAAAAACGAGACTAAGAGACATTGACAAGAGTGTGGTGGTTACCGGGGGTGGAGGGGGCGCGGGAGGGAAGGAGGGAGAGGGGAAGGGGAGGGGGAGGGGCACAAAGAAAACTAGATAGAGGATGACAGAGGACAATCTGACTTTGGGTGATGGGTATGCAACATAACTGAATGACAAGATAACCTGGACATGTTTTCTTTGAACATATGTACCCTGATTTATTGATATCACCCCATTAAAATTAATAAAAATTAAATAAATAAAAAAATATTTGAAAAAAAAGAGAAGGGTTTGCCTTTTCATCTTTGGATGCCTCAAACCTAGCAAAGTCCTAGCAGATAATAGGTGCTCAGTAAATACTGGCTGAATATGTGTTATAGAATCTGTATTTCTCCACATATGTAACTGGTGTCACTGCAGATCACGCTCTTTGGGTACTGTGCCTTTCCAAAATTATCCGAAAGAGCAGCAGAAGTAAAAATTATATTCTAATTTTTTAGAATGGTCCTCTATCATAAGTGTTAAAATATATACAATAATACTGCTGTGTCCAAGGGGGAGCTTTAGCCTGAGTTAAACTTTGTATAACTATCAAGGATATTTAGATCCACCACCAAAACATGCAAATCCATATCAGATTACCTGACACTCCTTTGAAAACTTCAAGATGGTACAGTCACCTGTGTTGGATAGTGCCCTAGAGACTCTCTCCCCGGGTGGGGTTGGTGGGGGGGGGGCGACTCACACCTCTTTTAATTCTAATGAGAGAAAAAATTCTTGAGAATGTTCATCAATGAGGTAGAGAGTGTTTTTTTATTTCTGACCTTTTGTCCTCCTAATCACTGGCCCTCCTGTTCCTCTTAGCTGCCTGCGAAATCTAGCATCTCCCAGCCAAGGCCCCACCAACACCCACTGGGAGAGGGAGCGAGAGGGTAAGGCAAAGCCACCACCAGGTTGGGCTCCCTCTTGGACACATCCTAACTGCTGTAGGCAAGATTGTTTTCCTATCCGGCCAGAAGCTGACCCTTCCCCACCGAACTGGCTGAGTGGATGCCCATGCAGTCTGGATGACGTCCCGGCACAGAAGGGCCACTCAGTAAACACCTGCTGAGCTGGTGTGAAAGATGTGATTGGGTGTGAGCACTCCGGGTCTTGTCCTGGCTGAAAAGAGCAGGGGCACAACGCACACCTCTGCTGACCCCTTTCCCTGTGTGTGAGGTGGGAGAGGAGACTGATTATAAAGTGTAGCGGGATAACCTGTTGACTATCAAAACAAGGGACTGTGTCACTCCACTGTCCCTCTGCAGGTTGGGACTCTCACTGTGAATTCCTTTCCTGGAATGGAGCAAGAGAATTCAGCTCTCAGGCTTGGCCTATATCAGAGCCTGCCAGACCAGGTTGGGGAGTTGGTGGGGGAGGGACACAGGACAGCAGGAGACAAAGCCAGCACTCTGCAGCTGGAAAGCAGGCCCACAGGTGAGAACAGAGACATCCTTGCAGAACTGGAGGAGAGGGCTTCGAATGGGCCAGGCGTGAGCACTGAGGAGGCAAGACCTGGGTAAGGGCCTGTCCCTACAAATCTCCTGTCTCAGTGGCTTGAGCAAGTGGCTCCGTTTTTCTGAGTCCTAGTTTACTCACTGGTAAAATGGAGACAAAAACATCCATTCTCACACAGACTAGGAAAGTTAAATGAGAAATATACACAGTGCCCAGCATTTAGCAAATGCCCAACAAACACGTCTCAGCCCCTCTTCACAACGACCAGGCCGGGAAAGCGGACCAGAGGCGCAGGGCACACAGGCCCTCAACCCCCACCCGTGGGAGGCGTGCTCAAACCAGCGCTCTCTTCTGCTTCAGTGGATGCAGTCACATGCTTCAGAGATGTCTTCAAATGGTCCCCAGGTCCAGGGGCCTATCTGGGCGGGGGCAGGGTAGGTGCTTTATAAAGGTTTCAGCAGCAAACATAAAGACCAGACTTGGGGACAAGGAGCTTCAAGGGTAGAAAACTCAGTTCTTGGCATACCAGGCAAAGCTCAGAGCCTCGGAACTCAGGAGACATCCAGTAAGTGCAGCCCTGGGTCAGGGCAGGCCTGGCGGATGCTGAGCCTGGGAGACTGTGGCTCAGCATGGACTCTCCGGGTTCGAGGCCAGAGACGGAGCGCAGGCAAAGGTTCAGTGACCTTCGGGCATTTCCAGGGTACGAGGGTCCCAGGCTGCAGGCCCTCCGGGGATGCTGCTTTTCTCCTGTCTGAGGGATGAGGTTTCTGTTTCAGGCTCTCAGCTCTCTGTGGAAATAATTCTTGTTTTCCACAAACCAGCATTTCTAACTCATCCTTCTGTTTTCACCTACTAACACAGGGGTCCCCAAACTTTTTACACAGGGGGCCAGTTCACTGTCCCTCAGACCGCTGGAGGGCCGGACTATAAAAAAAAACTATGAACAAATCCCTATGCACACTGCACATATCTTATTTTAAAGTAAAAAAAAAAAAAAAAAAAAGGAACAAATACAATATTTAAGATAAAGAACAAGTAAATTTAAATCAACAAACTGACCAGTATTTCAATGGGAACTATGCTCCTCTCACTGACCACCAATGAAAGAGGTGCCCCTTCCGGAAGTGCAGCGGGGGCCGAATAAACAGCCTCAAGGGGCTGCATGCGGCCCGCGGGCCGTAGTTTGGGGACCCCTGTACTAACATAACGTAACAGAGGAAAGATGCCATGAAGCATCGAAAAGGAGGCGAAAGGAAGCCTGGCTGCTGACAAGCTGCACGGCCGCAGGCAAGTTGCTTGTCAGTCAAACTGAGTCATGGCTAGGCGCCCCAGCAGGGTTCCTCCCTCCTACACGCTCACATCACAGAGACTGAACTGGTCCGTGAGAGGTGACTGCTTCGTCGACTGACTGCTTTGAACCCCTCTCTCTCTTCCTGAGATGTCTTTCTCGGCAACCACCTGATCACCACCTGGGCTCAGCAGCCTTCCCAGGCTCATCACCCTGACCATTTTCTCCAGCAGAGAAGCTGAAGGGGAGAGGGAGAGGGGAGATGGAAAAAGGGGAATGCAGGGGCACGAAACACTGATTTATAAGAAAATCAGATCTGCCTGACCAGGCGGTGGCGCAGTGGATAGAATGTCGGACTGAAATGCCGAGGACCCAGGTTCGTGACCCTGAGGTCGCCAGCTTGAATGCGGGCTCATCTGGCTTGAGCTAAAGCTCACCAGCTTGCACCCAAGGTTGCTGGCTTGAGCAAGGGGTTACTCGGTCTGCTGAAGGCCCGTGGTCAAGGCACATATGAGAAAGCAATCAATAAACAACTAAGGTGTCGCAACGAGAAACTGATGATTGATGCTTCTCATCTCTCTCCGTTCCTGTCTGTCTGTCCCTATCTATCCCTCTCTCTGACTCTCTCTCTGTCCCTGTAAAAGGAAGGAAGGAAGGAAGGAAGGAAGGAAGGAAGGAAGGAGGGAGGGAGGGAGGGAGGGAGGGAGGGAGGGAGGGAGGGAGGGAGGGAAGGGAGGGAAGGGAGGAAGGAAGGGAGGGAGGGAGGGAGGGAGGGAGGGAGGGAGGGAGGAAGGAAGGAAGGAAGGAAGGAAGGAAGGAAGGAAGGAAGGAAGGAAGGAAGGAAGGAAGGAAGGAAAATCAGATCCATTTTGACCCTTGGTCACTCCTGCACTCTCTGCCTGTCTCCCCCTCAAGTACGCTAGGGAGCATCCCCTGGCATTTTCCAGATTTAATCTAGAACAAAGGCTGAAGGCACGTGATGGGCAGATCATGTGCTAAATCGTTAGCAGAGCTGTAGGTCAGATTTTCCAAGTCAAGGGGTTGTTCTTTCTCTTCTGGAGACGGGCACCTCTTACGTGCTGCTCCAAGTGGGGTGGCAGGGTTAAGAAACAGCCCTAATGAGGGTGGGTGAGGGCAGCAGAGGTGCTTTCCCATCCAGCCTGCCCTGAACAAGGGTATTCCTGGGGTGTGTGTGGGGGGTGGGGGTGGGGGGGGGGTGGGGTTATAAAAGAAAATTAGATCATTCTGGATAAAAACTGTGAGCAATTGAAAAATCTGTATGCTTTGAATTCTGTATCTTTCATGGGTCCCCAGGGTTATTACAAGAGAACTCAAAGACAACCCCAGAGTTGTACAGAATGCTTCACCAGCCACAGCCCCAATCAACATTCTTCATTTCCCTTCACCTTTCGGGCACTGGGAGCGAGACAGACAGTATTCCATCCAATGGCCCATCCCAGCCACCACCTGGTGTCCAGCAGGTATCACCCACTTAACGTGGCCAAACCCAAACCACTCATTCCCACAGCGCCCACGTCTCAGTCGATGACAACTGCAACCTTCCATGAGCTCAGGCCCCCAGCCTTGAAGTCCTCTTGTCTCTTATCGCTCTCAAATCCAAACATCTGATCCATCGGATCCACAGCAAACCCGGTGACTCAGATCCAAGCTGTACCTGCTACTTCTCAGCCCTTCGCAGATACCACCCTGTCAGTCCACACCACCGCACCATCTCTCACTGGGATGATCTCAGAGCTCCCGCTCTGACCCTCAGACAGTCTATTCTCACTGTAGCAGCCAGTTGGGTCTTTTATAGCAGTGGTCCCCAACCTTTTTTGGGCCACGGACTGGTTTAATGTCAGAAAATATTTTCACGGACCGGCCTTTAGGGTGGGACGGATAAATGAATCATGTGACCGAGACAAGCGTCAAGAGTGAGTCTTAGACGGATGGAACAGAGGGAATCTGGTCATTTTTTTAAAAATAAAACATCGTTCAGACTTAAATATAAATAAAACGGAAATAATGTAAGTTATTTATTCTTTCTCTGCGGACCGGTACCAAATGGCCCACAGACCGGTACCGGTCCGCTGCCCGGGGGTTGGGGACCACTGTTTTATAGCACAGGTCATATCATGTTGCATCTCTGTTCAGAGCCTTCTAGAGCCTCCCAATTTCAGAGTGAATCTCCTTTCAGTGGTCTGTAAAGCCCTACATAATGTGGCCCTTCCCTCTTCCATGAAGTAACTTCTTTGATTTTCCTCAACTACATCAGGCAGATTCTGCCCCAGGGCCTTTGCACTAGACAATCCTTTTCCTCTAGGTCTGTACAGCTTACATTGCAAATCATTACACTATTTGCATGATGACCCACTTCCATGGGTCATCACACAAATGTCTCATCCTCAGCAAGGCCTTCCCTGACCACCTATTTAGAAATAGAACCCCTGACATTTTTTTTATTCAGTGAGAGGAGGGGAGGCAGAGACAGACTACTGTATGTGCCCCAAATAGGATCCACCTGGCAAGCCCCCTACAGGGCAATGCTCTGCCCATCTGGGGCATTGCTCCATTGCTCAGAAACCAAGCTCTTCTTAGAACCTGAGGTGGAGGCCATGGAGCCATTCTTAGCACCTGGGGCCAACTTGCTCCAATTGAGCCCTGGCTGCAGGAGGAAAAGAGAGAGAGAGAGAGAGAGAGAGAGAGAAAGAAAGAGAGAGAGAAGCGAGAGGGGGAGGGGTGGAGAAGCATATGGGTGCTTTTCCTGTGTGCCTTGACCGTGATCATACCTGGGACATCCACACGCTGGGCTGACACTCTACCATTGAGTCAATTGGCCAGGGCAGCCCTGACACTTCTGATCTCCATTCTTTCCTTTCTTTTTCTCCAAAGTACTCATTACCTTCTTCTAATGCATCTAATGCATTTAATTAGTCAATTTAGTGTATTGGCCCTCTCCCTGCACAAAAATATGAGCTCCTTGAGAGCAAGTACTGTCTGTGTTGTTCACAGTGCCTGGCACATAGTACATGCTCAATATTTGTTGAATGAATGAACAAACGAATGAATTGCATTTTCACCAGAAGTCTACACACAGGGCTCACTTGCTATTATAGTGAGTATAGACTTCCATATAGCTCCCCAGTCCAAACTTTCAACTCGCGGGGAAAATCTAGAGTTCAAGATTCATCATCATCACAAAACTGATATTTAATTGGCTTTCTTTTCACAGTCTCTTTACAACTCTTTCACTGTAGAAAAACTCACTCTATTCCCTCCTTCTGGTCCTGTCCATTCCTTATTCTATCAATCAGCCCCCATCATCAGCCATCCCTTTAATATGTGAACGCTTTGTAAGGAAAACACCGTTTGCTCTGATATGCAGACACACCTACAACTTTTTCAGAAAACAAGTAAGAAAGTTTGAAATAATACTTCAGAACAGTTCATCTTTACTCTGAGTGTAGACACAGACAGCGTGTGAGGATTGCAGGAGGGGAAGGGGGTGGGGGATGGAAGAGGGTAGAGGGCATGTACGGTGATGGAGGGAGACTTGACTTGGGGTGGTGAGCACACGATTCAATATCCAGATGATGTGTTATTAGAATTGTGTACCTGAAACCTAGATAATTTTATTAGCCACTGTCATCCCAATAAACTCAATAAAAACATTTATAAAAAGATATGCGGTGGGGATAGAGGTGGCAGGGTGGGGGGCGTGGTCCAACGGTGCATAACTATTTAAGGGTCTTTCAATATTTGTTATTGTTAGTCAGGTAAGTTTGGAAATATGATATATAGGTTTGCTCGCTTATAGTTTGCATTGGGTGTGGGGGACAGGCTGTAAGCAGGCAGGGAGGGTCGTTATAGCCTAAGGCTTAGTTTTAAGACTAAGCCTTTCCCACTCTAAGTGACTTTGTATCAGAGACTTCCTTGTTTGTATATTGAATTAAAGGTTTTGATTTCTACACTGTAAAATGGGGCAGAGGAGCCCATGCTGGAGGAGAGCAGAGAAAGGCCACATGGAGGAGAGGAGAAGCAGCCAAGATGGCGGAGTGCTGAAGGAGAAGCCAGTTGGTGCAGAGAGAAGGAGATGGGGAACAGAGGTGAATAAGGCTGGTGAGGTACAAACCTTTGATTCTAGGAAACTTGGATAAGTCGGTGGCTTTGGGAGCCCTGAATGGAAAGGGAAGTGTTTTCCCAGTGTGTGTATTTCTTGTCCGCCGGGTGCAAGCTAGGATTACAGGTAATGGCCCACCAGTTCTTGGCTCTGTTGTATCATTACCATATGTCCGAATCTAATGTGAACCTGCACGGGCCAGGCAGCTGTGATGGTGGCCGTGGCTACTGGCCTTACATTATTAGCAACACCAAGTGCCCTGATTATTCTGATTTCAAAAGAAACTAAATCTGAAAGTACCCGGAAGACTGCAGCCTTTGCAATTAATTTCCATTTCATGATTTCAAAGGCAAAAGAGTATATTACTTGAAGGGCAGTTTGTTTTGTTCACCTGAAATTAGAAATAACAGTCACAATTGTTCTGAAGAGCTCTAAGCGGTTCCAGAAGGTGGGGAGAGTAATCTGGCCTTATGCAAATAGACACATTTCTGAAATGTAATTATAAAACATGTACCTCTGAAATAATAGATAATTCTTCCTTTCCCTTGATTTCCCATCCTTCTATTTGTTTTCTAAACCACAGGGCAAAAGACATCCTCTTACCTCCAGTCCCCACTCATTAACTCAGACTTCTCATTCATTCGTACCAGGACTGCCTCCATCTCCGCTCCAGGGGCCTCCAGCCCCCTTACCTTCTCCCCACAACTGCTCCTCACTTCACCAGGCTGCATATATTACTCCCCTGGGCCTCTGGGCTCAGCTCTCCTGCCCACAGAAACGGAGACGCATCCCTCCGCTTGCTGGGCACAGATGGACACTTCCATGACAAGGGTTGATCCCACACTAATTATCACTGCCCCGGACAAGATAAACATCGGTCACTCCAAGCTGCCCAATAAGCCCATCAGAAGCTGAGAAAATCCTCCCTTGGGATGACTGGCAGCTCAATTTTCCAAGCTATGAGAATATGCGAATCAACCGGCCTGGAGTGACAGCGCCTTGCAGTCCCCCGGACCCCACACGGCACGACACGCCTGGCCTCGCACCACCTGCCGTTCTGCTCTTTCCTCTTTGTGCAACCTCTGTGCTCAACTGGTGCTTCTGCTTTGAAGGAGGTGGAGAGAATGAAGATATTTGAATACTCATCAATAGTCCTTATCTGTTGCTGAGGGGGGTGGCAATTTCTTCCAAGCAAAAGAACTTACTTATAATCTCACTGCTGACAGGAATCCGTATTTGGGGGAAGCTGGAAGCATGGTGCTCATAAAAGATAATGACACAATCCAGGAGAGCTGCCTGAATGCATCCGCCATAGAACCTCGCCTGCCTGTGGCTGCGGGGCTGTGAGCGGCACCAGCTCCTCCTGAAACGCCCCACTCGGGCCCTTCTTTGCAGGCCCCCAGCCCCCACCGCAGCCCAGCTCCTCCCGTTGTTCCTGGACAGTGTTCCCTCTGAACTTGCTCACCCAGGCCACTTCTCTGCAGCCTCAGAGACCTCTCACTCTGCTTCCTACACCCACCCACCCACCGTGGCAAGCCTTCCCAGCCCCAGCCCCCTACCCCCCCACCACCTGCCCCCCATGGAGGCTCCGCCTGCCCCTCCCCATCTCCTCCCTTGAAGGCCTTCCTCCCATGTGCCACTCTCTCACCCACACACTCTGCTTGCCTGTCATGTCCCAGCTTAAATGTCATTTCTGCGGGGAGGCCTTTCCTGACCCTCAAAGTTGAAGCTCCTGATTCAGGACCCTCCATAATCACTTATCTAATTGTCCTCTTCCAATGGGTGGCAGGCTGTGGAGAACAGGGGACTCTGCCTACCTATCCTGAGACCAGCAAGTCCCTGTGCCCAGCACAGGACCTGGCTGAGGACAGGCAATTGGCAAACACTTGTTGAATGAACAAATAAGGAATGCTGGTGTCTGGGAAAGGTTCCTGGAAGAGTTCTGAGTGGTGCGGGTGGGCACTGTGGGGGCGGGAAGTGTGACCATAGGAGCCAAGCTCTGGATAGCTGTCATAGCTCGAGGGCCACTGGAACTCCTCCCAGTAGATGGGGACACATGCTGAATGCTGTCACATCATGTCCCCTAAGAAATCATGCCACCGCTATAGCACAGTCCATGTCAAGCCATCAGCCTCCATCGGCAGGAATCTCCTCCTGCGGGTTTGAGCTTGAATCTCCCATCTGCCCAAAGCAGTAGCGGAGTTAGGCGCTTGGAGGTAAGACAGGGCTGAGGTGCAGCAGAGGACACGTGTCCTCGTTGGCCGCTCTGCTGCCAGCCAGTCTCCTCACCGACACTTCTTCAGTCACGCCTCTTCCTGGCAGGTGTGTTCAGAAGAGGCAGAGAATCCACCTGAGACTGTAGGCTCTGCTGGATCCCGAATTTTTACTTAGATGACCACTCTCTTTCTTAGATGCTGACACCGGCCACGCCTCTCGTGGCCCAAATCTAATTTTAAAAGAATTCATCCATGTCATGAAGCTCTTTTCAGGATGTTTTTAATTAAGAGAGAAAAAAAAAGTGAAAATATTGAACATGAACACAATGGTGTCTTTCAAATATTTTTAGTAATTTTATCTAATTTTCTGTTACTATGTGATTTGCTCCTTTGCCAAAGTAATCAAAAAATTCCCAAATGAGAATAAGAAAGCCTAATTTGATTTTCTAAATTACAATTATAGTCATATGTCAGACTCATTTAAAATAGTTATCAATAACCACGGCGAGAATATCGAACACGGCATTCTATCTAACCTGAGATGCGGACACTACCAGAGAGCAGCTCCCTGTGTGAGGTGACACTGTGCCCCTGTGCAACCGTCAGCTGACCCAGAAGATGCAGCGACAAGAGTGAAATTGGTGCATATGTGTTTTAACTCAGTGGTCCTCAACCCCCGGGCCGTGGATCGGTACCGGGCCGCGGGCCATTTGGTACCGGTCCGTAGAGAAAGAATAAATAACTTATATTATTTACGTTTTATTTATATTTAAGTCTGCACAATGTTTTATTTTTAAAAAATGACCAGATTCCCTCTGTTATATCTGTCTAAGACTCACTCTTGATGCTTGTCTCAGGCATGTGATACATTTATCCGTCCCACCCTAAAGGCTGGTCCGTGAAAATATTTTTTGATATTAAACTGGTCCGTGGCCCAAAAATGATTGGGGACCACTGTTTTAACTGACTGTTTTAGCATGACTTATTTTAAAGGCAAAATAGCAATATAACGTCATCATGGGAGATTATCTTCCCTAAAATGAATAAACCAAAAAAGCATCTAGCTATACTTAAAGAAAAAAACTTTTAATTTTTGTGTAAGAACTTTGTTTTTTAAATCCTGAAAATATATTTTATGATGAACTCTACTCTTTAAGCAAGGAATTCGCCTGACCAGGCGATGGTGCAGTGGATAGAGCGTCGGACTGGGATGCAGAGGACCCAGGTTTGAGACCCCAAAGTCGCCAGCTTGAGCGCGGGCTCATCTGGTTTGAGCAAAGCTCACCAGCTTGGACCCAAGGTCGCTGGCTCGAGCAAGGGGTTACTCCATCTGCTGAAGGCCCGCGCTCAAGTCACATATGAGAAAGCAATCAATGAACAACTAAGGTGTTGCAACGAAAAGCTGATGATTAATGCTTCTCATCTCTCTTCACTCCTGTCTGTCTGTCCCTATCTATCCCTCTCTCTGACTCACTCTCTGTCTCTGTTAAAAAAAAAAAAAAAAAAAAAGAGATATTAAAAAAAAAAAGAAAGGAATCCAACTTGATTTCTACTAAGTTTCCTCACATCTCCTGTGACAGGTGCCTCTGCTTGTATCTGCCCGTCACACACCTGCTCTGTGCTCCTGCGCACCCTGTGGATCTGACACCAGCCCAGCAAAGCGCCATGACCCCGTGCTCAGGCCCTCACCTCTCCTTCCTTCCCCACGCCTGGCAGACCCCGTGGCCCCACCAGCGACATCTGACTCCAGTCCAAGCACAGCCTTCAAAGCTTGGGCATAGGAAGTAATAGTTCCTTTCCTTCCCCCCGAGGCCTGAGAGTCCATGTTTCTGTTTCTAAAAGGGAATAAGTTTAGATCACAGTAGAAGGTAAGACCTTTATAAAGAACTTTCCAGAATCTCAGGGATGGTGGGGGCCCCAGATGTCAGCAGGCAGGGACTTGGCTGATCTTGGTCGACCACTCAGACTCGCACTTATGAGCTACAGGCCCACATCACCAAGCACTTGTGTAGGGGATCCTTTTCCAGAAGCGTTTTAAAGGCACAAGCAGCTTCCCAGGGAAAGGGATTCATCACATCAGCGACTCCCAAGCTCGTCTTGCTGAAAACCTAATGTTCCGCTCAGGTTTTAAAGGGAACCACGGGCATGGCTCTTTTTAAAATGGTCCGCTCAATAAATATCTATCATCACTCCATCAAAGTAGCCCATTAACCTGCAGAATAATATTCCTTTGAAGCTGAGGCCTCGCAATGTCCTTTCCTACCAGTGCGCATTTACCCAACACACCCGCACTAGCCAGGCACTGGGCTAGGATCACAGCATGCCACGGACAGCAGGAATCAGACCGACCAGCAGAGAACTGGGCACGTAAGCCTGGACTGGCGCCACGCTTCACAGAGATAAACGGGAGCAAAGCCTGAAAGTGAGTGAGGGCACTATGCCAGGTGGGTGAGGGGAAGACAGCCCTCAGGAAGTGAGGTTCGAAGCAAGGAACTCAGGAGGTATCACAGGGGAATTAGGGTCCCTGGAAGTCAAGGGGGTGCTAGACTGCAAAAGGTCTTAGGTCTGGTAAGCAACGCAGAGCTGAGCAAGAATTGCAGGCACGGAATTCACAAAGCTGAATCTATGTTCCAAGCCAGAACTTTAGTTGATGCTCAAAATGAACTTAAAGAAAACAGATGCTGGGCACAGGCGACCATGCAGGGCAGCATAACTCCACTCTGAAGCGCGTCCTCATCAGCGAGTGATGGTGCTAAGGCGCAGACCACGATTCAGTAGGTTGGGGTGGTCTCCGAGCTTCTGAATTGTTAATCAGGCCCCAGATAATGCAAATTTTGTGGGTTCTCAGACAACACTGAGCCACCAGGGTCTTGGGGACAGAAAATGAGGGTTCTCAACGCTCAAGTCAGTGGAAAGGGGAGGTTCCGGTTCCTCTCGGGGTCCTGGTAACTCTTTTTGTTGCTCCTGCTCCTAACTAGACGACGTGGATCCAGAGCAGGGAGGAGGGGAAACGAAGGGCTGATGAACAGGTGGATGAAGAAAGCATGTCTTTGGCACCCTCACTTGACCTGAGGTGGGTCATCAGAGGCAGGGCCTGAGGAGAAGCTACCTTTCTCCTAACGAAAGGGGTGTGCCTGATGAATTTGTCCTGCAGCCCTGCTCCTGCACTAAACCAATCTGACCAATCTCCTTGACTGCCCATCCACACGAGCACGCGTCTCTTCTGCACCTTCTTTCTCCTTCCTAAATGTGCGTACAGCTCATCAAAAATAGCAGGAAACTGGGGGTCAGGAGAACAGCTCTAAGACATAAGTACCCTGATAGCCCCTGGCCTTATCATCTTGCTTTCTGGACCACAGTTCTTCTCAGCTATGAAAGAAGGCTGTTGGACTAGAAAATACCTACTGTCCTCTTTCCAAAATCCTGTAACTTGAGCTCCAGCCTCAGTCTTCCAAAGCTTTCCCCTTTGCTACTGAAGATCTACTCCAGGCCAGTCTATCTGCACAGAGTCAGGCTTTGTCCCAACTCTCGGCCTTCAGAAACTACTGAGAAAAAATCCAAGTTGTTCACAAAATGAAAACAGTTGGGACAGCTGTTTTCTAGAAGCACTACACTCACTTTCTATCTCCTTCGTTGGTTGTAAAGGTTGATGGTGGGCATGAGGAATTGCAGTCAGCTGATTTCTCAGGCAGGCTTGTATTTTCCAGCCAAGCGAACTTCTCTTTCAGCTGGTTTTAGTCATTAGTCCCATCAACACATACCTCTTCCTGGGAAGGTCAGTTCCTGGGAAGGTCAGTTCCTGGGAAGGTCAGACCCTGGGCCTCAGTTTTGCTCAGACTGAGGAAAGGAAGTCTAACACCACAGCTATCTTGCGGAAAGGCAAAAAGAAGCATAAAAAAAGTTCACCTCTTAGAAAAACGGCACAACCAGGGTTTCTAACTCCTGGTGTTCCTTTTTTTTATTCTTTACCTCAAAAAAATTCCACCAAATTATGAAAGTATTCATTAATATTACTTCAGTCTCCTAAAAAGCCTACTCCATTGTGGGGACAATATTGCAAAATGATCACCACAATAAGTCTAATTAACATTCATCACTACACAAAGTTATACTTTTTTTTTTCTTGTGATGAAATCTTTAAGATCTATTCCCAGCAACATTCACATATGCAAGACTATAGTCACTATGCTATCTGTACATTACATCCTAGGACGTGTTTATTTTATTTTGACCACTTCATCCTTTTCTCACAGGTAACTTTTCTTGATACACCAAGAAGAATAACACAAACATATGTTTAGTAAAGAATTTTTTTCTGATAAAAGGCATAATCTAATCTAAATTCCAGAGAGGAAGGGGCGTGGGGGTCGGCAGAAGAGGGGGACGAATGGTGATGGGGGAGACTTGATCTGGGGGGGTGAACACACAATGCGATATACAGATGATGTATTATAGAACAGTGCACCTGAAAACTGACTAATTTTATTAGCCAATATCACCCCAATAAATTCAATTAAAAAACACAAATCAAATGGCAAGTAAAGGTAAATAAATGAATGAATAAATGAATGAGTGAATAAATAGTATCCATACCACTCCATTCTCTTATTCATGTTTAAAACTATTAGGCCAGGCAAAAATTTGCAGAGAACCTTAACGAGGCCAGATGAACTCAAGCGCCAGCTGTCAGGAGGGTGATGTCAGTGAGGGAAGGGGGAATGAATGGGCTGGTGGAAGGGAACCCAGGGCATCCTCACCACGTCTACAAAAGACTTCCGGTCTCTGCGTGGAAGTACCAGTAGGGTCAAGGGGAACCAGGCGCTACGCCCCCACCACCATGGACCGCTAACAACGCAGGCCCAACGGCTACTACATCTTCTCATTTTTTGAAAGAGAAATTTGACCGGATTAGCATGAAGTTTCCAATGTTTTCTTAACTTTGGCAGTTTATTCATAACTTTAAAACACTGACAGACAGCAGTGTGTATGCCAAACCAAACACACGCCTGGACCAGATGTGGCCCGTCATTGCCGATTTGCAATCTCTCACACACAAAGCCCCCCACCCCGAGGAAAAGCACAGCCCCTGGTTGACAAGCAAGGCTCTCACTTGCCTCTGCATCGGGGTTAGTGCTGTTCCAGGTTAAAGGCCCTTCGCTGTCTGATTTCCCAGGTTAATCCAATGCAAGTCACCGTTAGCCTAACAAGCTCTCCATCCTGAGGAAACCGATCTCCCGCATCCCCATGAACATACCGTTTTCATTGCCATCTCTGTCCCTTTATTGAAGTTATTTTGTTCCCCTACAATGGCATCTCCTGTCCCTTCTTCGTGGAGTACAATAATATCCTACCTCTCTATACCATTTCCTTTGACTCCTCTGGTGAATGTCTCTTTTAGTATCATCACCACAGTTTAGTTTAGTATATAGTCATAAACTGCTGTTATTGTGAGTTAATTGTTTCATATTATTTGTTATTTCCTGAGGAGGCTGTGGGTTCTGGGGGAAGGGGCAAGGTCTTGTTGGCTATTCATAAGATCTCATTAAGAAGAGTAACAGGAGTCCACATACATTAATATATAAAGGCATCCGGGACACCAGCAACAAAACACTGCGTTCATTAATATAAAACAGAACATCCACTGCTAACTTGGCATTCCTTACCGTGGGAGGTGGAAGAGCGGGCCAGCCTAAATGGAAAAGGTCTGGTTAAGAAAAGCTGCAAAGCACCGAACTAAAAACAGCAAACCAACGTTGACAGCCTTGCATTTGTCAGTCTGTGCTATTTCCTCTGGAGTCAAGTCAGCTCTCCATTGGTCTAACTCTTTCTTGAGGACTTTCCAGAAGCCAGGAGGAGCCGTACCAGGCCCAGGAAAACTCAGGTCACAAAGGATAGTTCCCAGGAAACCATGGCATTGGTCTCTGTTCCATGAACCAACTTAACTCCAAACCAAACAGGACCAATGCTGTTTCCAATGACTTGACTCCAAGAGGAATCCTGAACCAACCCCACTGCCTGCAGTCCTTGGGTTATCCATTTTCCTAGATCAGCCTGAGTCTTCTATAATGGTCACCTTCGGTCAGACATACCCAGCTGGACCTCAGGACTCCAAGGTCCACCAAATTTTTTAATTTGTCTGGCTGGGGTATCGTGCTCAGTCAGAAACACCTCAGCTCTGGAAAAGTGCCCACAACAACAACTGGAGAAGCAGAGATGGCAGGGAACATGCTGCTCTTCCTCTCTCATCTAGGATCGTATATAGTTTGGGCAAGAGGAAGACAGATTTTAAAGTCTGCAGTTTAAAGCAAACAAAACTCACCTGGTGTCATTAGGCTATAATTAGGTTTTCTTTTTCTGTGAACTATATTCTGCCTTCAAGTGTTTCCAGGCGTCCCCAAACTATGGCCCGCAGGCCGCATGCAGCCCCCTGAAACCATTTATCCAGCCCCCGCCGCACTTTCGGAAGGGGCACCTCTTTCATTGGTGGTCAGTGAGAGGAGCACTGTATGTGGCGGCCCTCCAATGGTATGAGGGACAGTGAACTGGCCCCCTGTGTAAAAAGTTTGGGGAACCCTGGTTTAAACCCATCTGATCTGCTCAGGGGAGCTGGAGAGGGACGGGATTCACTGTATTCCTGTAAAGTATTTTCAGTTGAGAAGTTTAATTAACACTGACTTCTACAAACAAATGCTGCCCAGAGAATGATAATGACACACTGAGATTATGACTAAATTAAAAATTCACACTATCTTGTAAAGTTTGTAAAAGACAGGCAGGCATATACCTGGCCACAAAGTCTCCTTTACATATTACCAAAGAAGAGGTGAAATTTTGTTCATAAACGCCCACTGTGAACTATAACACCTGCCCTTTTTCATTCATCGAAAACAAAGATGTAATATATTTGTGGAGCAATATTATTCATGAGACGATATAAAATTTTGTAGTGCATTCACCGGGGACTTATGTGATTTGTAAATAAAATCATTTTGCTGCACCTGACCTTAAACGGTTTGTCCATAACCCTCCTGGCGATAAGAAGGCCAGCAGGTGCAAGTGGAGGTAAGAAGACAGATAGGACGGGGTAGATTACAGGGGTCCCCAAACTTTTTACACAGGGGGCCAGTTCACTGTCCCTCAGATCGTTGGAGGGCCACCACATACAGTGCTCCTCTCACTGACCACCAGTGAAAGAGGTGCCCCTTCCGGAAGTGCGGCAGGGGGCCGGATAAATGGCCTCAGGGGGCCGCATGTGGCCCGCGGGCCGTAATTTGGGGACGCCTGGGGCAGAAGAATGAACAGGACCAGGCGGCCCGTCAGGTGGATTTTTCATTAGCTTGAAGGAGGCCCAAATCCTGGGACTTGGCTCACAGCCCTGGCAGGGTCAGGATCCAGCAGACTCCTCAGTGCTGCTCCTTTGTTCCCATTCTAATGTGTTTCACAGCACAGAACAGAAGCTACATTGTTATGCTTCAGGAACATTTCATGAACCCCAAGTCTTTTATCTGAAACTGAAGCCTAAATGACTTCTTTTATTTGCGGAGCTTGCTGGCCAACCCCTTCAAGTGCTTAAATGGAAACAAGGAAGGCCAGGGCTGCCTATTTCCAGGTTTCCATGAGCCGCGCAGCGAAGTGCAGAGCACTGATCTGATGGCAGTGTTGGGACTTCAGGAGGCAGGTCCTTCCGAAGAGAGCAGGGTGCTGCGGGTGGACTGGCCACGTGGCGTGGCGCTGTCGGCAGACTGGAGCGCGTGAGGCCACACCCAATAATCATGTCTCTGCTTCACCCTCAGTCCTAGGAGGCTCCTGGTAGGTAAGCAGCTTTGATTTCTGCGGCTCGGACAAATTCATCCAAACTAAGCGTGTCTGCATAAAACCAAGCATCTAGTTCCTCTGAATCAAAATCCATACTCTTCGTGTTCTGGGTTTTCTTCTCCTGACTTGACCCTCTAAGATTTATGATCTTGGAACAATAGGGTATTAGGTATTGAGTACATTTCTTTTATAGCACCGAAGACTCCAAAAAGCCTTAGAAAATGAACAACACTGGAGCGTGGTCAGTGAGTGAATAGCATAAACCAGGAAAAGGTTTACCCGGAGGGGGCTGTGCAAACACGGCCAGAGGCGCCTGTTCTGCTCACGGCACCTTCTTCTCTCCAGGCGCCTCCTCCCTGAGGTGCCTCCTGCCTGTGCTGCCTCCAAGCCCTGCACTCCAGCAGGCTCTGCAGCGCCAGGCCACCGGCTCTCCACGTGCGGTCCCTTTGATGCTGTGGCAGCATCACCATTATCTGCAAACTCGTAAGAAATACAAACTCTCAGAACACGCCAGGTCTTCCGAATCTCGGGGATGGAGGGGTCTGACACACGAAACATTGCAGAACCACTGACTAAGCCTTTTCTTCCCTCCGTATCCTAATTAAAAAAGAAAAATGATGCTTGGTCCCCTCTAACAGTGATGATGATGACGCTTCCCGTAAGTGACCCGGGCTAGGCACCCCATGTCTCCAAAGCATTCCGTCCCTGTGAAGCACACACAGTGACGGACTACTTCCGCAGAGACCTGACCATCGCTCACTGTCACCGCACGCGGGGAGCCCGGAGCGGATCAAGGCTGTGAGGATTCTGACAGATGCCCACCTCTGCTGGGCTGCTCTGAGGCTTCAAAGGGCACCCTCAGACACAGGCCCACCAGAACACACCAGTCAGTCAGAAAGGCCACCAAGAACAGCCAATGGGGAAGGCCTCACCAGTCGCCAGGACTTACTGAGAGTGCTGCAAAAAAATTATGACATCATGAGGACTTTAGAAAAATATCTCCAATTGAGCCCTGGCTGGTTGGCTCAGCGGTAGAGCATCGAACTGGCGTGCGGGGGACCAGGGTTCAATTCCCGGCCAGGGCACATAGGAGAAGCGCCCATTTGCTTCTCCACCCCTCCTCCTTCCTCTCTGTCTCTCTCTTCCCCTCCCACAGCCAAGGCTCCATTGGAGCAAAGATGGCCCGGGCGCTGAGGATGGCTCCTTGGCCTCTGCCCCAGGCGCTAGAGTGGCTCTGGTCGCGGCAGAGCGACACCCCGGAAGGGCAGAGCATCGCCCCCTGGTGGGCAGAGCTTCTCCCCTGGTGGGCGTGCCGGGTGGATCCTGGTCAGCGCATGCAGGAGTCTGTCTGACTGTCTCTCCCCGTTTCCAGCTTCAGAAAAAAACAAAAAAAAAAAAAAAAAAAAAAAGAAAAATATCTCCAATTGTGTGAACAAGTTTCTTTAAGCAGGTCAGCTTAGACATGGAGAGGTGAGTGTGGCTGGAGACGCAGAGGCAAGAGGCAGAGGTGGATTAAAGTCGGTTGAGGCCCTGAACGCAGAAGAAAATATTGGGCCCCTTAAAAAAAAAAAAAGAGAGAGACAGGGAAAATAAAAAAAATACACGTTAACCATATTTTTAAATAAATAAAAAATATTATGTACTATTAATGTTAAAATTGCACATATGAAACCAAACTTGGTGTCATTAGAAAAAAGTGTAAAGCTGGGGTTTTGCGGGGCCCTTCAGGAGTCAGGGCCCAGGGGCACGCGCTCGGTGCGCCCGCCGTTAAATCCGCCTCTGAGAAGAAGGGGGCTATTATGATGGCCCTACATGTCATCAAGAGTGGGCACAGGGGGCACTCGGGTTGCCCAACATATTGAGGAGTAATGGAAGCTGAGGGCAGGACAGAGCACTGGCACGTGAGGCTAGTTCTTGTGAGCCATCAATGTGGGGAAGCAGGAAAGACGCCCTCTGCAGGCAGCTGTGTCGGGCTGGCTCACGGGGTTGCCAGCTGCAAGCACTTTGCCTGACCGGCACATGAGTGCGTGGCTGCGCTGTGTGTGTGGCCTGTGTAAGGCGATGGGTGCTTCTGCTTGAGAGAGATGGGGGATTGTGCATAGCAGGTTGCCTGCCCGCCCCTGCATGGGGCCATTTTGCTGCTGGTTAGCCTGAGAGGCTTTTTCCCCGTGCCTGTGTGCTTGTGCGCCCTTGTGAGACTTCATTAAACAGAATGGCTCAACGCTTTCTGGCTCCGTAGTTTCTCTACCATCTGCCCGAATCCAACGTGAACCTGCCTGGCCTCGGCCACCGGCATTCCACCCTCCACCCCAGGCTTCCTTCACCCTGCCCGTGGGTGAGAAGGTCAAGAAGCTGAGCCCCACCCACTTCAGCATGAGAAAGAGAAACTGCCACTACTGTAGATCAAACTATCTGTTTCTCAGAACATATTCCTAATATCAAAGCGTGTTCTTCAAAAGCAACACTGCACAGAATCACCATAGCACGGACAGATTGAAGACTGGTCCCAACTCCCTGAGAGTGACCCACTCATCTATTCACTCAACAAGTTTTCCAGAGCTCACACTATGTGCCAGGCAGGTGCAAGGTGGCTTCGTATATGTCTTACGAAGCTTAAGGTCCAGCGGTCCAGTATATACTGGTTTGCTCCAATACAAATTGGATCATGCACTGGGCTGGTGAGGGAGGGACTCGGCTGAAGAATGGGAACCTACATCTCACTCTAACATTTTTATTTCCTAATCATTCTTATACACACGTGCAAAATGCTGAAAAATATTTCTTCATGAACCTTTATACTTAAGGGTGAGGAAATACCTAATTTGCTATTTATGATTTTGGAGAAAGCTAGGAGACTCTACAGACATTTGTGCAGCCTCATATTTCGAGATTTGCAAAATTCCCTCTGGATATCAAGGATCTATTGAATTCTTATCATATATAGTTATAACACTGAGAGTTTATCACCTAATCTCTTCTCATACCCAGATCTGTGAGACATTCGTCTGGAGTAGGAGAAATTAAACTCAACATTATTCTATTCCAAAGAATTCCATTACTTTTTTTACATTTGTGGTAGGACATATATAATAAATGTTGCCATTTTAAGTATACAATTCGATCGTGTTGATTACATTCACACTATTAACACATGCACCACCATGTGTTTCCAATTCTCCTTCACTTAAAACAGAAGCTCTGTAACCAGCAAGCAGTAAGCCTTCATTCTCTCTTCCCTCCAGCTCCTGGCAAACTCTAATTTACTTTCTGTCTCTATAAATTTGCCTATT
Organism: Saccopteryx bilineata; assembly: GCF_036850765.1. Taxonomy (NCBI): domain Eukaryota; kingdom Metazoa; phylum Chordata; class Mammalia; order Chiroptera; family Emballonuridae; genus Saccopteryx; species Saccopteryx bilineata. Next base: position 65,924,540 of record NC_089500.1, read on the forward strand.
CTGGATATAAGCGGAATTATACAATAATCATTTTATGCCTTGCCGATTTCACTTAACATAACGTTTTTCAAGGTTCATCCACATTGCAGCCTATACAAGAACTTTATTCTTTGCCACGCTGAATAATACTCCATTGTACAGATATACCACATTTGATTATCGGTGCATTCGTCCAGGCATTTGGAGTGTTTCACCTTTTGGCTGTTGTGAATAATGCCACAATGAACATCAGTGTACAAATATATATTTGAGTTCCTGTTTTCAACTTTGGGGGTATATACCCAGGAATGAAATTGCTAGGCCCTATGGTAATTCTACATCTGGCTTTTGAGGAACTGTTGAACTGTTTTCCACAGCAGCCGTACCATTTTATAGTCACACCAAGGATGCACAAGCCTTCCAGTTTCTCCACATCCCTCCCAGGGCTTGCTGCTTTCTGGTTTTTGTTTATAGCCCCTGTACTAGGTGGAAGCTTACTGCAGTTTCCATTGGCATTTCCCTAGTAACTAAGTACGCTGAGCATCTTCTCATATGCTTTTTGGCCACCTGCATCTCCTCTTTGGAAAAATGTCTGTTCAAGTCCTCTGCCCATTTTCTTTCTTGATATTTTATTTATTTAAAAAGTTTTTCCAGTTTGCTATAACTGGCATAAGCACTGTATAAATTTAAGCTGTACAGCATAATGATTTGACTTACACACCAATTTAACAACCATCTCAGAGAGATACAAAAAGAAAGAGAAAGGAATGTTTTGCCCTTATGATAAGAACTCTTGGGGTCTACTCTCCTAATAATTTTCTTCTGTGCCAGACAGCAGTGTTTGCTATAGTCAACATGCTGTACATTAACATCCTTAGTACTATTTATCTTGTAACTGGAAGTTTGGATGTTTTGACCACATTCACACCTTCAGCTAATTCTCCCTTCCACCCACCACTTCTAGTACCCACAAATCTAATCTCTTTTTCTATAAGATATTTTTTCTTTTACACATTTTTAATTTTTTTACAGAGACAGAGAGAGTCAGAGAGAGGGATAGACAGGGACAGACAGGAACGGAGAGATGAGAAGCATCAATCATTAGTTTTTTGTTGCAACACCTAGTTGTTCATTGATTGCTTTCTCATATGTGCCTTGACCGTGGGGCTTCAGCAGACCGAGTAACCCCTTGCTCGAGCCAGCGACCTTGGGCTCAAGCTGGTGAGCTTTGCTCAAACCAGATGAGCCCTCGCTCAAGCTGGTGACCTCGGGGTCTCGAACCTGGGTCTTCCACATCCCAGTCCGATGCTCTATCCACTGCGCCACCACCCGGTCAGGCATAAGATTTATTTTTCTTCAGATTCTACATATGACTGTGACCACACAGTACTTGTTTTCCTCTGTCTGACTTAGCTCACTTAACATAATGCCTTCAAGGTCCATTCACATGGTTGCAAATGGCAGGATTTCCTTCTTTTTTGTGGCTGAAAAATACTCCATTGTGTGTGAGTGTCTGTGTGCATCGCATTTCCTTTACCCACTCATTCGCTGATGGACACTTCAGTTGTTTTCTCTCCATGACTCGACTACTGTGAACAATGCTGCTAATGAACACTAGGGGACAGATAGCTCTTCAACACAGCGTCTTCATTTCCTTCAGATACACTGCCAGAAAAACTGAGAGGTCATATGGTAGCTCTATGTTTAACTTTTTGGGGAACTTCTGCGCTCTTTCATAGTGACTGTACCAATTTACAGTCTCACCAACAGTGAACAATAGTTCCCTTTTCTCCACATTTTTGCTAGCATTTGTTATTTCCTGTCTTTTTGATGGCCATTCTTATAGGAGTAAGATGATATCTCACTGTGGTTTTGATTCACATTCCCTTATGATTAATGATGCCGAGCACATTTTCATGTACCTGTGGCCATTAGTATATCTTTTTCGGGAAAAAAAAGTCCATTCAGGTCCTTGACACATTTTTAAATTGGATTATTTGGGGGGGGTTTTGCTACCTAGTTGTATTTCTTTATATATTTTGGATGTTAATCCCTTATCAGACAAATAATTTGCAAATATTTTCCCCCATTCCACAGGCTGTCTTTTCATTTTATATCTTTTGCCATATTTTGCACATTTTTAAATTGGGTTGTTTAGTTTTAGGAGTATTGTCTGGGTAGCAAACCTTTATGAGATAGATGATTTACAAATATTTTCTCCCTTCTACTGTATGTCTCTTCACTTTCATGATAATATCTTTGGATGCACAAAGTTTTTAATTTTGATGAAGACAAATTTATCTGTTTCTTTCTTTTGCTGCTTACAGTTTTGGTATTATATCTCAGAATACATGGCTAAATCCAAGGTCATGAAAATTTGTTGGTGTTTTGATTCTAAGAGTTTTAGCTTTTATGGTTAGGTAATTGATCCATTTTGAGTTAATTTTTGTATCCTGTGTGAGGCAGAGTTGCAACTTCATTCTTTGGAAATTCAGTTGTCCCAGCACCATTTGTTGAAACAAGTATTCTTTCCCTATTGAATGGACTTGGCACCCTTGTCAAAAATTAGTTGGGCACAGATGCATGAGTGTATGTTTCTGGTCTAGCCTATTCCTATGGTCTCTATGTCTATCTTTATGTCAGCATCTCTATTCTGATTACTGTAGCTTTATAAGTTTTGAAATTGGGAAGTGTTTTCTTCAAGATTATTTTGGTGGTTTAGGACCCTTTACAATTCTACATAAATTTGAGAATCAGCTTTTACATATTTGCAAAAAATAAAAAAAGAAACACAAAAAATAACCTGTTGGAATTCTGACAGGGGTTACATTGAATCTGTAGATCATTTTGGGTACTATTGACATTTTCGCAAAATTAAGTCATCCTACCGATGAATATGCGATGTCTTTCCACTGATTTAAGGTCTTTAAATTTTTTTCAGCAATGTTTTGTAGTTTACAATGTGTGCGTCTTTCCTTCTTGGTTAAATTTATTTGTAGGTATTTTACTGTTTTAGATGCTATTCTAAACAGAAATACATTCTTAATTTTCTTTTTAGATTGTTCATTGCACATATATAGAAACACAATTAATTTCTCTGTGTTCAACTTCTTCCCTGCAACTTTGCTGAATTTGTTTATTAGCTCCAGTAGCTTTCTCGTAGATTCTCTGGGATTTTCTACACATTGGGTCATGTCATCTGCAAATAGAGATAGTTTTATTTTTCTTTGCAGTTTGGATGCCTATCATTTCTTTTCTAATTGCTCTGGCTAGAAGTTCCAGTACAATATTGAATAGCAATGGTGAGAGGAAGGAGCCCTTCTTGGTCCTGATCTTAGGGGGAAGTGTTTTCAGTCTTTCCCCACTGAATGTGGTGTTAACTGTGGGTTTTTCATGAATGCCCTTTACTTGGCTGAGGAAGTCCCTTTTTATTTCTATATTATTTTATGTTTATTTTCCGCATGAAAGGATGCTAAATTCTGTCCAATGCCTCTCTTTGTGTCTATTGAGATGAGCATGTGGTTTCTCCCCTTTATTCTATTGCTGTGGCATATTAAATTGTGAGTTTCTTATGTTGAACTACAATTCTAATATTTTAAAAAGATAATTAATTGCAAAATATCTATTACTATACGAAAACTATACTCTGGGAATCATTTAAAATATTAGCTCATTATTTCATTCAACATATATTGACTGCACTCACGGGCACTGTGTTCAGTACTGCGAGTACTTCACATTCGTGAACTCAGCACACATATAACCCTCCTAGAGGACCATTCTTAGAGGAGAGACAGACAAAAAGCAAAACCAGTAAGACACAGAGTACGTTCATCAGTGACAAGTGACAAAAAAAATCAAAAAAGGGAGAAGAGGGTATGAAAAGGGTGTGATTTTAGATACAGAGGCCTAACTTGCAGCATTATAGTTTACACACATGTCCATAAATAAGCATTACTTTAGAAATTAAAAAACAAACAAACACTTTTAGTGAAGAGGAAGAAACTGCCTGAATGAATGACTGTGTTTCCCACGACAATCCTTTGTGGAGCCACCCTCTCTATGGGGAAATCTCATTTCCATTTGGCTCCAGGTCCTCCACCAACAGATACTGGCCCTGATGCCAAACGGAATGTGGTTCTAGGTGTTGTGAGCTGATGAGGGCACGGATAGTATGAAATATTCCCCTCCTGAACCAGAATGAGGTTGTAGGGTCCATCAAGTAGTGAATGAGTAGTACCCCCAAATGAAATGTTTCAACATACCCAGCCTCTCCGATCTCCATCCCTTCAATTCATGTTTGACAGTTGAAAGTATTCAGGATTGTGCATTTGTCTGTAACTACTATAAACTAATTTCCTGCTGGTGAATGACTCTTTAAAAAGTTATAAAAGGTTAAATTGCTTTTTCATTTCTGACTCCAGCGTGTTAACCGAATTTGAACACATTCCATCTGACCTTCGGAATAAGGAAAATACCCAGCATGAGAACGAGAAGTGGGTGTGCTGTTTCATTAGCTGACTCGAATGTGAAAGCAGCAACTGAACACCACTTTACTAAGTCATAGGAATAAACAGAATATATCTCCATATTTTTAAAGCCAGATATGATGCAGGTTAAGCATTACCTCATTTGTGTGTGTGTGTGTGTGTGTGTGTGTGTGTGTGTGTGTGAAAGCGACAGAGAGAGTCAGAGAGAGCGACAGACAGACAGGAAGGAAGAAAGAGGAGAAGCATCAATTCTTCATGCGGCACCTTAGTTGTTCATTGACTGCTTTCTCATATGTGCCTTGACCGGGGCCTTCAGCAGACCGAGTAACCCCTTCCTTGAGCCAGTGACCTTGGGCTCAAGCTGGCGAGCCTTGCTCAAACCAGATGAGCCTGCGCTCAAACCGGTAACCTCGGGGTCTCAAACCCGGGTCCTCCGCATCCCAGTCTGACACTCTCTATCCACTGCACCACCATCTGGTCAGAAAAGCATTACCTCATTTAAATGACAAAATAGCAATAGTAATATCTTATTAATATCTAAGTATACTTTTAATATCAAGCTTCCTAGAACAGACCATCATTTGAGTGTCTATCCGGAGGCTGCCATATTGGCCAGAGCGGTGCTTCTTTCAGCCCCACTCAACTCCCTTGCCTTCCCGCTGTCACAGCAGAGAAGATGCCCTGCGCAAGCAGCGGGAACCCTGTGCCGCCTAGTCTTGTGCCCGGGCCAGCCAAGTAGCGCGGCACCACAAGGGGCAGATGCACATGAATATGGAGCACAGAGCCTCATTTTCTCTTCAGTCTATCAAGCCATGAATTTCCTCACCCAGTTCTGTCCTAAAACCCTGGGGGTGGAGAGCTGAAGGGGAGGAGGGTTCATAAGCCCCACCTCCAGGGATGTGACACACAAAACAGCCAGGCTCAGTTGGCCCCCAAGGGTATTTCTGAATGCAATGGTTCCATCTTCCTATACCCAGGTATGCTTCCTGGCAGGAGGTGCTAGACACACAATGACCTAAAAATTATCCCCCGTGGAAGTTAATCTTGATGCTCTGTCATTCATTTATGTAAAGAAAAAGGAAGACTGGCTGTGAAATTTGAACTTAAAGGCAACAGATATAACCAGATATTTAATAAGGAAAACGAAAACATGAAATGAGATCACTGGTTGGCCTGAGCTAAGATAAATGCCGGGGAATAAAAATATACAATGTCTAATTTTATTTATCAGATTAGAACAATTTCTATAGAAAATTGCTATTTTTTTTTTTTTGCTCACCAACATAGTTTAAGGCAATGTAAACATATCCTTATTAAGACTGTACCCAGATACATCTCTGCTGACCTATTAACCATAGTTTCAAATTATAAAAATCATAATACAAAATGTGGCCAAACAGCTAGATGGAGTGTTTCCAGCAATATGGAAAAACAGTTGTGTTTATACAGAGATTTGTCTTTCAAATTGAGAGATCTCCAGAGCTCCATTTGTACTTGAAAGGCTTGTCTTTTTGTTACCCAGTAAATAGCTCATTCATATTCTACAAAGAAAACCCTCTAAATTGGGAGAAATAGCCATATTTAACATTAGGTAGGGAAATGTTGCTGAAGCTTTAAAAAAAAAGTCTATTTCCCCCAATTTCTTGGACTGGATTAAAGCTTGTCTTTATAATTTAAAATAGCCTCTGTATTTTTCCACATATGAGAGACAGAAATTTCATGAAAGACTGAGAAGTATTATCCATAAATGCAGAAATTACGCCAGAGAACAAGAAACACATTTTTTAAAAAGACATCTAGGGTCCTTTCATTCTGGAACACATTTCTTAGCTGCTCCATTTCCTCCAGAAATGGAAGAGTGATTGTCGAGATGATTTCACAGGCAGGGCGCAGCAGCTGGCCCACACACCAGGGCCACCTTTCCGAAGGCACAGAGAATCCTGGGATGACCAAACTGTGACCTGCGCTTAACTCTTCAGCATTAAGAAGAAACATCAGAATTGTGTGGGTAGAGTACACACTGTATGATGTAAATTAAAGCCTCCGCGAGGCACAATATATGTTGGTCAGCTCCCTATCTCAAAAAAAGATAATTTGGGAGATGTGACTGTGTTAAGAACTGTTTTCAAGTCTGTTTGAAGATAAAAATAACAGGATGGAGCTACCACAGTAACAAGCCACAAAGACAACGCGCCCCATTCCTCACCAGCCACGTGGTCCACGGGACGGACTGAAAGCCTTGCTGTTCCAAACCCCAGGCTGGAGTGGGGAGAGTGCGGACAACGGGAAGGGGGCCGTGGCAAGGAGCTCATCCCTGCAGAGCAGCAAAGGAGAAAGGAGCCGTCTTAGGAGGTAAGTGGGGTGGGGAAAAGGAGAGGACCGGAGAGTCTGGCCCTGCCTGTCAAAGTCCAGGGGTGATGTGGCCACACCCAGGAAGAAGTTAGCACTCACACAGCAGCCCCTGCCTCCCCCCCCACCCCCCAGTGCACACACACATAATGCCTGAATTCTGTGCAGGATCATCAGGGAATCATCAATTGCTTCACAGAAACTCTTACAGTCCTGGGTCCCTAGAGTCAGCAATGGGAAAAATGCTCCACCACCCTTTATGCTTCTGAGAAGGCCTGGAATTGCCTGTCATCTGTCCACTAAGAGCCCAGGGAAAGCTCCCATGGCGACCCCGCCCAAAGAGTCCGGACCTCCCTCTGACACCTTCTCGCAGGAGTGCCCTTACACTCTCTGGGTCTAGGCGGCGAGCCATTCCCCAGAAGGTCAGATGCCTCTGGCTCCTTCATTATAGACAAGTTCCTGGATGGGACTTTGCTTGGGGTCTTTGCATTTCTGGGCAGCATCCTTTACTGTCCCTGCTCTGCCCCTGAGAGCCTCCACAACTGAGCCTGCCCTGGTCCTCCGGACCGGCTCTCTGCTGCACGAGGACCCGCCTTCCTCAGAGAGATTTTCAAGACTTGGGTACAAAGACTTTTGTGTTTAGTTAAGTGAAGACATATCCTCATAATATACCTCCCAAATTTCTTTTTATAATTATTAAAATCAGTTCCAAGATCTGACTACTTATAAAAAACTGAATGTCACAGTCCTACGTAAAATTCAGCTTACCTTACACCAAACTTGGCAACCTCTCCTGAAAATCAACCCCCTTCCTGACAGACTGATGTGACGAATTACATCTTCCCTCGAATTACAGGTGAAGGCTTCCCCTGGCCTCTCCCCACCCCAGCTCCACAGCTCAGTGGTCATTCGGTCTAGCTCGAGAGCACAGTAGTCCTCCCTTACCGACTCTTTCCTTTTCCACGGTTCCAGTTACCCGCAGTCACGGCCTAAAAATATTAAATGTGAAGTTCCGGAAATAAACAACTCATACGTTTTAAATCTCACATTGTTCTGAGTAGCACGATGAACTCTCTTGTTCTCCTGGTCCAGCCCACCCAGACCTGGGAGGCGGATCATCCCTCTGTCCAGCACATCCATGCTGGACACACGACCTCCCTGTTAGTCATTCGCTAGCCATCTTAGTTATCAGAGCAGGGAGAGAGACCACACTCACGTACCTTTTATTACAGTCATTGTTATCATTGTTCTGTTTTACTACTTGTTGTTAATCTTATACTGTGCCTACTTTATCAATTAAACTTCATCACAGGCATGTATGTATAAGAATACGCATAGCACATACAGGGTTCGGTGCTATCTGAAGTTTCAGGCATCCATGGGGGGTATTGAATGAATTTCCCTCAGAGAAGGGGGATTACTGAATTCACACTGAGCCCTGGCTTCCTCGATCCAGTGCCACGATCCAGTGCAGACCTATCTGACACCCGGCATGTGTTATTTCCACAGCTGACGATCCGTCTGCTTTGGGGAAGGTGAAGCATTCACAAGCCTTAGTTGTTTTATTGCCGTCTTTGTTGCCCTCATGGTATACATGCAGTATCAGTCCACTGCTTAACAACTTTCTGTAGTTTCCACAGGATGAAGCTTGACCACATTAACTCATTACACAGTTGACCCCAAACTCCTTCTACAGAATAATTTACTTTCCCATGAGAACCTTCCACTCTCTTTCAGTAAAGTTAGTGTCACTGCCCCCCAAGCCTTTTAGGCTCTTTTTGGCTTTTGTTCATAATGTCCCCCTACTCTTCCTTGGTGTTCTCCACAACTCTCCAGATCTTCTCTATCCTCTTCAAGTAACCTTACCCCAGACACCAGCTCTGGCTCTTCCCATTGTCTGTCAGAGTCCAGCGCTCATGGATGTATTATCTGCTCACCTGACAGATGCCCACGGAGCACCTCTGTGGGCAGGCACTGTGACCCCATGGAGACAGTCAGCTTCCTGCTCCCGGCATTTGCAAAGACAATAAACCAGCCCGTTCCAATATGGCATGGTAGGGCGCCTTTATCACCCATCACGCTGGATAAAGGTGTTGATGCCATCAATGGGGGCTGAGTGAGGTTCGAGTGTCACACATAGAGCAAGCTGCAGAGGACTTTTCTAGCGCAGTGCTATCTGATCTAAGTGACCATAGAAAGAAACTATGAGAACAATTTTATTTATTTTTATCTCATTCTTTGGTAAATTTATAGTTTTGTGTTACCTTACAAAGTTTATAATAGTAAAGTATGTATCTATAATTCTCAAATAATTAAATACACATATAATGGGGATCATCTTCAAAATCTTAGACTGATAAGGAGCTCATGATCCAAAAAGTCAGAAGCTATGGATTCTCCACCTTAAATATTCTCATCACTAATTCTTTTTTGTTCCCTCTCAACAACATCTCTTCATAAGACAGCCAGAATTTTCTTTACTCAGCAAATCTATAGAGAATACCAAAAAAAGGGGGGACACGCGGCCTGACCTGTGGTGGCGCAGTGGATAAAGCGTCGACCTGGAAATGCTGAGGTCGCCGGTTCGAAACCCTGGGCTTGCCTGGTCAAGGCACATATGGGAGTTGATGCTTCCTGCTCCTCCCCCTGTTCTCTCTCTCTCTCTCTCTCTCTCTCTCCCCCCCCCACCCCTCTAATAAAAATGAATAAATAAGAATCTAAAAAAGTAAATAAATTTAAAAAAAGGGGGACACGCACATGGGACTAGTCATGTGATATGAGTCTACTTTAATGGACCGCACTAAATGACCAATGTAGAAGAAACAGTGTTAGCTAACTATTATCTTCAAAGATATCTCTATTCCTCCAAAGCACTGCATCCTTGCAGGGTACCTCCTTCTTGTATTTCTCTCCAAAGAAACCTATGAAGTTGTACAGCGAAATGCCAACCCCCTGAACTAGGGCTCAGGAGAGGCAGTTCCAGAGCCAGCTCTTGGCGGCACGCAGTGACACAGAGTGGGACCCAGGGCGTGGCCTCAGGCCGAAACCTAGGGCATAATCACTGACACGAAGAGGCTGGACGGAAACCTGTAGACTTGGAGCCAATGAACTGTACATATTCCTTGTATTTCACTGTCTGAGAAAATATAGGACTGGAAAATTCTTTCTTTTTATTTAAACAGTATCTTTCTATATGCAAACCATATGTATTAGTTCCCTACTGCTGCTATAACAAATGATCACCAAGTTAGTTTCTAGATTTAAAACACATATTCACATCCCTCAGTTCTGGAGGCCAGATGGACACAGTGCATCTCACTGAGTGGAAGTCCAGGTGGCAGCTGGGCTGCATTCTTCCCCAGAGGCTCCAGGAGTAATGTTTCTTCAACTTTTCCATCTTCGAGAAGCTGATCACATCCTTGGCTCAAAGTCTCTTCCTCTATCTTCAAAAGCAGTGATGACCGGTAGTGTCTCTTTCTCATCACACCTGCGTGACCCTTCTCCCACTGCCATATCTCTCTCTGACCTCAGCCAGGGAAAGTTCTCTGTGTTTGCAAGCCCATGTGTCTGGGTCTGCAGAATAGTCCAGGTCAGACTCAAGGTCCTGGACAGAAAGTTCTTTTTCTATCTAAGGTAACATGTTCACAGGTTCTGGGAATTAAGACATGGACATCTTTGGGGAGCCATTATTCTGTCTACCACACCTTATGTGTAATTAAGCAAAACAATGCAGTAAATGTTTCAATATGGATATATGTTTAATTTTCACTTAGCACACACACTCGCCAGCCTGGCCAAAAGTCTGGCCAACAAGGAAGCCCAGGATGATGCTTGTATAAATAACACATGCATAAGAAAGACCCATTCTCTGTCCTCAAGCCAAAGAAGAAAAGCAAAACCTTATAGCACACATAATAATAAATTGCACTTTTAATTTTATTTAAATTAAATAAATAAAGAGAAGGAGTGAGAGAAACATCAGTTTGTTGTTCTACTTATTTATGCAGTCACTGGTTGATTCTTCTATGTGCCCTGACCAGGGCTCACACCTGAAAATTTGGCTTTATTGGGACTTCAGTATCATCATGATGCTCTAATCATCTGAGCTATCTGACCAGGGCAATAAACAGCACTTTTAAAGTAATATACATTGCTAAATTTATTTTGCTAAATAAATATTTTAAAATTTTTCTTCTTCATTGCTAAATTTATTTTGCCCGAATAGCATTTTGAATCCCTCATCGTGCATTGTTACTGCAAATGTATAGGTTTGTTCCACTGTTACTGCCTTAGAATCAGTCACCAAGCTCCTCCATCACGCTCCCTCCTTCACGTTCTTGTCATGTGTTCTTGATCCCAGTGGGAGACTCAGCATTACGACACTTTTCCACAAGAAATGAATGGATTTCCAGCTCAGCCACTGAGAAAGGCAAAGATGTCATTAGAACATGTACTAACGATAGACATTATGGTGCTGAAATACAGTTTTCCAAAAATATTCATGAGTTTGTTAACTCAATCAACAAATATTTATTAAGTAGTAGTCATGTTTGTGGCACTCTGCAGGACAGAAAGATCTCTAAGATATGGTTTCCTGTAATGAAGGAGTCTCCACACCAGCGGGCCAGTGGGATAAGACTGAAATAAGTAAACCACGAAGGAGAAGCAGGGTGTCACGTGCTAACAGGACTGCACTGAGAGCTCTGCCTTACAGCAGCTGGCCCTAGGGACGCTCGAGCAGGGAGGCCTCAGAGCTGGGCAGGGCAGGACAGTGACAGGTGAGTCATCAGAGGTGAGAGAAAAGGCAAAGGAGGGGTAGAGTGATTACAGGTCACACTGGAAACCATAGAATTTTTAAGAAAACATGTATTTAAGGAAAAGCAGGTGGCAGAGTTCTGCCTACAATTTATTAAGATTCTTTAGCTTGAGACTGGGGCCCAAAGCTACATTGATAGTATACATTGGTTTATGTTTTCTCATTTCTATTTATAGGAATAGTTCCTAAAAGTAAATACATGTATATATAATTTATTTCTATGTCTGTGTGTACATATGAACGTTATGTCAAAATCAGCATGCACTAAGTGTCTACTATGTGGTAGGCTGTGTGCTGGACACTGAAGATTTAACATGAATAAAACATAGATTTACTCTGGAGGGATTAACTTATAATCTAGTAGAAGATGGGTAATGAAACAGAGTCCAACATGATATGGGTTAGAGGAGCACACACGGCGACAAAGGAGCATAATAAAAGAGAGAAAGGAAAGAAAACAGGCCCACCAAGAACCCCAGATAGGGCCCTGGCCGGTTGGCTCAGTGGTAGAGCGTTGGCCTGGTGTGCAGGAGTCCTGGGTTCGATTCCCGGCCAAGGCACACAGGAGAGGCGCCCATCTGCTTCTCCACCCCTCCCCCTCTCCTTCCTCTCTGTCTCTCTCTTCCCCTCCCGCAGCCAAGGCTCCATTGGAGCAAAATTGGCCTGGGCGCTGAGGATGGCTCTATGGCCTCTGCCTCAGGTGCTAGAATGGCTCTGGTTGCAACAAAGCAATGCCCCAGATGGGCAGAGCATTGCCCCCTGGTGGGCATGCCGGATGGTTTGTGGTTGGGCGCATGTGGGAGTCTGTCTGACTGCCTCCCAGTTTCCAACTTTAGAAAAATACAAAAAAAAAAAAAAAAAGAAAGAAAGAAAGAAAAGAAAAAACACAGAACCCCAAATGGCTCAGATACCATGAGGGTAGCTTTGCTGGCCTCCCTAGAATGGCTTACCCAAAGCTTCCCAGGGAAGAGAGTGGCCGCACTGTGCGGGAAGTGGTAGAGGAAACAACACTCCTAATAGCACGGCACACTCAGAAAAGGACATAGTGTGAGCGATGTAAGATTAATCCATTTCTAAAATCTAGTCTCCCCTTTTTAGGCAAAATTCATGCTTGCCCTTTTCTCCCCTACCACAGCTGGTCATTTTGGTAATTATTTATTCATACTCCAATCCAGACCACCAGATACATTTCCACCTGGACCTCTGACCTGTCTCCTAAGACTCTATGAGAAGATACACCTTGTTTCTTGCAAGATGTATTCTTACCACATCAATGCAACATGCAATCCTTCCCCCATGTGCTGGGAGCCAAACAAGAACACATTTGTTCTAACAGTGGAAAGAACTCATGAGACAACCGGTACTCTCATGAAGAACTGTTACACCTGCACATGGAGATCAGAAGAACCATGCACTGGAAGCAGTGATCTGCTGGGGCTCCGAGTAAAACAAAACCAGACTAACACACAAGCTTACTTCATAGAGATCTTTTCCTTCTTCCAAATCTTAAAAATATATAACTGTACTTTATCATTTATTCATATTAGCACTAACAATATGTTCACTGTACATTAAACCATCAAAAATGACACCAACAGCTTTGCAGATTTCATACAAAGACCAGTAATTGCATTTTGAGAAAATGAAAGTATTTTTTTTTTTACTGTGTAGGTATAAGTTACCTTTCAAGAAACACTCTTGTATGCATTATAATTTTAGTTTTCTTTTTCTTTCTTTCTTTCTTTTTTTTTTTTTTTTTTTAGAGGGGGATAGGACCGACAGGAAGGGACAGAAATAAGAAGCATCAACTCATAGTTGCAACACCTTAGTTGTTCATTCATTGCTTTCTCATATGTGCCTTGACCGGGGAGCTCCAGCCGAGCCAGTGACACCATGCTCAAATCGGTGACACTGCGCTCAAGCCGGATGAGCCCACGCTCAAGCCGGTGCCTGGGGTTTTGAACCTGGGACCTCAGTGTCCCAGGTCAATACTCTATCCACTGAGCCACCACTTGTCAGGTGTTCTCAAAATCTTTATTGAGTTGTGTGGCAGCCGCATACAATGTCTATAAAGACCCAAAAAGACAAAGGCCACAGCCCGCACAGGCAGGCAAGTGCAGCCAACTCCCAGGGTGAACTTCCTTCTGGGAGCCTGGGAGTTAGGTTAGGGAGCCACGGACTCGGGGCTGCGCCTGCCTGGAAATCTCTGGCTGCCCCTGAGATATCCTTTCACTCCCTGTGCCCTAATACCTCTACTAAACCCTTTGTTCCACGTTTCATTGACACAGCCCAAAGTACAGAGGGCAGATACCATTATCCAGTTTAAGAATAAACAAACAAAACAAGGCCCTGGCTGGTTGGCTCAGTGGTAGAACATCGGCCTGGCGTGTAGGAGTCCCGGGTTTGATTCCTGGCCAGAGCACACAGGAGAAGCACCCATCTGCTTCTCCACCCCTCTCCCTCTCCTTCCTCTCTGTCTCTCTCTTCCCCTCCCGCAGCCGAGGCTCCACTGGAGCAAAGTTGGCCTGGGTGCTGAGGATGGCTCCTTGGCCTCTGCCCCAGGTGCTAGAATGGCTCTGGTTGCAACAGAGCGATGCCCCAGATGGGCAGAGCATCGCCCCCTGGTGGGCATGCCGGGTGGATCCTGGTCGGGCACGTGCAGGAGTCTGTCTGACTGCCTCCCCATTTCCAACTTCAGAAAAATACAAAAAAAAAAAAAAAACAGAAAAAGAAGAAGAAAGAGTGAGAAGTAAAGGAGGCAGCTAGATGGTAATACAGAGGAAGAGAAGGGAAAGAAAGATATGGGAGTTTCCAAGTTTTACTCTTGTGTGGGAAGGTAGGAAGAAGAAAAGTATGTTTCAGAAAAATGTTCTTCCAAAATTACTATAACGATGGACTAAGAGAAACCTGAAAAGAGGGTGACTGTGGTTTTAATCAGAATCTATAATGAGTTTTCCACCACACAGCAAAGCACCTTATACAGTTTCCCCGAGTATGTATGTTAGTGCCTTGCCTGCAGGCAGGACTCCACAGCTCGGAAGCCTGCCGTGCAGAGGTGTCCAGAGGAGTATGCTCCTGCTATGTGTCCAGAGGTTGACAGAGCACGGTCCGTGAGACTGGTGGGAGCCACTTCTCTTTTCAAGTCCCTCCTGACACCTCCCCCACTGCTCTGTTCTCCAGGGCTGTCTTCTCCCCTCTCACGTGGGAAGAGGGTCCTGCCTCACGAGGGTAATCCTGATGTGTGCCTGAGCCGGCGGGCAGGTTGGGTTCTAGGTCAGGGCTAACCTGCCCGTGCAGGTGGACCTGACGGGGAAGCACGGAAATGCCCACAGGAGGTGTGGGGCGGCCAGAGGGGCGCACACTTACCACAGCCTCCCTTTAACAGTGAGATGCAGTCATTCCCGCCGGCTTTCCTCTTCTTCCTATCACAGAGCATGTTCCTCTCTCTCGGTCCACACGGTCAGGGGTACCACGTGTTAACACTCCTCTGCGGCCACTGCCCCGAGCGGGTCTGAACACAAGTGCAGGGGAGAGGGGCAGCCACGCTCCTGGACAGCTGACCTGGGAGCTGTGAGGAGCAGGGGAGGGCGGACACTCGCTCTGCTCCTGTGGCAGGGAGGCTGCCTCTCTACCCACTCTCATCCTCCTGTTGTGAGCATGTGCAAAGTGACTGAGCCAAACTCCTCTATGGAGAGTGAGGACCACGGGGCAGTGAGGAGGACGGACCTCACCCAGAGGGATGTTTAGGCTCTGGAAGAATGCTGAGAAGCGCCTGGTCAATTCTCTACATTCTCAAATCAGGAGCGGGTGTCACTGCAGGCCCCAGCCTCTTCTCACCATCGGTTCTAAGGGCCTCAGAGAGTGCAGGCAATGTGGCCCCGTGTCTGCGCTTGCTCATTCGCCATCTTCATCCTGGCTGCCTTCGGGTCATATTGTTTTATATTCAATTAACTGAACACAAAAAAATTATAAGACCTAGGTGCATAATAGGAGTGGTGTATTTATTCAGATACTAGAGAACAACTAAAACTGCTTTACATCTATTTATCAAGGGATTCTCCCATTCTTTTTATGCGTCCCTATTTACAATGACACCAAGCTATCAACACTAACCAGTAAGCTTTCTAGCTCAGATTAATGGCTGTCTTCAAAGCTTCTGCTATTGAATGCAGCCATTTCTCCTGTCATTAAGCAGACAGTAAGCGCATCTTCCGTTGCTTCCACTCTTCTGTCCTGGATTATAATTGAGAACTCTTCAAACTACCTTCTCTGCTATTTTTTACCAACTGACAGTGTAATGATCCATAGTTAGGTAAAATATGTAAGTTATACACAATGCCTGTTATGTTTATTTTTTCTGATCTGTTAAGAGTTTTTAAATTTCAATTTTAGTTTTAAAATATATTTGGACCCTAAAGCAGTGGTAGTCAACCTGGTCCCTACCACCCAATAGTGGGCGTTCCAGCTTTCATGGTGGGCTGTAGCAGAGCAACCAAAGCATAAAAAGATAGATTTAACTATAGTAAGTTGTTTTATAAATATTCATTCTGCCAAACTTAGCAAAAATCCGACATAAATTACTTGGTAAGTAATTATTATTATATGCTTTAACTTGCTGTAACTCTGCTTTACAAATTTTATAAAGTAAAGTTACTTCCCTACTTTATAAATCACCATGACTGTGGAACCAGTGGGTGGTTAGAAAATTTTACTACTAACAGAGATACAAAAGTGGGCGGTAGGTATAAAAAGGTTGACTACCCCTGCCCTAAAGCAATGAAGCGCAGCCATATCCCACGTGAGACAATGAATCGTAGCTGATTGGTTGATGTAGAGCTCCATTCTGTTGACAGCGAATTGCATGTATTCATTTCAGTTCTGCAGTTTTCCTATCATGGAGGAAGTACCATTTTTTCAGGATTCCAATGCTTGTGTAGGCCCTTGAAAAGCCGGAGACCTCAGGTTCCCTGCCTAAGTGCCCACTGGTAGGACAACCTGCCTGCTGAACCTGGGAGCCCCAGTCCTGGAGCCAGGATGATTCTGCATGCACGGTCGTCTGCCAAGCTTCTGCACCCTCCCGGGCAGCACCCACTTCTCCTCTCTGGTTCTTAGCTACTGCGCATGTGTGTACAGGAGTCCAGCATCAGTCACTTTACTGATGTAGATAAGGACCACCAAGTCTTACACAATTTGTACTGCTCAGCACAGTGACTGGTGCATACGAACCCGCTCAGCAAATACTGATTGAATATCTACTAAGCTCCATGCCCTGTTCTTGCTTTGGTGAACCTAGCAAAGAGTACATCAAGTAGGAGATCTAAATGGATGAAGGCAGAAATGATTGTGACCTATAGCAGCGGGCTCAGGATTGTACAGTCTCCAAGGCAACACAAAACATCCAAACACCAGCTTTTGTCATAGGAGCACAGTGCCTCCCTGCTGCTGGCGCCTTCTGGAGGGGGTCTGCTGTGCATCCGTCCGTCTGAGCCCTGAGTGCCCACCTCGCCTCTGCCAGCTGCGTGCACCTGCAGCTTAGGTGAACTGCCAATGTGGACCAGGCATTTCCTCCTGGCACCTGCCCTACAGAGACAGCCATCCTCCGATATGGGTAAGAACCACCAGCAGGTAGCCTATGGCTGTCTTGTCCATTTACTCTACGTATGTTTTTGACCTGATTGGCTTCTACAGAGTCAGAGCAAGCCAATAAGGGGTGGAGGATCGGAGGGTGTACCAAGGTATTAATAAGAGCGAAGACTATAAAGGGAATGGAAACATTTGTTAATATGAGCCAGGAAGAAAAACAAGACAACACCGCAAGCCAGAAATTCAAAAATCTATATATTTAAAATTAATATAATGCACTGAAATCATCCCTTTAAATCTGGTATGCTGGAATTCTTTTATGTATTTATATAGCATGTTTAGAACCTCTTCCTAGAGCTCAGAAACTCCATCTAGATAAACATTAAACACAACAGGATAAAATCTAATTTATTTTAATCAAATAGTCACATCCTCTCATTATCATTAACAGTGCTCCCCTGCGTGAGCGCAGCTCTCTGACCCTCTCTCTACCAGTCACACCAGCAGAGGAGCCTCCTCTACCACCAAGGGCCCAGAAAGGCGACAGCAGGCCCCTTTCGGAGAACAGCACTGCACTAGAGGAAGCCCACCAGCAGCCCTGGGAGAGGAGCCGCACCCTGGCAGCCGGCGGCCGCGTGGAATGAACATCTGCAGTGTAAACACGGCGCCCATTAGCTCCCGCAGCTTCTTAGCATATTTCTATGCTGCGATCGCAGCTCTGTTCCCATCAAGGTGCTACTAGGCGCCAGACTCTGGATTCACACACGGCGTCACTGTTGTCTCCGATGCACAGATTACAGGGCAAGACTGGCGGTGCGAGGTGAGAGGCAATGAGCAGGTTGACAGTGGGAAGCGCAGGCTGAGCACCTGGTACTCGGTAACCAGCAGATGGGCCAGTCACACAGAGGAGGTCCTAACTTTAGCGGGCACTGGTCGGCATTTTCTGCCGTTATGAAGACCTCTCTCAAGAGCCTGAAAATAATCACAGTATTTACAGAGAAACACTTTTGTTGGATAAATGTTGTGTTCAGTATTTATTATATTCAAGTTAATAACAGAAGTAAAATCACTGATTCAGATTTTTTTTTTTTTTTTAGCCACAAGGGACTCTAAGGACCAAACCTGCCTTCCTTGCTAGCTGGCAGAGAAAATCCAGGCTGGAGACACTGACTAACCAAGGTTATGGCACAGAGTAGCAGAGATGCTGGTTCTGCATTCTATTGTAACCTGTTCCTGTGAAACACAGTAACGCACAACTCCACCATCACCCATGACGAAAACAAGCTTCAGTACTGAGACCCAAAGAAAATATCATTAAGGGCCCTGCCCCTATGAATGCCGCAGTCAAGTTTCCATGTAACACTCCAACAGTTCCCAGCCACCTGACTTCCGTGATGCGTGCACATGAACACGTACCACAAGCACGTGAGCAGCGAGGCCAAACCAAGTCCATCATCATTTGTTCTCAGCAGAGACAGAGCTGGACCCTGTACTGTTACTCAGATACAATTCCTGCTGTCACTTAAATGTTACATTTACACACAAGACAATCCCATGACAGACATGCCCCCTCACACACACAGGCATGTATTACAGGGGGTGGGGGTAAGGGAACAAGGAGGGGTCTGTAAAAGAATACAAATGAACAGGTCTGAGGCTCTAATGTCCAACAAGGTGACTATAGCTAGCTGATAACGCTGCATTGTATACGTGCATTTGTTAAGAGAGAACTTAAATATTCTCACAAAAAACAGATAAACATGTGAGGTAATGAATGTGTTAATTAAATAGATGAGGGAATCCTTTCACAATGTATACATATATTAAATCTCCCCATGATGTACACTGTAAATATCTTACAATTTTTTTCGATTATACCTCAAGATAGCTGAAACTTTTTTAAAATCTAAAAGAAAGTTTTATTATGTATATACATAAAGCACAACTGAGATGTTGACTGTTATGACTAGGTTTTTCCTACATTTGTATTTCTTCAACTTCCCAGTCCAGAGCTGATTGGTGCTAGAAGACCCCAAGTACCCTCTACTGAAAAGAGCTGCCCCCTGTGGTAACCCGTGCCCTTCCTTCTCAGCTCAGGGACGATCTCCAAGTCTCCCAGGAAGAGTTTCCTCCCCTTCTCCACAATGAATCCCCTCTACCTCTGACAGACTTGCTCACAGGGCTCCCCTCTTCCTCTAGAACCCCCCAATGGCAGCTTCCCAGACATCCTAGTGCCCTGAAATAACCGCAGTCCCCTCCCCTGCCTGCCCCTCTTCCTTTCTGAGCAGGGAGAGCCTCTGAGGACCGCAGGGGCTGCGCCAGCTACAGCGATGAGAGCAGGCCTGCAGACACCCAACAGGGCGCCCCTCCAGGCTGGGCACACACACTACCTGTCCATTCGTTCATCTCCTGATCAGGCTTGCACATTGATTCCTCCAAATTATTTTTCTTTACACAATCTTAACAATTATCATAACAATATGACTATGTTCAAAAACTGTTGAAAAGATATCACTAGTAACAAACGTACTTGGGGGCTGCCCCTCTGAGAACCTTCCTAGTTATGTATCTGCGTCTCTGCCCTGATGGGGTGCAACCAACTTCTCCTCCAGGCCGCCTACGTGGTGCAGAAGGGTCCTTCCGGGGGACTCCCTTTAGCCTTTGCCTTTTCTTGTAACTGCCTTACCTGACAAGGTAGTAGGAAGCCATTATATAGTGGACAGAAAACTGGCCTAAGAGATAGGAAGTATTCATAACAGGGTCTCAGCCAATGAATCTTTTGTGACCTTGAAAAAGTTATTTACACTCTCCAAGTTCCTTTGACTCTAAAGTGCAATATAAAGCTGGGTGATTCTCAGGATCATGCATTGTATCATATCCTCACGCTCCCACTCCAAAGACGGCAACATCTTCTTTTAGGACAGAGAATCAGAACTATTTGCCTTAGATTCTTGGTTTTCTAGAAGCTGGCCCCAGCCTACCATTCTAGTAATACTCCTTAACTTCATCCCTTACTTCCAAGCAAGTTGGTTTATCATGACAATTCCTATAGAATACCTCTGTTCCCCATTCCTCCACTGTGCTCCCCGCTCCTCCTGACAAGCTACTCTGCAAAGTATGAGTTCTCCACAAGCCGACCCCATGATGAGGTCTGCCCCAGCACCAAGTTCAAAGGGATTTTCCCTGCTGTCACACACACTAGCACTGCAAATACTGTCCCAAACCATTATGAATCTTCTCAAGTGCACTGTTTTACCACTAGATGTAAAAAACTGGATTAGAGACCATATTCTGTGAATCCTACACCGAACTCCACGACCCTGGTACACTCCACACCACCCCCATCTTCCCTGTACACTATGTGCCACCACCATCCCACTGTGTGCACTCTGCACCTCCTGCATCCCCCTGTGCATTCTACACACCCCCACCCCGTACACTCCGCACCTCCCCCATCCCCCTGTACACTCCGCACCTCCCCATCCCCTGTGCACTCCGCACCTCCCCCATCCCCCTGTACACTCCGCACCTCCCCATCCCCCTGTACACTCCGCACCTCCCCCATCCCCCTGTACACTCCGCACCTCCCCCATCCCCCTGTTCACTCCGCACCTCCCCCATCCTCCTGTACACTCCGCACCTCCCCCATCCCCCTGTACACTCCGCACCTCCCCATCCCCCTGTACACTCCGCACCTCCCCCATCCCCCTGTACACTCCGCCCCTCCCCATCCCCCTGTACACTCCGCCCCTCCCCATCCCCCTGTACACTCCGCACCTCCCCCATCCTCCTGTACACTCCACACTACCCCACCCCGTACACTCCGCAACTCCCCATGCCCCAGTACACTCCACACTACCCCCACTCCGTACACTCCGCACCTCCCCACCCCCCTGTACACTCCACACTACCCCCACCCCGTACACTCCGCACCTCCCCATCCCCCTGTACACTCCGCACCTCCCCATCCCCCTGTACACTCCGCACCTCCCCCATCCTCCTGTACACTCCACACTACCCCACCCCGTACACTCCGCAACTCCCCATCCCCCTGTACACTCCGCACCTCCCCACCCCCCCTGTACACTCCACACTACCCCCACCCCGTACACTCCGCACCTCCCCATTCCCCTGTACACTCCGCACCTCCCCACCCCCCTGTACACTCCGCACCTCCCCCATCCTCCTGTACACTCCAAACTACCCCCACCTCGTACACTCCGCACCTCCCCCAGCCCCCTGTACACTCCACACCTCCCCCATCCCCCTGTACACTCCGCACCTCCCCACCCCCCTGTACACTCCGCACCTCCCCCATCCCCCTGTACACTCCACACCTCCCCCATCCTCCTGTACACTCCAAACTACCCCCACCTCGTACACTCCGCACCTCCCCCAGCCCCCTGTACACTCCACACCTCCCCCATCCCCCTGTACACTCCGCACCTCCCCACCCCCCTGTACACTCCGCACCTCCCCCATCCTCCTGTACACTCCACACTACCCCCACCCCGTACACTCTGCACCTCCCCATCCCCCTGTACACTCCGCACCTCCCCATCCCCCTGTACACTCCGCACCTCCCCCATCCTCCTGTACACTCTGCACCTCCCCATCCCCATGTACACTGCGCACTTCCCCCATCCCCCTGTACACTCCGCACCTCCCCCATCCCCCTGTACACTCCGTACCTCCCCCATCCCCCTGTACACTCCGCACCTCCCCATCCCCCTGTACACTCCGCACCTCCCCATCCCCCTG
This sequence comes from Saccopteryx bilineata, assembly GCF_036850765.1. NCBI lineage: Eukaryota > Metazoa > Chordata > Mammalia > Chiroptera > Emballonuridae > Saccopteryx > Saccopteryx bilineata. Next base: position 65,946,518 of record NC_089500.1, read on the forward strand.
TACACTCCGCACCTCCCCCATCCCCCTGTACACTCCGCACCTCCCCCATCCCCCTGTACACTCCGCACATCCCCCATCCCCCTGTACACTCCGCACATCCCCATCCCCCTGTACACTCTGCACCTCCCCCATCCCCCTGTACACTCCGCACCTCCCCCATCCCCCTGTACACTCCGCACCTCCCCCACCCCGTATACTCCGCACCTCCCCATCCCCCTGTACACTCCGCACCTCCCCATCCCCCTGTACACTCCGCACCTCCCCCACCCCGTATACTCCGCACCTCCCCATCCCCCTGTACACTCCGCACCTCCCCATCCCCGTGTACACTCCGCACCTCCCCCACCCCGTATACTCCGCACCTCCCCATCCCCCTGTACACTCCGCACCTCCCCCACCCCGTATACTCCGCACCTCCCCATCCCCCTGTACACTCCGCACCTCCCCATCCCCCTGTACACTCCACACTACCCCCACCCCGTACACTCCGCACCTCCCCCATCCCCCTGTACACTCCACACCTCCCCCACCCCGTATACTCCGCACCTCCCCATCCCCCTGTACAATCCGCACCTCCCCCACCCCGTATACTCCGCACCTCCCCATCCCCCTGTACACTCCGCACCTCCCCATCCCCCTGTACACTCCACACTACCCCCACCCCGTACACTTCGCACCTCCCCATCCCCCTGTACACTCCACACTACCCCCACCCCGTACACTCCGCACCTCCCCCATCCCCCTGTACACTCCGCACCTCCCCCACCCCGTATACTCCGCACCTCCCCATCCCCCTGTACAATCCGCACCTCCCCCATCCCCCTGTACACTCCGCACCTCCCCCACCCCGTATACTCCGCACCTCCCCATCCCCCTGTACAATCCGCCCCTCCCCATCCCCCTGTACACTCCGCACCTCCCCCATCCTCCTGTACACTCCACACTACCCCACCCCGTACACTCCGCAACTCCCCATGCCCCAGTACACTCCACACTACCCCCACTCCGTACACTCCGCACCTCCCCACCCCCCTGTACACTCCACACTACCCCCACCCCGTACACTCCGCACCTCCCCATCCCCCTGTACACTCCGCACCTCCCCATCCCCCTGTACACTCCGCACCTCCCCCATCCTCCTGTACACTCCACACTACCCCACCCCGTACACTCCGCAACTCCCCATCCCCCTGTACACTCCGCACCTCCCCATCCCCGAACACTCCGCAACTCCCCATGCCCCAGTACACTCCACACTACCCCCACCCCGTACACTCCGCACCTCCCCACCCCCCTGTACACTCCACACTACCCCCACCCCGTACACTCCGCACCTCCCCATCCCCCTGTACACTCCGCACCTCCCCACCCCCCTGTACACTCCGCACCTCCCCCATCCCCCTGTACACTCCGCACCTCCCCCACCCCGTATACTCCGCACCTCCCCATCCCCCTGTACACTCCGCACCTCCCCATCCCCCTGTACACTCCGCACCTCCCCCACCCCGTATACTCCGCACCTCCCCATCCCCCTGTACACTCCGCACCTCCCCATCCCCGTGTACACTCCGCACCTCCCCCACCCCGTATACTCCGCACCTCCCCATCCCCCTGTACAATCCGCACCTCCCCCACCCCGTATACTCCGCACCTCCCCATCCCCCTGTACAATCCGCACCTCCCCATCCCCCTGTACACTCCACACTACCCCCACCCCGTACACTCCGCACCTCCCCCATCCCCCTGTACACTCCACACCTCCCCCCCCCCGTATACTCCGCACCTCCCCATCCCCCTGTACAATCCGCACCTCCCCCACCCCGTATACTCCGCACCTCCCCATCCCCCTGTACAATCCGCACCTCCCCATCCCCCTGTACACTCCACACTACCCCCACCCCGTACACTCCGCACCTCCCCATCCCCCTGTACACTCCACACTACCCCCACCCCGTACACTCCGCACCTCCCCCATCCCCCTGTACACTCCGCACCTCCCCCACCCCGTATACTCCGCACCTCCCCATCCCCCTGTACACTCCGCACCTCCCCATCCCCCTGTACACTCCACACTACCCCCACCCCGTACACTTCGCACCTCCCCATCCCCCTGTACACTCCACACTACCCCCACCCCGTACACTCCGCACCTCCCCCATCCCTCTGTACACTCCACACCTCCCCATCCCCCTGTACACTCCGCACCTCCCCCATCCCCCTGTACACTCCGCACCTCCCCATCCCCCTGTACACTCCGCACCTCCCCCATCCCCCTGTACACTCCGCACCTCCCCCATCCCCCTGTACACTCCGCACCTCCCCCATCCCCCTGTACACTCCGCACTACCCCCACCCCGTACACTCCACACCTCCCCACCCCCCTGTACACTCCACACTACCCCCACCCCGTACACTCCGCACTTCCCCATCCCCCTGTACACTCCACACTATCCCCACCCCGTACACTCCGCACCTCCCCCATCCCTCTGTACACTCCGCACCTCCCCATCCCCCTGTATACTCCGCACCTCCCCCATCCCCCTGTACACTCCGCACCTCCCCATCCCCCTGTACACTCCGCACCTCCCCATCCCCCTGTACACTCCGCACCTCCCCCATCCCCCTGTACACTCCGCACCTCCCCATCCCCTCTGTACACTCCGCACCTCCCCATCCCTCTGTACACTCCACACCTCCCCCATCCCCCTGTACACTCCGCACCTCCCCATCCCTCTGTACACTCCGCACCTCCCCCATCCCCCTGTACACTCCGCACCTCCCCCATCCCCCTGTACACTCCGCACTACCCCCACCCCGTACACTCTGCAACTCCTCATCCCCCCTGTACACTCCGCACCTCCCCATCCCCCTGTACACGCCGCACCTCCCCCATCCTCCTGTACACTCCGCACCTCCCCATCCCCCTGTACACTCCGCACCTCCCCCATCCCCCTGTACACTCCACACTATCCCCACCCCGTACACTCCGCACCTCCCCATCCCCCTGTACACTCCGCACCTCCCCATCCCCCTGTACACTCCATACTACCCCCACACCCGTACACTCCACACCACCCCCGGCCCCCTGTACACTTGGCACCGCCCCCCGCCCCTCCTACATTCGGCACCATCCCGTGCTCCTGTATACTCGGTACCACTGGCCTTTGACTGTCTTATGAAGGGTCAGCAGGATGCCTGGTAGCTCTGAGGGAGTGGATAGTTTCTACTTTTTAAGGTCAGATTGGCAAATTAAACTCGGTTTTATGACAAGCTCTTCCCACGGAAAAGACACACTCCACATTTCTATCTCCTAGGCATACTTAATAGGAAGGTGAGTCTCTCTAAGAGGTGTATTTTCCTTGGGCACTCTTCTATGGAAAATTATGTCAAGTCATAGACATGGATCCAAATCAAGTCAGAGAAGGCAAATAATTATCTTTGCCTGATTCAGCCACTCTCCCCCCTTCACCCAAGACAGGGAGAATTACCACTGGGTTTCAACCTGCTGCCTGCTTCAAACCCAGACTGACTAGAGAGGGAGCTGGTCTGAGCACACCCCTTGCTGCACCCTACCAGGAACAATACCTGGGACTTCCCCCCTGGGATCTAAGGAGGAAAAGGTCAAAAGTTCAGCTCAAATGCTGTTCTCTCCCATGTTTTAGAACATATGAGAAATGGAAGCCCAGAACCTCCACTAAAAATAAAGAGAAAAAAATAAAAAGGCAAAATAATCAGTCACCCGTTCCAGAACAGGTGTGTGCCAATGTGAGGACAGGGGCCTTTTCTCAAAGAAGAGGAACAAAGCTATATTTTCCCAGACAAGGCACATACATGAGCCGGCGAGTCACCCCATGAAACCCGTGGAGTCTCTGAAATAGGCAGATGCATGTTTTGCTCCTCTGATTATAAACGAGCAGAACCCAGAGGTACTGGTGGGGTCCCACCAAGTGCTCCTGCTTGCCTTCCAGACACAGAGGCTGTCAGCGGACGCTGGCATCCCATCCCCGTGTCACGCTTTCCTGCCACAAATGGATGTCTTTATAGGTTATCCAAAGGGTGGGAAAGTTTATGCCCTCCGTGTAAGGGTCTGACGGAGGCAGCAGGGAAAAGCAGACGCCTTTCTGGAAGACCACTTTAACTCCTGGATGAACTTAGTGATATTTCTAAGAACCATTTTGAAACAAGGACAGACCGGATCACTGCTAATGGCTTTGAGCACAAATTCTCTTTCTTTCCTGTCCAGGAAGCGTATACTTTAAGAATATTTTTCATCTTTGAATTTCTCTTTCCTTTCTGGGGAGGAAGAGCAAAAATGATCCACTTTTCCCTCTGCTGTGAGCTCTTAGGACATAACAAAAATGAGTGAAGGAATGAAAAAATGATTATTGCTAAGTTTAGGTTGCTGGGGTGTTTCTTTCCAATTTAAAACCCTATCTTGGTATCTCCAGCGAGACATGACTAAAAGAGGTATGAGCACAGATGGTTAATCCAGAAGCCTGACCCTCAGGGGGTCACCCCCACCTCTGCCGTGCAGATCCCATCACATGGCAGCTGAATTTCAGCTTTATTTTTGTGACTTCTCAAATATGGTCCTTTCCAAGCTTTACCATAGACCCTTTGAGTAATTTTTCTAAGGCAAACATTTGACTACTGACATCAAGCCTAATAATAAAGCCCCTCCCAACTGAGCTGTCTTGCTCAACTTGCCTTCCTCCATCATTTCATCCTCATGGCCACATCTCCTTCCCCTCCCCCACAGTGCATTAGGTTGTGAGTTTTCATATGTTGAAATTCACTACTTATGTGATGTAAACTCCACGCCTAGCACCACGGACATACTCAGTAAAACAACACCAGAATTGTCCCCACACCCCAGTGCAGCCAAGCAGGGTGCTGGGGAGAGTTATAGCTCCTTTCCTACAGCACCATTAGCAGAGCTGCTTGTGATGAGATCCAGCTTTGGGAAGTTCTCAGAGATTCATCAGAAATGAAAGCAAGCCAGATGAGACTCTAAAAAACGCTTCCTAATTAAGAGGCTAAACCCAAGAAAATGAACGGTCAGGACAGACAGTCTGGACTGGAGTCGTACCAGGTTCATCAATACACACAATTAATGCAGGTAACTGACAGTCTGTGCTCTTGTTTGAATGACACAAGAGGACTGTCCTCCTTTTCTGCTGTCTCTCTGGCCATTCAAGGGCCATGTCTGAATGAAATCATTTCAAAATCTGTGGTGGGATATACAGTTTAAATCAATAGTGTTACTGTACGGCAACTCTCCTTTCACATTCTCCCTCATGCCTAATATTAGTCAGGTTTGCACTAAAATTGATCAGTAACAGAGGGCGTTTTCTCGCAATACCCCTCACCCCAGGATCTAGCCTCCCCCCTGTTCAGGTTCCCCCAGGAAGCAGACCGCATTGATCTCTATCTGATTACTGGGGAGCCTTCCCTGACTTTCCCCAGTTACTTGAGCCGGCGTCTCATTTTGTGTCCTCTGAGACCACGACTTCGCTCAGGCAGAGAGCGTCTAGACAGTATTCATGACCCATTTGTCTGACACAGCCCAGCGGATGGCAAACTCTATTAGAACTGAAGCCATTTTTACCTCCTCTTCCTCCCATTCCTCTCTCCCTCTGCAAAACAGGAATCTGACACTGAAAATTACTATCATTGTTGCAATTCTCAAAATAGCACTGCCAGACTTTCATTAACATCCACCCTAGACTACTAAATATTTAAAGAAGTGGATAAATTTCATCTGAAGTGGGACAGCCCTGCACACATGAAAGCAGTAACAGAATCAAAATGTAAATCTAAGGGCCTTGGCTGGTTGGCTCAGCAGTGGAGCGTCAGCCCGGCATGTGGAAGTCCCAGGTTTGATTCCTGGTCAGGGCACACAGAAGAAGTGCCCATCTGCTTCTCCACCCTTCCCCCTCTGCTTTCTCTCCCGCAGTCAAGGCTCCATTGGAGCAAAGTTGGCCTGGGCAGTGAGGATGGCTCCACGGCCTCTGCCTCAGGCGCTACAATGGCTCTGGCCACAACGGAGGACGCCCCAGATGGGCAGAGCATCAGTCCCTGGTGGGGGTGCCGGGTGGATCCCCGTCGGGGGCATGCGGGAGTCTGTCTGACTGCCTCCCCGCTTCTAACTTTGGAAAAATACAAAAATAAAAAATGTAAATGTAAGAGGTTGTTTTTATCCGAGTAAATTTAGTGTCACAGCAGTAGGAAATGATGCCTAAGAGTTACTGAAACTTTCCCTGCATTTGTTCTCAGCCTTTGTTTACTTGAAAAGACAGAACTGCCTTTCAAGACACTACAAAGATTTTTATTGGTCAGAAAACCGGTTTTGTGAAACAAAGGCAGCAAACCAAAGGGGCCGGTGGGGGAGAGGCCTCCTCTTTGGCAGTGAAAGAGGGGGTGAGCCCTGCCAGGGCTGCCTCTGTGGCCTACCCCCTAAAATACACCCAGGTGGAAGCTTGTTGACAGACCACCTGCAGCCTGATCAGGCCCAGCCTACGACATGTCTCCTCCTCACATTGTCTGAAAACCATCTTGAATCATTTTCACACAAGTCAATAATTGTTTTGCCACAGACTCTTTTTTTTTTTAAGTTGAAAAGGGAGACAGGGAGTCCTATCAAAAGAATTCACACTGTTCAGCAGGACAGCTTGATTCATCAACAGCAGCCTAACTTCCAGCCTTGACCACGTTAGGCCAAAAGCAAGCAAATGCAATCTTCAGAGCCCAACAGCACAACACTCTGGAAGATCCTCGTCCCACCTTCCCAGTAGTCAGCGTCCTGAAGTACAATCTGCTAACTGCTGAAGAATCTAGGAAGCAGCAGGGGCCTGCCCATGCTTCGCTGGCCCAGCCGAAGGAGGATGAGGAGCTGCAGTGCTCAGGCAAGATCCAGTGGTAAATCAGGGGTCTAGGGCTAATAGCCGATGTCTGGCGAAGAAGGCCTCTTGGTGTTCACAGCAGCTAAATGGGGAGAGTAATGGCAGAAGCATATCTACTCTTGTCACTGAGTCTCACCAAGCTTGAGCCACACAATCTCTCAGGTCAGGTGTCCTCATACTCAGAGATGGAAGTGACTTCCACCAGGTCATTTAAGTAGTGCACAGTCCATGCACTATTGAAGAAGAAATTAAATAATTAATCAATTAGTAGAGGAAACCCAAGGGAACTCAACAAAACTAATGATCCCTCATACACTGGGGCTCTTGGGTTAATTTTTTGTCATACATTTGAAAATCCAAAATGAAACCAAGATTAACATCATCTGTGTATCAATAAAAATACTGTAGTAATAAAATTTTTGGTGTATTCATTTCTGTGAGCCTTTGTAATAACACAGTATTTGTTTGATGTCCACCTTCCCCCAAACTCTATAAACTCTTAAAATCTGATAAGCAAATCATTATCTTACACAAAAAACATCATGGAAATAAAAACAAAAACAAAACAAACACCTAGCAGCAAAAGCAAAACCACAGCCTGAGTTCCCAACTGCAGCATGTTCCAGCTGTGTGACCCTGAAAAAGTGACCTAAACTCTCTGAGCACTGTTTCCTATGAAAATTTCTAGGATGGTTTTGAAGGATAAATGAGATGATGCATATAAACAGCAAATGGCAGCATTCTGCCCACCTCATTCGCATCACAAGAAGCTCCAGGCTTTCAGGTAAAAGTGCCCCCCCCCTGGTTATCTGACCAGATACATAGAACAAAACAAAACAAAATTACAAGTAAAAGCTCCAACAAGATTAATCTGTGACTACAAAAACAAAAAAGGGGAGAGGACAATGATTAACAGTAGCAAAGGAGGATGGAATGCAGAAGCACTCATGAGATAATGTACCACAATGAATATGATCTATATCCTTTATATTACCTAATGGTAACCACCCCTGAGAAGAAAACCACTTCAGTAACACATGGCTTAAAAAAAGAAGAAACAGAGGAAAGAAGTACAGAATACAACCAAAGAAAAACAAATGACAGAAAAAAAAAGAAAAAAACCAAACAAGATACAGAGCTATCAGAAAGCTCTATATAAAATGGCAATAGGAAACCCTCAAGTGTCAATAATTACATTAAATGTAAATGGACTGAACTCACCAATAAAAAGACACAGAGCAGCAGAGTGGATCAAAAAAGAAAATTCAACTGTATGCTGCCTTCAAGAAACACATCTAAGCTACAAGGATAAAAACAAATTCAAAGTGCAAGGTTAGAAAATGATTCTCCAAGCAAATGACATCCAAAGAAAAGCAGATGTAGCCATAGTCATATCTAACAGGCTGACTACAAGACAGCAAAGGTCATTAGACACAAAGACGGTCATTTCATAATGATAAAGGGGACATTGAATCAAGAAGACATAACACTTCTTAATATATACACACCAAACCAAGGAGCACCAAAGTATATAAGACATCTACTAACTGCTCTAAAAATAAAAAACCGACAAAAATGCAATCATACTTGAAGACCTCAATACACTGCTGATGGCACTAGATCATTCATCCAAACAGAAAATCAATAAAGAAATATGTGCTTTAAATGAAACACTAGAGCAATTGGATATGATAGACATCTACAGGACATTTCATCCCAAAATGCCAGAGTATACATTTTTCTCTAGTGTAACAGAACATTCTCAAGAATTGACCATATGTTGGGCCACAAAACTAACATCAACAAATATAGAAAGACTAAAATTATACCAAGCATATTCTCTGACCATAAAGCTTTGAAACTAGAATTCATCTGCAAAAAAGAAGTAAACAAACCCATAAAAATGTGGAAATTAAACAACATACTTTTAAAAAATGACTGGGTCAAAGAAGAAATAAAAGCAGAGATCAAAAGATACATACAAACGAAAATGACAATACGACATATCAGCATCTCCGGGATTCAGCAAAAGAAGTAATAAGAGGAAAGTTCATATCACTACAGGCTTATATGAACAAACAAGAGAAAGCCCAAGTAAACAACTTAATATCACATCTTAAGAAACTAGAAAAAGAAGAACAAAGGCAACCCAAAACGAGCAAAAGAAAAGAAATAATAAAAATCGAGCAGAAATAAATAAAATAGAGAACAGAAAAACCATAGAAAAAAATCAATAAAACTAGGAGTAGGTTCTTTGAAAAGATCAACAAAAGTGACAAACCCTTGGCAAGACTCACTAAGGAAAAAAGAGAAAGGACTCATACAAACAAAATTCAAAATGAAAGAGAAATCACCACAGATACCATGGATATACAAAGAATTATCAAAAATACTGTGAAAAACTATATGCCACCAAATTTAACAATCTAGAAGAAATGGTTAAATTCCTAGAACAATAAAATCTTCCTAGACTGAGTCATGAAGAAGTAGATAGCCTAAGCAGACCCATAAGCAGGGAGGAAATAGAAACGACTATTAAAAACCTCCCAAAAAATAAAAGTCCAGGGCCAGATGGCTATACTAGTGAATTCTATCAAACATTCAAAGAAGATTTCGTTCCTATTCTGCTCAAAGTCTTCCAAAAAATTGAAGAAGAGGCAATACTTCCAAACATACTTTATGAGGCCAACATAACCCTCATACCAAAACCTGGCAAAGACAAAACAAAAAAAGAAAACTACAGACCAATATCTCTAATGAATACAGATGCTAAAATTCTAAACAAAAGACTAGCAAATCGAATACAACAACATATTAAAAAAATAATTCATCATGATCAAGTGGGATTCATCCTGGAATCACAAGGATGGTTCAACATACGTAAAACAGTTAACATAATACACCATATCAACAAAACAAAGAACAAAAACCATATAATCCTATCAATAGATGCAGAAAAGGCAATAGATAAAATACATTTTATGTTTAAAACACTCAACAAAATGGGTATAGAAGGAAAATATCTCAACATAATAAAGGCCATTTATGATTAACCATCAGCTAACATCATATTAAATCACAAAAACCTGAAGACTTTTCCTCTAAAATCATGAACAAGACAAGGCTGCCCACTCTCTCCATTCTTATTTAATGTAGTGCTGGAAGTTCTAGCCAGAGCAATCAGGCAAGGGAAAGAAATAAAAGGCATTCATATTGGGAAAGAAGAAGTAAAGGTTTCACTTTTTGCAGATGACATGATCCTGTATATAGAAAACCCCAAAGACTCCACAGAAAAGCTATTAGAAACAATAAACCAATACAGTAAGGTTGCAGGATACAAAATTAATATGCAGAAGTCTATTGCCTTCCTATAGGCCAACAATGAAACATCTGAAAATGAACTAAAAAAAATAATCCCTTTTACGGTTGCTACAACAACAACAAAAATACCTAGGAATAAACATAACAAAGAATGTAACAAACCTATATAATGAAAACTACAAAGCATTGTTAAGGGAAATCGAAAAAGATACAATGAAATGGAAAAAAACATTCCTTGTCCTTGGATAGGAAGAATAAATATAGTCAAAATGACCACATTACCCAAAACCATATACAAATTTAATGTAATTCCCATCAAAATTCCAATGTCAATTTTTAAAGAAATGAAACAAAATATCATCAAGTTTACATGGAACTATGAAAAAACCCTGAATAGCAAATGTAATCCTAAGGAAAAAGGATGAAGCTGGAGCCATTACAATACCTGACTTCAAATTATATTATAGAGCCACGATAATCAAAGCAGCATGGTATTGGCAGAAAAATAGACACTCAGACCAATGGAACAGAGTAGAGAGCCCAGAAATAAAACCACATATATATGGTCAAATCATATTTGATAAAGGGGCCAAAATCACACAATGGAGAAAAGAAAGCCTCTTTTATAAATGGTGCTGGGAAAACTGGAAAGCCACGTGCAGAAGAATGAAACTCGACTACAGTTTGTCCCCTTGTACCAAAATTAATTCAAAATGGATCAAAGACCTAAATATAAGATCTGAAACAATAAAGTACATAGAAGAAAACATAGGTACTAAACTCATGAACCTTGGCCATAAACAGCATTTTATGAATGTGACTCCAAAAGCAAAGGAAGTGGAGACAAAGATAAATGAATGGGACTACATCAGACTAAGAAGCTTTTGCACAGCAAGAGAAACTGACAACAAAACAGACAGCCAACTAAATGGGAGATGATATTTTCAAACAACAGCTCAGATAAGTGCCTAATATCCAAAATATACAAATAACTCACAAAACTCAATAACAAACAAGCAAACAATCCAATAAAAAAATGGGAAGAGGACATGAACAGACACTTCTACCAGAAGAAATACAAATGGCCAACAGATACATGAAAAGATGCTCATCTTCATTAGCTATTAGAGAATTGCAAATCAAAACTACAATGAGATACCACCTCATACCTGTGAGATTAGCTATCATCAACAAGACAGGTAATAACAAGTGTTGGAGAGGCTATGGAGAAAAAGGAACCCTCATTCACTGCTGGTGGGAATGTAAAGTAGTACAACCATTATGGAAGAAAGTATGGTGGTTCCCCAAAAAACTGAAAATAGAACTACCTTATGACCCAGCAATCCCTCTGCTGGGTATTTACCTCCAAAACTCAAAAACATTGGTACGTAGGGACACATGCAGCTCCATATTCACTGCAGCTTTGTTCACAATGGCCAAGACATGGAAACAACCAAAAACCCTTCAGTAGATGATTGGATAAAGAAGAAGTGGTACATATATACTATGGAATACTACTCAGCCATAAGAAATGATGACACCGGATCATTTACGACAACATGGATGGACCTTGATGACATTATACTAAGTGAAATAAGTAAATCAGACAAAACTACAAACTGTATGATTCCATACATAGGTGGGACACAAAATTGAGACTCATGGACAGAGATAAGAGTGTGGTGGTTACCAGGGGGAGGGGAAGGAGGAGGAAGGAGGGGGGTGGGGAGAGGAGGGGCATAAAGAAAACCAAATAAAAGGCGATGGAGGACATTTGACTTTGGGTGATGGGTATACAAAATAAAAGGCGATGGAGGACAATTTGACTTTGGGTGATGGGTATACAACATAATCAAATGTCAAAATGATCTGGAGATGTTTTCTCTGAATGTATGTACTCTAATTGATCAATGTCACCCTGTTAAAATTAATTGTCTAAAGAAAAATTTTTTAAAAAATTTGTTTTCAAAAGAAAAAAAGTGCACCCACTGGTAATATGAGAAAGGGAACAGTACTATCACTTCATCTTTGAATAAGGGATGATAGATACAAGAGAAATAGAAGTGGGGGAAAAAATTACAGTAGGTGAGCTTCTGATGTGTGCTTCCAGTTATTGAACATTCAAGAATAGTAACAGGTTAAGACTGGAGGGATTTGAGAGGTCTCCTAGGCAGCCTTCTCCCCAGCAGTGTTTCTGCTACTTGTCTGCTGAGCCTTCGCTGAGAAACACAAACAACTGCTCTGAAAGACACGACTGGGGTAACTGACAAGAGTTTCATATGGACTTTGTATTAGAAAATCCTACTGTCATGTTATATCTTCTGGCTTTTGGGAACTCTACTACAGTTACTGAAGAGAATGTCTTTCTTAGGAAATATACCCTGGAGTACTTTAAGGTACAGAGACATGATGTCTACAACTTACTCTGGACTGGTTCAGAAAAATTAAAATGCACATACGCAAAGACAATGATAGAAAGGATAAATTTTGTATCTTGAATAAAAGTTTGAAAATTATTACAAGATAAAATTTAAAAGACAGCAAACAAAGAAAAAGGGCTCTAAATGTGATACTATTTATTGAGCATTTACTACCTGTGAGGCATTATTCTAATTGCTTTATCTAAATTTTTATTAAGTCCTCAGAACAATCCTTTGAGGCAGATAACAAGATCATTGTCTTCATTTTACAAATGAGAAAACCAAGTCATGAAGAGGTTAAGCAACTTGTCTAAAGTCCCAGTCAGTATGTGGTGACTCAAGATTGAAGCTGATACTGTGCTTTGTAGTTTTAACAAATTGTAGGACAAATTTGGGGACCTAATCACAGTTTATAATTTGTTAACGACATTGAGCTCACAAGAAAATATTGTCTCCCAGTAGCAGTGTGAAACTCAGCATGCCGGGGATACACTGGCCTGGGATGGAGACCTGTCCTGGTAGAACTGGTCAGGTAACTGAAGCTCTACGTCACACCCACACTCAGACACACTCACACACACCACACACAGACACACTCACACACTCCAGTACACACACACTGTATGGCCTGCCAGGACACATTTCACCTTTCTCCAGGGCCTGCTATGAGCCAGCCCTTTAGATAATAAATAGACATGCAGAAGCCAAAGGTTTACTGTCTCTCAAGCTGCTGCTGCTAGATTTGTAAGCCTTGACGACAGCGACGTACAGTGAAAGTCTAGTATACTTTTGGTCACAGGGCACGAAACAAAATCTCTTTCATCCTCTGGCCACACTTGAGTTTTCTAAAATAATCAGCTCATCCATTCACTCAGCAAATATCTGCAGGGCTATGCACCATATACTATATATGTCACACAACACATGCTATCTATGCCATTTATCACATGCTACATATGCCATTATACTACATGCAATATATGCCATGTACTATATGCAATATATGCCATGCACTGTAGTAGGCATCAGGGCTACAGAGAAACTCTTACAGGCACTGTTCTCTTGAAGGCTATGCTTACAGCATGCTGGGAAGTAGGAAAGGATAGATTAATGGTTTTCAAGTCAATAAATATTTTTCAAGTGTCCATATGCACAGTTCATGCTATGTTAGGAGTGTCACGGCTTCCAAAGATGAAAGCACGGCTTCCAAAGATGAAAGCGCAGCTTCTGCCTTCAAAGAGCTTAATATCTAGTGGAAATAATACTTGTGCACGTGTAAAGATCAAGCAGAACAACCAACAACTTACAGGGAGCACAAAATGCTACAGGGTTCTAACTAGAAGAAATGATTTCTGGCAATGGGGAGAGGGGGTCGGGAAAAGTGACCAACTTAATGTGAATGACAGATGGTCAAAACACTAAGATGGAAAGCACCATAGGAGAAGCTGGTCTGAGGTGGAGGGAGGATGACTGGTTCAGCTTTGGTTACTCCGAGTCTGGGAGACATGCAAGAGGACTTAGAAGTAGCTGGATAAGTTGGGGGTAAGAATATGGGTATGATTTTGAAGCCAGGTGGTACCTGGAATTATCCGGGCAAGAGCAGGAAGTAGGAACTCTGAGCTGAGAGCGGCACCTCAGGGACGGAGAAGCTGCCACAGGGAAGGAACAGATGGAGGTGTTCAAAGAGAACAGTCAACTACAGATCATGTGTCCCCAAGGGAACAGAGAAGCTCATAAAGGGGACGATCAGCCTTATCAACTATAGAGAAAAGACTAGAAAAATAAATAAATGGGAAAATATCCACTGGATTTAGCAATGAACAAATGACCCAACAAGATCAGCGAGGAGAGAGCAGGGGTTAGTAAGAAGGGGTTCGAGGGAGGCGGCCAGGGTCAGAGGGTGTCGAGCCGTCTTCCCAATGCAGTAGGAGGCCAGCTGGCACTGGGCGGGAAAGGGACTGGGGGAGGAGGACAGTAGAGATGAGCAGGACAAGGCGAGGTGAGCGGGGCAGACCCGGACAAGTGCAAGGAAAGCAGGAGATGGCTCCAGCTGCAGGAACGCGAGGATTCTCAGGAGTGCTGTGGGCCCTGCCCCCGTGGAGGCCACACCAGCCTTGGTGCGGTGCCTGTTGGCAGCTGAGGGCATCTTGGAAGGAGCTGGAGTACAAAGTGCAGCCCTGGGTCCACAGGGCGGTACAGCAGGGGCGGCTGGCTTAGAGGCATGGGGCTGTAAAAAGGCACTTCAGGAAGTCAGAGGTAGATAGGTGACAACAAGGGACAGGAGGAAGCTGAAAGTGCATGAGAGGAAAAGGATCAATCAGGTAAGGTGAAGAGCAGGAATCATGAGATTCCTGGATGCCGAGGGACCACGGGATGGGGTCAAACCCTGCATTCCTGAAGTTTCAGCTCTTTGAAGTTAAGCAGGCCATCGGGAAACAGAGAATTCTGGCTAAGACCTGGGAGTTGGTCACCGAGGACATAGAGGGAATTTCTCAAAAGGTTGCAGTATATAGCAAATAGTATATATTAATTCATCAGTTCACAATGACACATAAAGAAAAACTCACTGGATACCTCTGAAAGGTGATAAGAAACTTTTTCAATATTAATAAAACTGATCCTATACGATATTTAGTTTGTGATAATCACATAGTTGATGGAGACTTTCTCTTTATAGAGTTATCTCCACTAATGAATAGAGCATTTGCTTACGACTATTTTTGCAACTCCTAACGATGGATGACAATCACATAAGAGGAAGACAACCAGACAGGACGTGCCTCCTGATGGAAGACAACAGCATCTACGAAGTCACTTTACACATACAACTTTCAAACCTGACTCTCCCCCAAAGCTCTAGACCTAGCAGCCATCAACTAACATGAATTATAGGAGACAGAGGAGCACATACAGTTACTGTATGGGAAAGCAGTCGGCAAGACCCAGACCATGGAAAATCTATGGAACACACAGTCCAGATCCTCCCACCAAAACATTACAAGAAATTATGTGTGTGGGTGGGTGGGGGGCTATAGAGTAAAATATTCTTTAGGTCACATTAATCTATCTTAAAGCAATGTTTCGAGCTTCTTTGGATCCTGGTTCAAACAGACAGTAAACAGAACAAAACAAAACTCACATTTATAAGACAATTGGAAAAATACAACTCTAACAGAATTTTTCATAATATTAGGGAATTACTGTTCATATTTACTGAAATAATAATTTTTTAAAAAAGGTCTGGTCTTTGTGAGGCCTTGTTATGAGCCTGGCTCAAAAACAAAACAAAAATAACAAAAATACCCAAATACTTGGTGCTAAATACATATAGATCTGCATGTCAATTATATCTGAATAAAAGTGAATGATTGAATAAACAAAAAAATACACTTGGGAGGTGGAGAGTTGATAGCCAAAAGTGAATATAGTGTCGTATGCCTCAACGCCTAAAAGTGACTGATGTCTTGAGGTAGGTAACAAGCAGGGTGCCAGTTCTGTTGGGGAAAAAAAATGAAGAAGGTGTGAAGAGCTGGTTTAAGAGAAAGACAGCTCAGATTTTAATAAGTGAAATTTTATCTTACTTGGTTGTTATTACCCTAAATGGCCATCACTAATCACCAGAGAAACACAATTTAAAATCACAAAGGGCTGTCACCTAATACCTGTCAGAATGCTATCATTAATAAATCAACAAACACTAAATGTTGCCAATGATGTGGAGAAAAGGGAACCCTCATGCATAGCTGGTGGGAATGCAGACTGGTACAGCCACTGTGGAGTGCAGTACAGACGTTCCTCAAAGAATGAAAAAACAGAACTACCAAGATTCTAACTTGAAAATATACATGCACCCTTATGTTCACTGCAGTGTTATTTACTCCAGCCAAGATATGGAAGCAACCCAAGTGTCCATCAATAAATGAGCAGAGTAAGAAGAGGTGGTACTCATATACAATGGAATATTACTCAGCCAGAAAAAGTGAAATCTTACCATTTGTAACAACATGGATGGCCCTAGAGGTCCATGCTAAGTGAAATAAATCAGTTAGACAAAGACAAATGCCATATGATTTCATGTGAAATCTAAGACAAAATAAACAAATAAAACAGGAACAGTCAGATACAGAGAAAAAAACTAATGATTGACAGATGGAAGAAGGGTTGTGGGTGGGGTGAAAAAATTGAAGGTATTAAGGAGTACAAGTTGGTAGTTACAAAATAGTCACAGGGGTATAAAGTACAGCATAGAAAATATAGTCAACAATACTGTAATAAACTATGTATGTTGCCAAGTAGGTACTAGAATTATTGTGGGGATCACTTTGTAAACTAATGTAAATGTCTAATCACTATGATGTACACCTGAAACTACTATAAAATAATAGTGAATGTCAACTGTAATTGAAAAATATTTAAAAAGAGATAAAGAAGCAACTTCCACCTCCAGTTAGGATTGAAAGCTCATCCACCCCCAATTTTCCCTGAATCAGAAATTCCACTGAAGTTGACAGTAAAAGTTGTTCTGATTGACTGCTGGCTTCATGTCAACTTTGGACTTAACTCTTATGGTCTGGTAGCTTGAATTCCATAGCAGTGATTGCTTATGGAAGGTGAGCTTTGCCAACACTTTCAAAGCACAGCTCTTTGCAAGGGTCCTCAATTATTACTTCTGGCAAGTCAAGGGATCTCTGCTCTTCCCCATCAAGATATGTTATAGGGGCTTTGAAAATGTAGTGTAACGGGAAACACTCAGCTTTGTAGGAATGGTGAGGCAGAGGGTTCGCTGGGTAAAAGGCTGGCAGCAGCAATGCCAGCATCACCCAGGGCAACAGGCAAGCTGTGATAGCTCTCCCCTAATCATGACAGAAAATGCCTTAGGCAGTCAGTCGCTTTTTAGGGACAAGGCTAAAAAATGTAGTATGACCTATACTGGCTTTTCTCTCTGGGCCCAACTCACCCTTCCAACTCTATCTCCTGCAATGTAGGTCTTCTCTAGCCTCAGGGCACCCGCCCTCATTCTCCCCACACCCAGGCTGTTCTTACACTGTCCTATCCATGACAGCCAGCACACCTCCTCCACAAAGCCACCATTGCTGGCCCAACAAGAATGTTTCTCTCGCGGGTCCTGAGCCACGACTTGCTGCAACGGCTTAGCACTGCACACCGAGTTCATTTCCAGTTATCTCTACAAGCATTTCTTTTAGTTCCCCAACTTGAGTCTCAGCACCTTGGTAACAGGATTTATGTTTTCCTTCAACCCCAGCACAATGCCTGACACAATAACCAAAGAAGACACTTAATTTTACTTTTGTAAATAAGAATTTTATTTGTGTGGTTTGCATTTTTAGTGCTCGGGAATATAATATTTTGATGAGCAAAAGAAAAGACATGAGAAAAGCTGGCTGTTTCAGCTGATAGCATTTTCTCTCTTCTGTAAAGAGATGAATCCAGCGAAGTTCTTTTGTTGTGAGATAATCAACACCAGCCCAGTCCTCCATGTCTGCACAAAACCCTTTGGGGCTCACGGCAAAATAAGCTAACCTCAGTCAGTGCTCACCCTGACCATAATTAGTAAAGAAGTAGAGAAGCAGGTGAAAACACTCAGCCTACATTCCAAAATCATTTTTGCAAGAGAAAAGATACTTACAGCTACTGTAAGGGCTTCCATTATCAGTAGTATTGCTGTCTTCACAAATGATAGTAACATTAGCTTTCTAACCTTAATTCATGCTAAATTTCAGCCAATATCAAATGAGAGAACAAGATGACCAGAACATATGAGCCATGGTGCATGCCCACAGCCAACAACATAGGCAGAAAACTGACTCTAGCTCATCTGGAAATCCAGGAGAGCCTGCCTAGTTTTATCCTATGTGCAATCAATCAAACAGCTGAACATTGAATGTTTCTTCTAGGTAGGAACAATGCAAACCAAGTGATAGAATCTTGTTCTCATATAGGAACAAGGAGGAAGCAGTACTTACTTTTCTGGAATGCAACATTTTATAGGCAAGAATTCCTATAATACTTCAAATTATCATGGCGGAAAGAAAGGTGAGCTTTATCCTGAGAGTCACCCTCCGTGAAGGGCATACTGTCCATCTGCTGGAGTTAACACGACAGATACATTAAAACCCACTTACAAATGGAGAGCCTCTAAGCCTCATTACACAGCCATTAATAGGAAGTAAAATATCTTTTGTTTACTTGTTTTCTTGCCCAACAGAGTATGGGGAAAAGAACATACTCTTTCAATATTAGATCACCCTCTGGCATCATCAAAGAGCAGAGAAGCTACAGCCTTTCCCAATGGCACCTGACCATAAAGAACAGACCAGCTAGAACAATCTCAGAGCAATCGTCTCAGGGTAACCAGTGGGCCTGGCTTCCTCTGGGGCTTGCGGAGAACCAGAGGAAAGCTAGTCCAGGGCAAGCCACCTTCAACTGGGAGGCCTTCCCCTGCGGACTGAATAAGTGGGAAACAGCCAGACCCACTGAGGATGAACTCACCTCTGGACACAGGGCAACTCCTGTTACATAAGAAAAATGGCTTTGGCATTAAGACAGAGGACACAGTACCTGCCCAAGAAATGGCCACACAATGAATGGGGATGATGTGATTATGTAGACTACTCTTTTGAAACATATTATTTCATTTAAATACTCAGAGAAACCTGATATGGTAGAAATTGTTCCCATTTCACAGATAGAAACTAAGCCTTAAAGGGTTCAATCACCTCCTTGAGCTGGAAACTGACCCCAAGTCAACCTGAAGCCACAGCCATAGTCCTGCCCTTTGTCATTGTCTCCTGGCTCTCTGTTCTTCTTTAAAGAGAGCACATCGCAAATATTCTGCCATTTTAGCTAGAAGGACACAACAAGCTCTATTTATATCTCAACATAGGGAGCAAGAGTTTGCCAACAGGATACTCAGATTCCTCTGTTAAGGCAAACTCTTGTAGCTAGCTGTCTGGGCAACGCTGAAACATCTACAGGTGTAACTGTTTCACCTGGCTCCTAAGCAAAATCAAATATTCACATTTATTAAAATAGGTGGAGCCTGACCTGTGGTGGCACAGTGGATAAAGCGTCGACCTGGAACGCTGAGGTCGCCAGTCTGAAACCCCAGGCTTGCTGGGTCAAGGCACATATGGGGAGTGGATGCTTCCTGCTCCTCCCCCTTTCTCTCTCTTTCTCTCCCCCTCCCCTCTCTAAAATGAATAAATAAATAAATAATAGATGGAAAAGATATCTCAAAATAGGCTTTTAGAACCAGGAAAGAACACTGCCAAGAAAGGGAGGATGGAAAGGAGGAGAAAAGGCTTCACTGTAAGAGGAGCACCACAGCGGAGGGGCCTGGAAACGAAGGAGAAGCGCATTCCGAACCCAGAGAGACAGCATGAAGGGCCCTCGGGCAGAGGGCACAAGGTCTGGTCTGTCTGCTTGCCACAGAGAACTCTCAAATCCAGTCAAGGTAACACTCACAGTCCCAATGGTCTCTCCAGAGCTTATCATGTATCTGTTTGCTGTTGCTCAGGTATAGAAAAACAAAGCAAGAAAATGACTTTACATTGCTCTTCTTCTAAGACCTCCTGGCTTGAGTCTAGCTGACCTATATATATCAAGATCTTAGAACAGGTACTAGCAACATTCTGTTCTAATTGCTTTATGTGGACCAGTCGACCTAATCCTCACAATACCCATTTTCATGTCATATTGTGCAGATAAGGCCACAGAGCTGCCTAACTACTGGGTCAGTGCCAGGGCCAGAGCCAGGACCCCAACCCAGCAGTCTGGCTGGAAGCAGGCAGGACAATCACTTCAGGATCCCGTTTTCTGCATCTGGGCAAAACGCATTATGCAAATTACAGTGTTGATGACCTCAAAGGCTATTGCATGAACCATCACCAGAGAAAACACATGAACCAAACACCAGGAAACACACGCCTAACTTCAAATTGTCTTCTGCAAGTAAAAGATGGGACTCTGAGAACACTCTAAGAAAATGCAAACTGACACAACAGAAAAACTTGAGGAAAACTATAGTACTATTAGACTCTTGAATTGAGCAGAAGTAAATAGCACGCTTGAAATTTGCTAGGCACAGTCATTTTTGAAGCTTTTCCCAATATAGAAATATAGTAAAAATAGAGAAAATTGTTTTTGAAAGCCTCTTCCGTTTCACATTACAGTATCAATATTTATGTAGACTACTTTTCATAACAAAAATTTTAAAGCTGAAATAAAAACAAATATAACTCCTCAAAACAAGGTCAGTAGAACAGGGGAGATGAGCTGAATGCTCCTGCAAGGGTCTCGGTAAGAAGACCCCGGGGTAGGAAGAGCCCAGCGCTGCAGCCCGTCCCCACAGCCCCACGCTCACCCCACAGGGCGCTGCGGCCCGTCCCCCCAGCCCCACGCTCACCCCACGGGGCACTGCGGCCCATCCCCCCAGCCCCACGCTCACCCCACAGGGCGCTGCGGCCGGTCCCCCCGGCCCCACGCTCACCCCACGGGGCGGGTCAGCCCGTCCCCCCAGCCCCACGCTCACCCCACAGGGCGCTGCGGCCCGTCCCCCCCGACCCCACGCTCACCCCACGGGGCGCTGCGGCCGGTCCCCCCAGCCCCACGCTCACCCCACGGGGCGGGTCAGCCCGTCCCCCCAGCCCCACGCTCACCCCACAGGGTGCTGCGGCCCATCCCCCCAGCCCCACGCTCACCCCACAGGGCGCTGCGGCCCGTCCCCCCCGGCCCCACGCTCACCCCAAGGGGCGGGTCAGCCCATCCCCCCAGCCCCACGCTCACCCCACAGGGCGCTGCGGCCCGTCCCCCCCCCCCCCGTCCCACGCTCACCCCACGGGGCGCTGCGGCCCGTCCCCCCGGCCCCACGCTCACCCCACGGGGCGCTGCGGCCCGTCCCCCCCCCCCGTCCCACGCTCACCCCACGGGGCGCTGCGGCCCATCCCCCCGGCCCCACACTCACCCCACGGGGCGCTGTGGCCCGTCCCCCCGGCCCCACGCTCACCCCACGGGGCGCTGCGGCCCGTCCCCCCGGCCCCACACTCACCCCACGGGGCGCTGCGGCCCGTCCCCCCCGGCCCCACGCTCACCCCACAGGGCGCTGCCCCAGCATCACTCTCGCGTCCTCACCCCATTTACTCAGCCCAGGGTAACCATAAGACACTTTTCCTCAGACAAGTTCAGCCATGTTTCAAAGCTGCCTTCATTTTCCTCTTCACAAAAACCGTGAGATCAAAAATCAGTGAATTTCAAACTCTAATTTCACCTTTTCAAGTTCAAGAATGCTCGAAGCCTCACCTTGGGACTCCCGCATGTAAACACCTCACCTAAGTTGCTTTCCATCCAGTACTGAACAGAAAAACACATGATCAGAACCTCTTTGACAAGTCCAATATAAAGTTTTCTATTTTATTTCAATTATAGCATTAATTACGGATTCTCCACATATCTTCCTTTGCTTATTTAGTATTACTTATTTAAAATTGCTTAAAATTACTCTTAAAAATTCTACAAAACTGATAGGAAGAAGACTAAGTCAATATTTTTTCTTGAAACCCACTCAGTGCTTCTAAGATAGAAAGCAAATACCTATTCCAAAGCACTGTGCTATTGCCATCTCTGAAAACAAAACACACTCCCACTTTCAGACGCACCATCTTTCTGTCAAAGAAACAAACAAAACAAAAAAAACCATCCTCCTGGTGAAAATGCAAATCTCTTCTCACCACCCTCCCGAAACCCTTCCCACCACAAGACCTTACCTCCTAACCATTTCAGAAACGCAAACTTGGTGATGCCAAGCTGAGTAGGAGGGACTTACAGTTGAAGATGCCCGGGGGTGGGTGTTCAGTCACCAGGAGACAGTTTTCTTCATCACTGTTGTCCCCACAGTCGTTCTGTTGGTTACAGACCAGTGAACCAAGATACAAGCATTTACCGCTGGTGCAGGTAAATTTGCATTCTGAAAAAGTACAGTGAAAAGCATGAAGTAATCAAAGCAAATTTGATACTTTTGAGTTATTTTTTTCTTCCCCATTTGCATTCCATGACAGTTTGGAAACTCAGCCTATCTGGAAAGCCTGGTAACCTGAAGTCAGAGAAAGGGGACCCTGGTAAGGACCTTCCTTCTCCAAAAAGCACAGGACAGTGTTCTAGGGGCACTCTGGGACCTGCCACACTATGGTACTTGCTCCACATCTCTTACCCACCAAATGAGGAACACAGGTGCTTCCTTCCCATGACCTGCCAGCAAAAGTCATAGCCATGGGGCTCTTATATTCCTTGTAAAGAATCTGTGGGGCGTCTTCTATGCCTCCAAGGTCAAGGAGCAAAATATGTAACTTCTCGGATGTTCATTCATCTCGAGCCTAAGAAAAACCAGGTTTCACACCAGGAAGGGGTAGTATTGACTTTATAACATAAAACATGGGGAAATACTATGTGTTCTCTGCTACCCAAGAAGCATCTGTGCCAAGGGCCATGTGAGTGACTTTTAAAGAATAAGGTGAAGCCCAACCCAAATTGCTGTAGGTCACACTGAACCTGAGATCCCTGAACTCTGAACAAATCAATATCTGAAAATGGAATTTACTTTTGTGAGACTTAAAAATAAATTTGTAAACTTAACACAATACTATCAATTAAAGCAACTAAGGATAAGGGAAGTTACACAGTTACACACATGTGGGCACATAAACATTTATATATAACTCACATCGAACATCTGTGAACTTTTTCCTAGGAGCACCCACAGAAGCTGACAGGTTTGCATGGTCCCAACTCAGTGGAGAGCCGGTAGAAAAAAATTCAGTGTCCCAAGACCCCCTACTGGCGCTGACTATCACAACCTCTTATTTTCTCCTCAGTTGTATCTGTCTAGGATATGGGTGGCAGGCCTGGATAAAGTACATGTTTCTTTTGACTCAAAAATTCTGTTACTCAAATAAAAGACTGGGCATCAGTACACCAATGCCTCCTCCAGCTCCACTAAAGGACACACGGGGCTGCAAAGAGAATAATCCTTTACTTGCTGTAGAGAGAAAGGACTTAAATCCTCAAAAGTATTTATTTCTATAGCCCAGTATGAAAGATTACAACTCTCCATTTGTTCACATTCTCTTAAAAGAGTGTACAAAGACAGCAACCGCAGCTCCTGACCTAGCTGAGAATGACAATGTGAACACAGCCCAAATGTACAGCCACAAGTTCATTGCTAGCTGCATCGCCAGGTAAAAAATTGATGAGTGTGACCCAGGCCATGTGGGAGGAGTGCTCTGAAGCCAAACTCTCTCTTCCCAGAAAGTGGAAAAGATGAAAATCTAGCTGGTTTGAAATTACATTTATGAAGTGAGGGGTTTTTTGTTTGTTTGATTGTTTATTTGTTTTTAACTTAATGGAATAAAAGGATGTCAAGGAAAGAATTTATCTTCCTTTCCAAAAGAACTCCAAAATTGAAGTTCTAATTAATACCAAACATAAAAAAAGGACATTAAGCCAAAAACAAGTCTTCCTGAAGTTGAAATGTTGATTGGAAAAAAGGAAATACTAACCTAAATTGAATCAACTCCAACTAAAAAAATAAATCATTGTGGTTTGAAAGGATCTCAGGACTGACCAGGTGGTAGTGCAGTGGATAGAGTGTCAGACTGGAACACAGAGGACCCCAGGTTCGAAACCCCAAAGTCGCTGGCTTGAGCACAGGCTCATCTGGTTTGAGCACAGTTCACCAGCTTGAACCCAAGGTCGCTGGCTTGAGCAAGGGGTCACTCAGTCTGCTGTAGCCAACCCCTCCCCCATCAAGGCACATATGAGAAAGCAATCAATGAACAACTAAGGTGCCGCAACGAAGAATTGATGCTTCTCATCTCTCTCCCTTCCTGTCTGTCTGATCATACCTGTCCTTCTCTCTGTCTCTTATGTTTCTGTCACACACACAGAAAAAGAAAAGGATTTCAGGTTAGACTACCATGTTCAAGTCCGTGTGGTACTTGAAACCAGTGGGGAAATGTAACCACATTCACACTTGACTAATTTCAACCTGTTCCAGAGAGACCCAGTCTAGACTAACAAAATATTTTTAAAGAAATGAATTATGGGATTCATTCATTCATATAACCAGTATTTTAGCCCCTTCTTTTTTTTTAATTTTTAGAAAATTAAATTTATCAAGGTAACATTGATCCACAAGAGTATACAGGTTTCAGGTAAACATTTCTATAGCATTTGAACAATGGATTATGCTGTGTATCCATCACTCAAAGTCAAATAAATCATTTTTGTCACCTTATATGTATCCCTCTTTAGACCCTTCCCCCACTCCCTCCCCTTCCTCTACGCCCCCCTGCCCCTGGTAACCACTGCACTCTTATCTATGTCCACGAGTCTCAGCTTTGCATCCCACCTATGTGTGAAATCTTACGGTTCTTAGCTTTTTCTGATTTACTTATTTCACTCAGTATAACGTTCTCAAGGTTCATCCCTGTTGTCGTAAATGACACTATGTCATCCTTTCTTGTTAGCCCCTTCTATGTTATGTGCCAGGTAGTGAGGCATGGCAGCGTGAAGGTGAAGGAGCAGCCCTCTTTAAAGGGCTGACAATATGAACTTGTTTTTAAAAAGGTGAGCAGTGAGTAATATTGGCTAACTCCTCCCAAGGACTAATTTTTCTGCTTTATATCCTTCACATCTAGAGTGCTGCCCAAAAACTTAACAGGCACTTGGTGAATCACATTATTTGTTGAATAAATTAATGATCTAATCAGAGCCTCATAAGAACCCTGTGAAGTAATTAGGGTAGATATTCTTTTTTTTTTTTTTTTTTTTTTTTAAAGAGAATTTTTTTTATTTTTTATTTATTTTTATTTATTTATTTTAGAGAGGAGAGAGAGAGAGGAGAGAGAGATGGAGGGAGGAGCTGGAAGCATCAACTCCCATATGTGCCTTGACCAGGCAAACCCAGGGTTTCGAACCGGCAACCTCAGCATTTCCAGGTCGACGCTTTATCCACTGCGCCACCACAGGTCAGGCAGGGTAGATATTCTTATTCCCATTTTATACATGAGAATATTAAGATGCAGAGATTAAGTAATCGTGCATGGCTCAAATGTTAATAAATGGCAAAATCCAGATGCATATCCGAATTTTCTGCCTCTCATCTCAGGCTCTCCCCATCGTTGCCTCTGTTTCCAAACCTGCTTTCATAAATGTCTAAGACTTATTTGTAATCAGAATGCCCATTAATGTAACAAAGTTCTCAACATAGTTTGTTTGGTATTTTTTTTTTCCGAAGCAGGAAACGGGGGGGGGGGGCAGTCAGACAGACTCCCGCATGCGCCCGACCGGGATCCACCCGGAATGCCCACCAGGGGGCGATGCTTTGCCCCTCTGGGGCGTCACTCTGCTGCATCCAGAGCCATTCTAGCGCCTGAGGCAGAGGCCACAGAGCCATCCCCAGTGCCCGGGGCCATCTTTCCTCCAATGGAGCCTCGCTGCAGGAGGGGAAGAGAGAGACAGAGAGGAAGGAGAGGGGGAGGGGTGGAGAAGCAAATGGGCGCCTCTCCTGTGTGCCCTGGCCGGGAATCGAACCCGGGACTCCTGCACGCCAGGCCGACGCTCTACCACTGAGCCAACCGGCCAGGGCCCATAGTTTGTTTTTATCAGTAGGCTTACCATTATTCAGGACATATTAAGAATGCTAATGCTACTGATGTGCTCAAAAAGCTTTTATTTCTTAGATAATGGAAATATCAAGCCCTGGCCAGTTGGCTCATTGGATAGAGCATCAGCCCAGCATGCGGACATCCCAGGTTCAATTCCTGGTCAGGGCACACATGAGAAGTGACCATCTGCTTCTCTTTCCCTCTCTCTCCCCACTCTCTCTCTTTTCCCCTTTTGCAACCAGTAGCTTGGTTGGTCTGAGCATCAGCCTTAGGTGCTGAGGATAGCTCATTTTATTTGAGTATCAGCCCCAGATGGGGGTTGCTGGATGAATCCTGGTTGGAGCACATGCGCGAGTCTGTCTCTATATCTCCTCTCCTCTCACTTAAAAAAAGAAAAAGAAAAAGAAATATCATCAACCCATTGAATTTCAAATACCTAAAATCTAAATGTTCTTAACCATGAGTCATTAGCTGAATATCAAACTAAAAGTATCTCCAACTACTAAATTGAAAATTTGAATCTACTGACTTCCTAATGTGATATAGAAAATTACTATAGATTAAGTGTTAAAGATTAATGCTAAAACTGGAATAAAATTGCAGACCAGAGTAAAAATGTCTATCCAACTTAACATAATAGGTGTCAACAGAGACAGGCTTCCAACTTGATCTGGACTCACACTGCAAGGCCATCTCCACCACATTTTGGTACCCAAAAGCCCAGTGTGTTAAGACAGTAGGAGATGGCCCTCTAATAATTGGGGTGTTGTAATATTTCAAGCAAACTAAGAGCCCTATATGAGAGGATCTAACTGTGTCTGCATTCTGGAATCACCTGGGCATCTTTCAACACTACAGGCTGCTGAGCTCCAGCCCAGGCCATAGCTCTCACTAGCCTGAGGTGTGGCCTGGGCAGTGGGGATTTCTAGAGTTCCTTAGAAGACTCTGAGGGCAGCCAAGATGGAAAACCACTACCTAGTGAGAAGTACCTAACTCATGTATACCAAGCCCTCTCTTTAGCTAACAGTACTTTATTGAAATGTTTAGCTAGTATTTGCTAATTTACTAAGAAAAAACAAAACAAAATAGAAAATAATCTCTTAAAATAGATGTCAGATATTTTGAAGATTCCCACATATAGGACCTGGTTGCTACAGCTCTATATAGACCAGGGGTCTCAAACTCAACTCAGCATGTGGGCCGCAGAGCAAGATCACAGCCGTTTGGCAGGCCGCACTAGGTCTACAAAAGGCAACTGTTACGCAACACTTTTCAGTGTCACAAAACGACCAGAAACTGTAGTTCACATCACAACTGCTGTTAACTAAGCTAATATCTAGCTAGGATGCTAGAGAAATGAAAAATACAAGTAGGCCCCTAGGCTTACTTAATTTTATCCAAAATATTTTGAACTTCGTGGATTAGTCTGCAGGCCGCGAGTTTGAGACCCCTGATATAGACAAAAGCAAAATGAGCAATCTCAGTGGCCTGTGGCACAATATCAAATATGAGTAACTGTAATCTAAGGAAGCAATCAAAGAGAAATTGTAACAGAAAAATTTTAAAGAAATGATGGCAAATTTTTTTCCAATTTTTTTTTTTCAATGGGATATTTCAAACACTTGGGGACTTCAAAATTACATTTTGACACACTAGAGTGAGGAAACATCATCAATGAAGTAAAACACAAGTCAGAGAAAGAAGACAGAATAAAAAATGTTTTCTTATTATATTTTGTTCATTATTTGTGGAACTTGCTGAGTATTTTCTGCCAAGTCAGAAGGTGAAAGAAATCAAAGGTTGTTAAATATTGGAAACATTTTGGCTACAAATTCATGGTGATTTCAGATGTATAATATTGGGATAAAATACAGAATGAACTGTATTTCCTTCCATTTTTTTTCCTTTAAGTCAGGACTTTTTAAAAAATTGATTTTGGAGAGAGAGGAAGGGAGAGAGACAGAAACATTGATGGATCTGCTCCCATATGTGCCCTGACCAGGGATTGAACCCACAACCTTTGTGGATCAGGGCGATGCTCCAACCACTGAGCATTCCGGGACTTTTTAAATAAAATAACTGGGATTTCCTTCTGCCATAATTCTCTATATGATAGCTATGAAAAAATATCTTGAATCAACAATAGATTTCTGAATCACTTTATACATTCTTTTAGCAACTTTCAAGTGCTTTTTAACTAATATAATTTTGATTCTATCAAGGGGATTAAGTTTGGTCTCTGAGATGCAGATTTGTTCTCCTGTAAGTCAAGGTTGAGCACTTCCAAATAAAAGTGAAATAGCATATTTCCCCGTGTATAAGATGCACATTTTTTCCCAAAAATTTTGGTCTAAAAACTGAGTGCATCTTATACAGTGGTTGTAGATTTTTTTACTTGCGTTTCCCACTTTTTCGCGCTTGTTTTTGCTCTCATTGTTAAAAACAGGGATTTGTCATCAGACACAGATGAGGGCAAGCTAATGGATGAAATTTTTGACAATGATAAGAAGTTGTATGAATTTTATGATGAATAAAACTTGAGTTCAATAACGTTATGTAATACATTTATTTTTTCCAAATTTTGGGCCCCAAAATTAAGAAGCATCTTATGCATGGGGAAATATGGTAGTTCCCAAGGGGTGGGGGGGAAAAGGGTGGGGGAGGGGAGTAAAGAGAGGCAAATATAAGGTGACAGAAAATGATTTGACTTTGGGTGATCGAGGTATAAAACATAATCAACAGTTCAAATGCTATAGAAACGTTTCCCTGAAACCTATGTATTTTTATTGATCAACGTCACCCTGTTAAATTTAAATTTCTAAATAAAAGAAAAAAAAGAAGTAGATCTTAAATGTTCTCACCACACACACAAAAATAGTAATTAGGTGGCATGATGCAGGTTTTAGCTAAAGTTATGGTAGTCTTCATTTTATAATACGTAAGTGTATCAAATCAACATGTACACCTTAAACTTCCACAATGTTATCCATCAATTATATCACAGTAAAGCTGGGAGCGGGAAGAGCCTACAAACAGTTGTTCTCAATTTTTCCTACACTCTTTTTAAAGCCTTAGTTTTCACAGATATGATCTCAGCAACAAAATAAAGACCTGTATAGAACATTATATCACAACTGTAAAATCAGCCCTTTTTGTGAATTGGCAATGTAGACTACCGTAGCTATTTTTGTTAAAATTCATATAGCAACATCGATTCATTCAGCTCACACTTCTATCATTCACAAACCTGAAAATTGAGATTCTGGCTCCAACATTTTTGACATTAAAACCTAGAACCTGCTCTCAGTAATGCACTTATGTTGTAAATAACAAAGAAATTAAACAGCCATTTTAGCAATCATAAGTAAAGAATTAATAGGTTTCTAAAATTAAGATAAATTTTACTATAACCAAAGTTAATGTACATTTCTTAGTGTAGAAATGACATTTTCTTTTTTTCCTTTTCTTTCTTTCCTCCTTCCTTCCTTCCTTCCTTCCTTCACCCCCCTCCTTCCCTTCCCCCCTCCCTCCCTCCCTCTCTCTCTCTCTCTCTCTCTCTCTTTCCTTCTTTCTTTCTTTCTTTCATTCAGGGAAAGGCATGAGAGACAGACAGAGAGACAGGAACATCAAGCTGTTCCCGTATGTGCCCTGACTGGGGATCAAATTGGCAACCTTTGAGCTTCAGGATGACGTTCCAACCAATTGAACTATCCAGCCAGGGTTTAATATTTTTATTGAATGATTGATTTTTAGAGAGACGGAGAGAGAAAAGGAGAGAGAGGGGAGGGGGAAGGGAAGCAGTCATTTGTTGTTCCTCTTAGTTGTGCATTTACTGGTTGCTTCCCATGTGTGCCCTGACTGGGGATCGAACCCGCAACCTCGATGTTGAGGGAAGACACTCAAAACTGACTGAGCTACCAGGGCAACAACAATATTTTCACTGATTTATATTTACATTGCCTACTCGCCTGCAAGGTACAAGATTACCTATCATAAAAGTAAAGTTCAATAGCCCTGGCTGGTGGCTTAATGGGTAGAGCATTGGCCCGGTGTGTGGACATCCAGGGTTTGATCCCTACTGAGGGCACACATGAGAAGTGACCATCTGGTTCTCCCTCCTCTCCCTCTGCCTTCTCTTCCTCTTCCCCTCTGGCAGCCAGTGGCTTGACTGGTTTGAGGGTGGCCAGAAGGTGGCCACAGGAGTGCATCAGCCTCAAGACTAAAAATAGCTCAGTACTCCAGCATCCACCCCGTCCGAGGCTGCCAGGTGGATCCCAGTCAGGGTGCATGTGGGAATCTGTCTCACTATCTCCTCTCCTCTCGCTTGAAAAAAAAAAAGTTCAATAAAAACTGAAAACTGATTAAACCACAAAAAAAAAAACATGAACCTAGAAATGCAGGGAAAAGGAAAGAAACATTGTGACTGAAGAGAATTTAATAACTGGCTACTAAACCAAACTCCAAACAAATGAACTGCCACGGAGACAGAAAACTAGAGGCTGGGTGGCGAGCCCTCACCGGCCGAGAGTGGTGACATTCCAAATAATCAGAAACAGACTTTCTCTTGATTTGCAGAATTAAAAGGATCTGTCACTCTTTTTATTAAAGGGTGCTGTACAATAATATGGAGGCCATCTTAGAAACCAATTTTATCAAAAAAAGAAAAAGGGCTCCCATATTATCAATATTTTCTGTATCAGCCTTCAGTGAGGTTGGAATATGGAGCAGTTTCTATAAAAGGAGCCAGAATTACAGCATGCAGAAAGTGGTGATTTAGGCAAATTAGGAAGATAAGGCTTTGAGAATCTTCAGAAATGAAAAAGTAATACTTAAAACTATTCTTCTCGAATGTCAGCTTTTGACAGGAGGTGAATGGCGTAAGGATGATATATACACATTCTCCTACAAAAATTTTCAATGTAAGACATACATTTTGAGTAACCTGTAAAACATTTAATATTTCCTATATTATCAACATTGATCTCCTTAGAAATCTGAGGAGAGACCCACAGACATTGTGTGTGGCCCACCGAACATCACATTAGCAATCTGAGCACATGCTGAGTCACACTTACAGACCCTGTATCACTAATGACATTGTCCCCTCACTCAGAGAGGAGGCTGAATTTCCTGGTCATAAATTTGGAAAAAAAGGGGAATTTAATTTCAAGGTTTATATTCTGTGTAATGAATTAAGTTACCCCACAAGCATTTAATCAAAGAATAATCTTAAGTGGTGCTATGAAAGAATACTTGTCCTTCAGAAAGATGAATGTGACATGAGAGAAGGATACTTTCTCATATAATAAGATCAACATAGAAGAGCCTCCCATTGAAGATAGTAATAAAAATTTTAAAAACTCAATCCATTTTACGATATGGTTTATAGCTCCCACTGCGGTGCTGATTTGGGTTCTGAAAAGATGTTAATGTGTCTGAAATTCTCTGAGAACCATAAATAAAAAGTGTGTTCTTCAAAGTCCAAGGTACTTACAGACTGTAGACTTCTAGTGCTAAAATTACCCTTTAGAGCAACTTAAGAAACTACCCAGCTTTCATTAGAACACCGTCATTTTAAAAGTCAGTCAAGTCCTTTAGGACTCTGATTAGAAAATAACCCTATTTCTTTACTAGGTTTAAAACCAAGGAATGAATAAATTTGTTTCTGTCTTTCTATATGTAAAACTGTGAGCAGGTATTCTTCTTACCTTCTTAGAACATTACTGAAAGCCAGCAGGTAAGAACCACCTTAAAACACTGTGAGGAACAAAAAAGGGGCTATCAACATATGCCCTGAACGTGGGAAAATAGTTTAAAGGATACGGACCAAAATATAAACAGTGACTACCACTGGGAGCTGGGGTCCATAGACACTTGTAAGTTTCTCGGGAAATTTATGTATGATTTTATATCGGGAAATATATAAAGCCTATTTTAAAAGGAAAAGACATTGTGAAACCAAATGTTTGTAGAATCATAAAGCCATCACAATCCTAATAAAGAACCCAATTCCCTACAGCATGACCCAAAAAGAAATCTAGACACACAGCTCCAACCCCACAAAGATAATTACTATTTAAAGTATATTTCATTCATGAAATACATTGAGTATCTACCACAGTGTGGAGCGGCAGTAACAGCAGGGAAATGGGCTGCCAGTATCTGACTAACTGCGTAAGGGGAGGTGGGGGGAGGCCCACCCTGAGTTCAGGTCAGTCCTGTGAAGCCTCACAGGCTACTACAAAGAAAACAGCTTTTACTCTTAGTAAGGCCTGGCCCTGGCTGGTTGGCTCAGTGGTAGAGCATAGGCCTGGCGTGCAGGAGTCCCGGGTTCGATTCCTGGCCAGGGCACACAGGAGAAGTGCCCATCTGCTTCTCCACCCTTCCCCCTCTCCTTCCTCTCTGTCTCTCTTTCCCTCCCGCAGCCAAGGCTCCATTGGAGCAAAGTTGGCCCGGGCACTGAGAATGGCTCTGTGGCCTCTGCCTCAGGCACTAGAATGGCTCTGATTGTGGCAGAGCGACACCCCAGATGGGCAGAGCATCACCCCCTGGTGGGCATGCCAGGTGGATCCCGGTTGGGCACATGTGGGAGTCTGTCTGAGTGCCTCCCCGTTTCCAGCTTCAGAAAAATATAAATAAATAAATAAATAAATAAATAAATAAATAAATAAATAAAAAAGACCTAAAGCACTAAAAGATTCTCAGCCCAAGAATTAATACTTGGACATTTTTTTAAAAAGTGTATGGATAGGCTGGGATCTAGCTGGTGACAATTAGATGTTCCAATTACTTCCTCCCAGGACCAAACTGGAGTTACAACTAAATTTAAGAACAATCGTCATGAAGAAACAACTCGGGACTAAATGAAGAGGAGTCTCATAACCGAGGACTCACAGAAGCCACATCAAGACTGGTGGGAAGGGCAGACACATGCAAACGGCTGCACCCGCTCCCACAGGCAGCAGCTGAGGGTCCAAAGGGACATCACAGCTGAGATGAGTTAGCCCTGAGACGTGTGGGTCCCAAGCCCCAAGCCAGGTATCCCAGCCCAAAGCACCAGGGCCTGGAAGAGGTGCCCACATAGCAGGGAAAAGAGGCGAGGTTTCTGGCTGTGAGATGCAGGCACCCTCTGAAGGGCCAATGCAGAAAATCTTGTTCACAGACCCTTATCCTGGGCTCTGGAGAAGGGAAGGCTGAGAGGACTGGAGATGGGAGAGAAAAATACGAGATCACGCGAGATAGGCAGCCCTGGGAAGAGACATGGTGAGGGAAGAGCCATCACAGGCCCCTGTGCGGAGTCATTCTCCGATGCTGCAGTCACCATCTCTCAGGGGTGGAGCAGTCCCCTCCATGAGACACAGCCTGGGGAAGAGCAACTGCTGCACCCGCAGAAATCCCTCTTGCCCCACGCTACGGAGATCAGGGCCTGTGAGATGTAAGCAGCCTTGGCCAGAAGGCAGAGGGCTCAAAAGATTCCGGAGGTGACAGTGACTCGGCTGTCTGGCATTGAGGCCAGAGCGATTCCCCTCACTTTTCTGAAAATATGACTAGTGCTTCTGCCCCATGAGAGATTCAGAACAGACTTCCTGGACTGTTGGCAGACCAAATCCCTGGGTTTCAGAAGCCACATCCACTGGACTCCTAGTGGCCACGCCCTACTGGGATCTGAGAAAAAATTCAGGACAGACAGACAACTGGGGCCAGGGGTGGGAGCCACCTTTCCTAATCCCTGATTAAGCCCCATCCTCTACACTCTACCAGAGGTTTTTTCAACAGCCGAGACTAACAAGCTGGCAACTGACAGAAGCAGCAGGAAGCAGTTCTCGTGAACCTTGGGTATTCGCTGACTTGCTCCCAGGCCCAATTATGGTAAAAGCCAGCCTAGGTGTACAACTTGGTTCTTCCATGTGCACCTAAGCCTAGCAGAGACAGCCATAAACTCTGGATCACTTATAGCTCCAAAAAGGTTGCTGAGGACTAGTCAATGGCAGTCTGACACTGGTCTGTGCCAGGTTCCCTCCTAAGAGGCCCAGAACCAACACCTCCCATGGTCAGCTCCAGACAGCATTGGAGGAAGATCCAACCAGCAATACTAGCAGCCTCTGAAAAGGGAGAGCTCTGAGACACCAAACCCAACAGACCTAAATTCTTTTTTTTTTTTTGCATTTTTTCTGAAGCTGGAAACAGGGAGAGACAGTCAGACAGACTCCCTCATGCGCCCGACCGGGATCCACCCGGCACGCCCACCAGGGGGCGACGCTCTGCCCACCAGGGGGCGATGCTCTGCCCATCCTGGGCGTCGCCATGTTGCGACCCTCCTGGGTGTCGCCATGTTGTGACCAGAGCCACTCTAGCGCCTGGGGCAGAGGCCACAGAGCCATCCCCAGCGCCCGGGCCATCTTTGCTCCAATGGAGCCTTGGCTGCAGGAGGGGAAGAGAGAGACAGAGAGGAAGGCGCGGCGGAGGGGTGGAGAAGCAAATGGGCGCTTCTCCTATGTGCCCTGGCCGGGAATCGAACCCGGGTCCTCCACACGCTAGGCCGACGCTCTACCGCTGAGCCAACCGGCCAGGGCCCTAAATTCTGCTTTCTGTAATCAGCACCTGCACAGCAGCTTGAATGCATTGAACAGTGTAGAGCTTCACTGTCAACTGGCCCAAGTCCTGGATACCCTGCCCTGCTGGGAGAAATTCCACAGGGTGAAAGGCAAGAGGCTTAAAGCTTAGACATCCAAAGTGTGAGTTCCGTGGAGCCTATTGTTGGGACCGGTCAAGCGCTTAGCCACCTCCTGGGGGATTGGCCACAGTCAACCCCAGTGGAAGGCTCTCTCAATCTTCCTCCCTGAGACCTGGGGCTCCCCAGCTGATAGAACTTCTACATAAGAGGCTGTTGGCTCCATACAACCTGCACCTACTGCTCACCTCTCTAGGGAGAAACAGAATTGGAGTATCCAACAGTGGTTGAGGAATTAGAATCTGGAACAGGAGTACCACTTTCCCTGTACTGAGCTCCTGACCAAGAGGGGGTCCCACTAATGTTGTCATCCCAACCTCAGTTGTCTTAACCCACCAAGCTTGCAATCCGTGAAGGGGTTGGTGGGAGGAGGTCAGTCTGAACCCACACTACAGTCTTTCTACAGAAGATTCTGCTTCAGAAGGAGGTGGAACAGTTGAAAAGTGGCGGCAAATATTAAGGAACTGGGGCCCTTTTATGGAGCTGCTCTCAGCTCTAAGCAGGAGAAAGCTGATTTTTATACACAGTTTGGCACCTCCTACACACAACTAAGCATAGAAAATGCAGACACAAACAGTGAACAGAGTGGTAGTTCCAGACAGGTAGCCACAGTGAGTTACAAAATATGTCTGACATTAACCCGTAACCAAACCCCACCCAAGAGGACTCAGACCAACACAACCAGCAATGGGTTGCAAACAAAACCAGCGCTAAGTTCAACTAACCACACAAATGACACACACAAAGTGGAGTCCTGCAGACACCAGACCCTGCCGAGAATAACTATACCCCAGATGAAAAACACTGCACAGTGTCAAATACACATAATAAAGGCTGACTGTTAGAGCCAGTCAGACTAAAGGGTTACTTTCAAGCATGAAAAGGCCAAACCATTCAAGACTCACAACAGGAGAGTAACTATAACCCACAAGAAAGATTCCTAGAGCAAGGAGCTCGGGTGGCCTAAAGGTCAGTACCACTGAGCTTACCTTCCTCATAAAGACATCAAAATGAATTTGGCAATCAGAACAGAGCTACCCGATACACAGACAAAATGAACACAAAGATATATAACCCAAATTAATCGTAAGAGAAATCTCTAAAAAAAAACAATTAAATGAAATGCAAGTAACCAAACTACCAGATGCGGAGTTTAAAATAATGGTTATTAGGATGCTCAAGAATCTTAGAGTAAAAATGGATGATCACAATGAGAGCTTAAACAAAGAGATAACAAGCACCAAAAAGGATATTGAGATCATAAAAAAGAACCAGTCAGAAATTACAAATACAGTATCTGAAATGAAGACTGAACTATTATAGAAGAAATCAACAGCAGTCTGGATGAAGTAGAGCATTGGATCAGCAATTTAGAGGACAAGATAAACAAGCACAGAAGCAGAACAGCAAAAAGAAAAGAGGCTCAAAAAGGCTTAGGAAACTCTAAGAGACCTCTGTGACAACATGAAGAGAAACAATATCTGCATCATAGAGGTTCCTGAAGGAGATAAGAATGAATAGAAATAAAGAACTTGTTTAAAGAAATTATAGCTGAAAAATTTCCTAACCTGATGAAGGAAAAAGTCACATCAGTTCAAGAAGCACAAAAAGTCCCATTAAATATGAACCCAGAGAGGCCCACACCAGGACACATCATAATTAAAGTGCCAAAGAGAAGACACAAAGAAAGAATCCTAAAACCTGCAAGAGAAAAGCAGTTAATTACCTACAGAGGAGTCCCCATAAGGATGACATCTGACCTCTCAAGAGAAATACCTCAGGCCAGAGGGACTGGCAAGAAATGTTCAAAGTGATACAAAACAAAAACCTACAACCAAGACTACTACCCAACAAGGCTATCATGTAAAATTGAAGAAGAAAAAAAGAGCTTCCCAGACAAAAGACAAAAAAAAAGAAAAAAGCCTAAAAGGAATTCATTATTACTAAACCAGTACTGCAAGAAGTGTTAAAGGGCCTGCTATAAGAAGAGAAAAGAGCCTGACCTGTGGTGGCGCAGTGGATAAAGCATCGATCTGGAAATGCTGAGGTCGCTGGTTTGAAACCCTGGGCTTGCCTGGTCAAGGCACATATGGGAGTTGATGCTTCCTGCTCCTCCCCCCTTCTCTCTCTCTGTCTCTCCTCTCTCTCTCTCTCTCTCTCTCTCTCTCCCTCTCCTCTCTAAAATGAATAAATAAAAATAATTAAAAAAAAGAAGAGAAAAGAAAAAAATCGAGATAAAAGGATTATATGTTTAAAGAATAAATAAGTTTATATCAACAATTCCCTTAAATGTAAATGGATTAAATGCTCCAATCAAAAGACATAGAGTAGTTGAATAGATAAAAAAAAACAAAAACAAAAAAACAGGACCTATAGATATGCTATCTAAAAGATACATATAGACTGAAAGTAAAAGAATGAAAAAAATATTCCATGCAAATGGAAACAAACAAAGAAACTGGGGTAGCACTATTTATATCTGACAAAATAGTCTTTAAAACAAAGGCTATATTAAGATACAAAGAAGGTCACTACATAATGATAACGGGAGCAATCGAACAAGAGAATATAACCACTGTAAATATTTATGCACTCAATATAGGAGCACCTAAAAATATAAGGCAGATTTTGATGGACTTAAAGGGTAAGATTGACAGCAATACAGTAATAATAAAGCATTTCAACAGCCCACTGACATCAATGGATAGATCCTCCAGACAGAAAATTAACAAGGAAACAGTGGCCTTAAATGAAACACTAGATCAACTGGACTTAATTGATATCTTCAGAACATTTATTTCACCTGAAAGCAGCAGAATATACATTCTTTTCAAGTGCTCATAGTACATTTTCTAGGATAGGCCACGTTAGGACACAAAATAAGTCTCAATAAATTTAATAAGATTGAAATCACATTAAGAATATTCTGTGACCACAGTTGCATGAAACTAGAGATCAGCTAATATAGAAAAAATAAAAAGCATTCAAACACTTGGAGGCTAAATAGTATATTATGAAATAACAATGGGTTAACAATGAGACCAATGAAGAGATAAAACAAAATTTTGAAACTAATGAAAATGAACATACAACAGCTCAAAATCTATGGACAAAGCAAAAGCAGTCCTGAGAGGGAAGTTCATAGTATTACAGGCATACCTTAAGAAGCAAGATAAATCTCAAATATACACTATAACTCTACACCTAAAATAACTAGAAAAACAACAACAAACAAAGCCCAGAGGAAATAGAAGGAAAGAAATAATAAAGATCAGAGCAGAAATAAATGACATAGAGGCCAAAAAACAATACAAAAGATCAATAAAACCAAGAGCTGGTTCTTTCAAAAGATAAACAAGATTGACAAAACTTTAACCAGACTCATTAAGAATAAAAGAGAGAGGACCCAAATAAAATCAGAAATGAAAGAGGAGAAATGACTGACATTACAGAAATGCAAAGGATTGTAAGAAAATATTCTGAAAAATTATATGCCCCCTAAAATGGACAACCTAGGAGAAATAGATAAATTCCTATAAACATATAATCTTCCAAAACTAAATCTGGAAGAATTAGAAAACCTGAGCAGACTAATTACAACTAGTGAAATTCAAGCAGTAATCAAAAAACTCTGAACAAGCGAAGTATTGTAGAGGACAGCTTCACACGTGAATTTTACCAAACATTAAAAGAACTAACAACTATCCTTATCAAACTATTCAAAAAAATTCAAAAGGAGAAAAGATTTGCAAGCTCATTTTATGAGTCGTGCATTATCCTAATTCCAAAATCAGGTTAAGACACTACAAAGAAAGAAAACTAAAGGTCAATATCCCTGATGAACATAGATGCTAAAATTTTCAACCAAATATTACCAAACCAGATCTAGCAATACATTAAAAAGATACATACACCATGATCAACTGGGATTTATTCTAGGGAGGCAAGTCTGATACAATATTCACAAATCAATAAATGTGATACATCATACAAACAAAAAGAGATAAAAATCATGTGATCATATCAATAGATGCAAAAAAAGCATTTGATAAAATCCAGCACCCATTTATGATCAAAACTCTCAGCAAAGTAGGAATACAGGAAACATACCACAACATGATAAAGGCCATCTATGACAAACCAACAGACATCATACTCAATGGGCAAAAATTAAAAGCAATCCCCTTAAGATCAGGAACAAAACAGAGGTGCCCCCTATTACCACTTATTCAACACAGTACTGGAAGTCCTAGCCACAGCAATCAGACAAGAAGAAGAAATAAAAGATATCCAAACTGGAAAGAAGTAAAACTGTCATTATCTGCTGATTACATGATACTATACATAGAAAACCCTAAAGTCTCAGCAAGAAAATACTAGAACTGATCGATGAATTCGGCGCGGTGGCAGGATATAAAATTAGTATTCAGAAATCAGTGGCATTTTTATACACCAATAACAAACCGTCAGAAAGAGAAATTGAGGAAACTATCCCATTTACTATCACAACAACAACAACAACAAAAATTAAGTACCTAGAAATAAAATTAACCACGTAGCTAAAAGACATGTACTCAGAAAATTAAAAGACATTGAAAAAAGAAACTGAGAAGGATACAACCAAGTGGAAACATATACCATGCTCATGAACAGGAAAAATTAGCATCATTAAATTTCTATGCTACCCAAAGCAATCCATAGATTCAATGCAATTCCTACTAAAATACCAATAGCATATTTCACAAATCTAAAACAAATATTCCAAAAATTTATATGCAACCAAAAAAGAATCTGAATAGTTATAGCCATCTTAAAAATGAAGAACAAAGTGGGAGGTATCAAACTCCCGATATCAAGTAATCAAAAGGCCACAAGGTCACAGTAATCAAAACAGCTTGGTACTGGCTGGAAGAGGCATACAGATCAATGGAACAGAACAGAGAGCACAGAAATAAACCCACACCTTTATGGTCAATTAATATTTAACAGAGGAGGCAAGAGAATACAGTGAAGAGTCTCTTTAATAAATGTTGTTGGCCAGTCAGAATGGTTCTCATCAACAAAACAACACATGATAGGTGCTGGCGAGGATGTGGAGAAAAGGGAACCCTCCTGCACTGCTGGTGGGAATGCAGACTGGTGCAGCCTCTGTGGAAAACAGTATGGAGATTCCTCAAAAAATTGAAAATCGAACTGCCTTTTGACCCAGCTATCCCACTTTTAGGAATATACCCCAAGAACACCATAGAACTGTTCCAGAAGGAGAAATGCACCCCCATGTTTATGGCAGCATTGTTCACAATAGTGAAGATCTGGAAACAGCCCAAGTGTCCGTCAGAGGACGTGTGGATTAAAAAGCTTTGGTACATATATACTATGGAATACTACTCAGCCATAAGAAATGATGACATCGGATCATTTACAATAACATGGATGGACCTTGATAACATTATACGGAGTGAAATAAGTAAACCAGAAAAAACTAAGAACTATATAAACCCATACATAGATGGGACATAAAAATGAGACTCAGAGACATGGACAAGAATGTGATGGTAATGGAAGTGGGGGGTGGGGGGTGGGGAGGGGGTGAGGAAGGAGAGAAACGGAGTGGGGGAAGGGGAGGGGCACAAAGAACACCAGATAGAAGGTGACAGAAGACAATTTGACTTTGGGTGAGGGGTATGCAGCATAATCAGATGTCAAAATAATCTGGAGATGTTTTCTCGAAACATATGTACCCTGATTTATCAATGTCACTGCATTAAAATTAATAAAAATAAGATAAAAAATGAAAAATAAAAAATAAAAAATAAATGTTGTTGGGAAAACTGAACAGGTATATGTAAGAAAACCAGATCACCAATTTACACCATTCACAAAAATAAACTCAAAGTGAAAAAAAGACTTAAATATAACTTGTGAAAGTATAAGAGTCCTAGAAGAAAACAGGCAGTAGATTCTTAGGCATCTCTCGAAGCGATATTTTTGCCAATGTATATCCTTGGTCAAGAGAAATAAAGAACAAAATAAACCAATGGGGCTACATCAAACTAAAACTTTTTTGCACAGCAAAAGACATCATTAACAAAATAAAAAGACAGCCCACTCTATGGTAGAACATATTCGCTGATATATTTGATAAGAGGTTATTAATAAAAATTTATAAAGAACTTGTAAAACTCAACACCAGGAAGGTAAAGAACCCAATTAAAAAATGGGCAGAGGAACTAAATAGACACTTCTCCAAAAAGGACATACAGATGGCCAATAGGCATATGAAAAAATGTTCAATGTCACTAACCATCAGAGAAATGCAAATTAAAACCACAATGAAACAAGTACCTCACACCTGTCAGAATGGCGCTCATTAACAAATCACACAATAAGTGCTGACAAAGGTATGAAAAAAAGAACTCTCCTGCACTGCTGGTGGGAATGCAGACTGGTGCAGCCACTGTGGAAAACAGTATGGAGTTTCCTCAAAAAATTAAAAATGGAACTGTCTTATGGTCCTGCTATCCCACTTCCAGAAATATATCTTAAGAATCCCAAAACACTAGTTCAAAAGAAGATACGCACCCCCATTTTTAAAAATTTATTTATTTATTTTATTCATTTTAATGGGGTGACATTGATAAATCAGGGTACATATGTTCAGAGAAAACATCTCAGATTACTTTGACATTTGATTATGTTGCATACCCCTCACCCAAAGTCAAATTGTCTTCCGTCAACTTCTATCTGGTTTTCTCTGTGCACCCCCATTTTTATTGCAGCATTGTTTATCTGGAAACAGCCCAAGTGCTCATCAGTGGACGAGTAGATAAAAAGGCTGTGGTACACTTACACAATGGAATACCGCACAGCTGTAGAAAAGAAGGATACCTTACCTTTTGCAACCCCATGGATAGACCTAGAGATACCACACTAAGTGAAATAAGACAGGCAGAGAAAGACAAATACCATAGGACCTTATTTATATGTAGGATCTAACAGACACAATCAACTGAAGAACAAGACAGAAACAGTGGTCGGGTCACAGGGAACAGAAGGACAGCTGTCAGAGGGAAGTAAGAGGGGACTGGTACAAAGAAGGTGAAGGGATTAGCCAAAAACATATATACATAACATATATACAGACAACTGGGTAGCAATAGCCAGAGGGAAAGGGGGAGGGGTGAGAGGATATAGAAGGGGAAGGGGGGGCAAAGAGAATTTGCATGGGGCATGGGGGGCACAACGCAGTGTGTAGAGGGTGTTATCTTGAGTGGGACACTTGAAACCATGTCAGCAAAATAAATTAAAAAATTTTAAAGTGTGTATGTGTGTATCTGTAAGGTCAGGTGAATGGTTTATACAGAGGAAAAAACACCCACATAACTAGAACATGGATCACAGTACAGAAAGACACACCGAGACGTGGGGAAATGAGGCATTCCTGGGATGTTCTAACTTTTATTTTATTTTATTTATATATATATTTTAGCGAGAGACAAGACAGGAAGGAAGAGAGATGAGAAGCATCAACTCGTTGTTGTGGCACTTCCGTCGTTCATTGATTGCTTCTCATATGTGCCTTGACTGGGGGCTCTAGCTGAGCCAGTGACCCCTTGCTCAAGCCAGTGACCTTGGACTTCAAGCCAGTGACCATGGGGTCATGTCTATGATCCCATGCTCAAATCTGCGACCTCAGGGTTTCAAACCTGGGACTTCAGTGTCCAAGGTCAATGCTCTATCCACTGCCATCACCACCGGTCAGGGCTAACTTTCATTTGAACAGTATGCCTCTCTCTGTGATGTGAAAATAAGACTAAAGGGCTAGGCACCCAGTCATGAAGGACCTTGTATGCCTTGCTGAGGACTGTTAATGGCTCTCAATCTATAAGTTTTAAATAAATGTATTTGAATGTAATGGTAACCAGATGGTACTGAGTATTTAATATACATTCATCAAGACTAACCTTGCATCACCTTCTGTGAGTTTGCTCCACAGCATAAGCAGTATAAATCAGAAAACTCAATAAGAGTTTTAAATTATCTACTAAAGATATCCTTTCCATGAGCATGTGAGGTAAACAGGATATGAGGACCATAAATGAATGCACAGGTGTTTTATAGCACCCAAAGTGGGGGCCACTGCAGTGAAAAGACCACATTTTAAGAGAACTTTCTATTTTGTCCTCCTTATCTCTTAACTATTCTCTCAGTTTTCATTTTCCTGCACATCTGGACAATTTTTCAGATACAATTAATATACACTACAATAATTTTCAATTTAATTCCCTTTACTCCTGCTAAATTCTTTATCAATTTTTGAAATCTCAACCATTATAGTTTTCATTTTAAAAAGTTTATTTCATTTGATATTGTGGTGTTTAATTTTATATATCAATTGACCAGGCTACAGTGTCTAATTTTTTTGGTCAAAACTAGTCTAGATGTTGCTGTAAAAATATCTGTGCCTGCAACTAACATCTACAACCAGTTGACTGTGTGTTAAGCAGATTACCCTGGGAAACATGGGTGGGCCTCAGCCAATCAGTGGAAGGTCTTAATAGTACAGTCAGGTTTCTTGAAGAAGGAGGAATTCTACTTAAGACTACAATATAAAAATCCTGCCTGAGTGTCTAGCCTGCCAACCTGTTCTATAATTTTTTTTTTTTTGTATTTTTCTGAAGCTGGAAACAGGGAGAGACAGTCAGACAGACTCCTGCATGCGCCCGACCGAGATCCACGCGGCACGCCCACCAGGGGTGACGCTCTGCCCACCAGGGGGCGATGCTCTGCCCCTCCGGGGCGTCGCTCTGCCGTGACCAGAGCCACTCTAGCGCCTGGGGCAGAGGCCAAGGAGCCATCCCCAGCGCCCGGGCCATCTTTGCTTCAATGGAGCCTTGGCTGCGGGAGGGGAAGAGAGAGACAGAGAGGAAGGGGGGGTGGAGAAGCAAATGGGCGCTTCTCCTATGTGCCCTGGCCGGGAATTGAACCCGGGTCCCCCGCACGCCAGGCCGACGCTCTACCGCTGAGCCAACCGGCCAGGGCCACCTGTTCTATAATTTAAAAACCTGAAAGCCTCTGCAAGCATGTGAGCCAATTCCTTAAAATAAATGTTAACGAGTATGTTATTCAGTTGATGATAGAGATAGATGATAGAGAGATAGATAAATTGATCATCTCTCTATGGGTAGAAAGGTATATAAAATATCTAGCTATATAGAGATATTCGTGCGTGCAGATAGATAGACCCTATTGGTTCTGTTCTCTAGAGCAGTGGACCCCAACCTTTTTTGGGCCACAGACCAGTTTAATGTCAGAAA
This sequence comes from Saccopteryx bilineata, assembly GCF_036850765.1. Taxonomy (NCBI): domain Eukaryota; kingdom Metazoa; phylum Chordata; class Mammalia; order Chiroptera; family Emballonuridae; genus Saccopteryx; species Saccopteryx bilineata. The sequence continues at coordinate 65,990,888 of NC_089500.1, forward strand.
ACATTTTCACGGACCAGCCTTTAGGGTGGGACGGATAAATGCAAAAAATAAAATTATGAGACTGGCATAAAAACTGTGGTATTTTTAAATATAATTGTCGAACTTACGAGACAAGCATCAAGAGTGAGTCTTAGACGGATGTAACAGAGGGAATCTGGTCATTTTTAAAAAATAAAACATCATTCAGACTTAAATATAAATAAAACGGAAATAATGTAAGTTATTTATTCTTTCTCTGCGGACCAGTACCAAATGGCCCACGGACAGGTTTTGGTCCGTGGCCCGGGGATTGGGGAGCACTGCTCTAGAGAACCCTAACTGAGTTATCAAATGTCTTGACATTTCTATAATTTCTTATTCATTATTTTTTATTTTATTTTATTTTTTTCTTTTTCAATTATGCTTAATATATAACATCAGTTTATACAAAATGCTATTTAGATATTTATATAATTTTCAAAGTGACCATTCAAATAAGTCTAGTACTTCTCTGACACCACACATAGTTATTAACATCCCTTGACTGTTTTTATACCTGGCAATTTGTACATCTTAAAATCACTTCCCTTTTTTCACCCATCCCCCAAATCCCTCGTCTCAACTGACAACCATCAATTTGTTCTCTGTATCTATTAGTTTGTTTCTGTTTGTTTGTACATTTATTTTGTTTTTAGATTCCACATGGTATTTTTTGTTCTGTCTTTTTCATTTAGCATAATATCCTCTAGGTCCATCCATGTTGACACAAATGGCAAAATTTCACTCTTTTTTATAGCTGTGTCATATTGTATTGTATATCTGTACCACATCTCTCTAATTCATTTCTCTATCATGGACACTTAGGTTGCTTCCACATCTTAGCTATTGTAAGTAATGCTTCAATGAAAATAAGAATGCATGTATCTTTTCCAGTTAGTGTTTTGATTTCTTTGGATACATTACTCAGGAATGAAGTATGTGGTAGCTTAACTTTTTTTTTTGAGAAACTTCCATTCTGGGAAAACAGAATGGAGGTTCACCAATTTACAATCCTACTAGCAGTGCATGGGGTTCCCTTTTCTTCATATCCTTAACAACACTTGTTTTTCATTAATTTATTGACAGTAGCCATTCTGACAGGTATGACATAATACCTCATTGTGGTTTTAATTTTCATTTCCCTGATGATTAGTGATGTTCAATGACTTCATATGTCTATTAACCATTTGTATGTTTTCTTTGGAGAAATGCCTATTCAGGTCCTCTGCCCATTTTTTTAATTGAATTATTCATATATTTGGTATTAAGATGTATGAGTTCATTATATATTTGAATATTAACCTCTTATCTGGTATCAGATAAATGAATATCAGAAGTGAATGTTTTCTCCCACTCAGTAGGTTGCCTTTTCATTCTTGTTGATGGTTTTCTTTCTTTTGTTCCCCTTGCCTGAGGAGATTTGTGAAAAAAAAATATTACTAGGAGCAATGTTAGAAAGTTTACTGCTTTTGTTTTCTTCTGCAAGTTTGATGGTTTCAAGTCTTATATTTAAGTCTTGAATATATTTTATATATTTAAGAGTTTATTCTTGTATATGGTATAAGAAAGTGATTCATGGCCCTGGTCAGTTGGCTCAGTGAATAGAGCTTTGACCCGGTGCATGGATGTCCAGGGTTCAATTCCAGGTCAGGGCACACAGGAGAAGCAACCACCTGCTTCTGCCTCCCCTCCCCCTTACTTCCCTCTTCCCCTCCCCCAGCCAGTGGCTTGATTGGTTAAAGCATGGCCCTGGGCACTAAGGATAGTGCAGTTGATTCGAGCATCGGCCCCAGATGGTGATTGCCAGGTGGATCCTGTTTGGGGCACATGTGGGAGTCTTTCTTACTAGGATTATTATCTTGGCTCTCTATTAATCTATGTGTTTCTTTTTTACTGCAGTATCATGAGGGTTTGATAACTGTAGCTCTGTAGTACAGGCAGTCCCTGTGTTACAAATGAAATGAGTTATGTAGGTTTGTTCTTAAGTTGAATTAGAATTAGAATAAGGTACATTTATCTATTAAATGCAACTTAGACAGATGTTTGTCTTAACATAGAACTTATTTTTACCTTTTCATGCATATAAATACTTAAAACATTTTCAAACCTACAAAATCCAACTCGGTTGTAACCCAGGGACTGCCTGTATAGTTTGATAACAGGTTGCCTGATATTTCCAACTTCGTTCTTTCTCAAGATTGCTGGGCTTATTCACGATATTTTTGATTCTATACAATTTTTTCAAATTGCTTTTTCTAACTCTGTGAAAAAATGCCATTGATATTTTGATAGGGACTGCATTTAACCTATAGACTGCTTTGGGTAATATGGACATTTTAACTACTTTATTTCCTCTTATCCAAAAGCATAGTATTTGCTTCCATTTATTTATGTCTTCTTCAATTTTTTTTGCTCCAATATCTCAGTTTGCTGAGTATAGGTCTTTTCCCTTCTTGGTTAAATTTATTCTTATGTATTTTATTATTTCAATTCTATTGTAAATGAGATTGTTTTATTAATTTCTCTTTCTGATAGTTCATTATTTCTGTATAAAAATGCAACTGATTTCTGAATATTTATTTTGTATCCTGCTACTTTACCAAATTCATTCATCAGTTCTAATATTTTTCTCTCTTTTTTTTTTTTTGATGGAATCTTTAGGGTTCTCTATATATGTCATGCCATCAGCAAATAATGACTGTTTTATTTTTTCCTTTCCAATTTAGATGCCTTTTATTTCTTCCTCTTATTCGATTGCTAGGGCTTGGACTTTCAATGGATTGGATATATTGTATAAGAATGATGAAAGTGAACATTCCTGTCCTGTTCTTGATCTTAAAGCTTTCCTTCACTGAGTATGATGTTAACTGTGGGTTTGTCATATATGGCCATTATGTTGACATATGTTCTTTCTATCCCCACTCTGTTGGCAATTTTTATCATGAATGGATGTTGAACTTTATCAAATGCTTTTCCTACATCTATTGATACGATCATATGATTTTTACCCTTCATTTTGTTTAAGTAGTGCATCATGTTAATTGATTTGCAGATAGTGGACTAATTTTGCAACAAGAGAACAAATGAATCGTAGTGTATAATCATTTTAATTTATAGCTGAATTTTCATGTATTTCATGTACTGTTGAATTCAGTATGCCAAGATTTTGTTGAGAATTTCTGCATCTATGTCCATCAAGAATATTGGCCTATAAATTCCTTTTTTCTTTTTTAAAAAATATATAGTGTGTCTGGTATTACAGTAATGCTGGCCTGGTAAAATGAGTTTGGGAACCTTCCCTCCTCTTCAATTTTTTGGACAAGTTTGAGAAGGATAGGTATTAATTCTTCTTTGACTACTTGGTAAAATTCACTTGTGAAGCCATCTGGTCTAGTGCATTTGTATGTTGAGAGTTTTTGAAAAACTGATTCAATTTTGTTAGCAGTTATCAATCTGTTCAGATTTTCTGCTTCTTCCTGAATTTGCCTTAGAAGATTGTATGTTTCTAGGAATTCATCTATTTCTTCCAGGTTGTCCAATTTGTTGGCATATAATTAGTTACAGTATTTCATTATAGTCCTTTGTATTTTTGTTTTTTCAATTGTCAGTTCTCTTTCATTTCCAATTCTACGTATTTGGGTCCTTTCACTTATTTTCTTTATTATTCTGGCTAAAGTTTTATCAATTTTATCTTTTCAAAGAACCAGCTCTTTGTTACACTGATCATTTCTATTGAATTTTCTATTATGTTTATTTCCACTTTGACTTTCATTATTTCTGTCCTTCTACTCACTTCAGTTTTACTTTTTATTTTTCTAGTTCCTTTAGGAAGGATAGATTGCTGGTTTGAGATTTTCTTATTTTTTGTATTACTATGAACTCCACTCTATGGCTGCTTTGACTCTGTCCATCAGGTTTTTTGGGGTCATTGTCTTTTCATTTTCATATGTCCCAAGGTAACTTGATTTCTTCCTTGATCTCATTGTTGACCCATACATTGTTTAGAAGCACTGTTATTTAGCCTCCATGTGTTTGTGTGTTTTTCCATTTTATTCCTGTAATTCATTACTGGTTTCATACCATTATGATCAAAGAAGATACTTGGTATGATTGTAATATTGTTAAATTTATTGTGACTTGTTTTGTGGCCAACCATGTGGCCTATGCTGGGAAATGTTCCATGTGCACTTGAGAAAATGTATATTCTGTTGCTTTGTGTGAGATGCACTAAAAATATCAGTTAAATGCATATGCTCTATGCATCATTTAAGGCCATTGTTTCCGCGGTAATTTTATGTCTGGGTGTTAAATCAACGGATGGAGCACTAAAGTCCCGTACTATGACTGTATTGCTGTCAAACTCTCTCTTTGTGTCTGTCAACACTTCTTTATATATTTAGGGGCTGCAATGTTAAGTGCACAGATATTTACAAGAGCTTTGCCTTTGTGGATTGATCCCTTTATTGTTATTAAATGCCCTTATTTGTCTCTTATTAAAGCCCTTGTTTTAAAACCTATCTTTTCTGATGTAAGTATTGCTACCACTGTTTTTTTTCATTCCATTTGCATGAAAACATCTTTTTCCAATCCTTTACTTTCCGTTTGCATATGTCTTTCAAACTGAAAAGGGTCTCCTTTAGACAACATACATAGGAGTCTTGTTGTCTTATCCTTACAGCTGCCCTATGTCTTTTGATTGAAGCATTTAATGCATTTACATTTAAAGTAATTATTGGTTAAGTATGTAGTCGATTTCCATTTCATTGTTTTCTAATTATTTTTGTAATTCTCCATTCTTATTGTTTTGCTCTCTTATATGTTCATGGTTTTCTATACTGTTATTTTTGGATTCCTTTTTCTTCATTTCTTATAGATTTTTGGTTTGTGGTTACCACGTGCTTCCTATATACCAAACTATACAGCAGTCTATTTGAAGTTGATGGTTGCACAAAAGCAAATACATTCTAGAATCACTACAATTTTATTCACCCCCTCCAAGTATATGGTTTTGTCATTTTTTACTTTTCTCATGTGTATGTTTGTATATATCCCTTAATTTATTGTTAATAATTACACATACCGTGCCTGTTATGCCTTTTAACCTTGGTTTTAGCTTTATAATTTGTTGACCCACTGCTTTTGTTATGTGTTTGCCTTTGTCAGTGAGATATTTTTTTCTTTCCTATACTGTCTTATTCAAGTTTTTTTGTTTGTTTGTTTTTGTTTTTTGTATTTTTCTGAAGCTGGAAACGGGGAAGCAGTCAGACAGACTCCCGCATGAGCCCGACCGGGATCCACCTGGCATGCCCACCAGGGGGCGATGCTCTGCCCATCCGGGGAGTCGCTCTGTCGCAACCAGAGCCACTCTAGCGCCTGGGGCAGAGGCCAAGGAGCCATCCCCAGCGCCCGGGCCATCTTTGCTCCAATGGAGCCTTGGCTGCGGGAGGGGAAGAGAGAGACAGAGAGGAAGGAGAGGGCAAGGGGTGGAGAAGCAGATGGGCGTTTCTCCTGTGTGCCCTGGCCGGGAATCGAGCCTGGGACTTCCGCACGCCAGGCCGACGCTCTACCACTGAGCCAACCGGCCAGGGCCTTATTCAAGTTTTTGATCCTTCCAAAGAAGTACCTGTAACATTTCTTACAATATTGGTTCAGTGGTAATGATCTCATTTAATATTTTCTTGTCTAGAAAACTCTCCTTTGATTCTAAGTGACAAAATTGCTGGATAGAGTGGTCTTGATTGTAGGTTCTTGCTTTTCATCACTTTAACTATTTTGCACCCATCCCTTCTTGATGGAAAAGTTTCTGTTGAGAAATCAAATGACAGTCTTATGGGAATGAAACTGCATTTCTCTTGCTACTTTAAAGATTCTCTCTCTGTCTTTTACTTTTGCCATTTTAATTATGATATGTCTTGGTGTGAGTCTCTTTGGGTTCATTTTGTTTTTGACTGTCTGTGCTTCCTAGACTTCTATGTCTATTTCCTTCACCAGGTTAGAAAAGCTTTCAGTCATTATATCTTCAAACAAATTTTCAATCCCTTGCTCTCTCTCTCTCTCTGTTCTCCTCCTAGCACACCCATGATATGAATGTTGGTATGCTTGAAACTGTCCCAGAGGTACCTTACATTATCCTCAGTTTCTACATTCATTTTCTTTTTGATGTTCCAATTGGGTGTTTTCCTCTACCTTGTCTTCCAGTTCACTAATTTGATCCTCTGTTTCATCTAATCTACTGTTGATTGCCTCTAATCTATTCTTAATTGAAGTTATTGTATTCTTCATTTCTGACTGGTTCTTTTTTATACTTTCTATTTTTGTTTTTATGTTTTCTATCTTTGTATTCTCACTGAGTTCATCTATTCTTCCCCTCAGTTCATTGAGCATCTTTATATCCAGTGTTTTGTACTGGTAAATTGCTTGTCTTCATCTCAGTTAGTTCTTTTTCTAGAGTCCTGTACTGTTCTTTCATTTAGGACAGGTATCTTTGTCTACTAATTTTAGCTGACTCCATGTATTTGTTCCTATGCATTAGATAGGTCTGTATATCTCCTGGTCATGGCAGAGTAGCCTAATATAATAGGTGTCATGTGGATCCTAGTGGTGCACTGTCCTTAGTCACCTCAGCTAGATGCTCCAGGAGTGTTCCTTATGTGTGTTGTATGTGACCTCTTGTTGTAGTTGAGCCTTGATTGTTGTTGGCACATCAGTGAGTGGGACTGACTATCAGGCTGACTGGCTTTGATTACAGCAGATATACTGTTATGTGGAAGCTGACCTCACAGAGTGGGATTTACATATGTGGATCTCTGGTGCTTGTTGATTCTGCCCTTTAGGTCTGTCATTTGAGGGGCTTGTTGGATATTTCCCTGTTATAATCTAAAGTTGTCCACTGGGCTGTGTTTGTTCTGGGGCCTCATGGAGGAATTCTGGTGAAGACCCTGGTAGGAGCTAAAAAGTCATCAGCAATTGGTTGCCACCTGTGCTGGGCTTGCAAGCACCTGCAAAAGGCTAGGCTCTAAACAAGACCAGCAGCCACTAATGCCAGGATTGGGGCTGCTTAGCCAGAGGTATGGGTCAGAACAATGCCAGCCAGTGCCTGTTTGAGGGTCACTCGCTCTGCTGTAGCCCCCTGGTCAAATATGAGAAAGCAATCAATGAACAACTAAGGAGTTGCAATGAAGAATTGACACTTCTCATCTCTCTCCTTTCCTGTCTGTCCTTCTCTCTGTCTCTGTCAAAAAAAAAAAAAAAAAAAAAAAAGGTGTCTGCCAGCACTTCTGTCCCCAAAGAGATTTTAGAAAATTATTTAGCACAAGCAGAGAAAGGCCACTGTATGGAAAAGCCACTAGAAGGGGTCTGGGCTAGTTGAGCAAGTATGATGGGGTGGGCTCTCAGAATCACCTGGCTGGGGTGAACGGTATTAGCCACATTATAATAGAGAGCTCAGATTTGGTGCCTGCATTAGCCTGCCCACTACATGGGGGAAGGACTTAGAAAAAAAAATCAATGGTGTCTGTCAGTTGTCTGACCAGGCAGTGGATAGAGTGTCAAACTGGGACACAGAGGACCCAGGTTCGAAACCCTGAGGTCACCGGCTTGAGCGCGGGATTGCTGGCTTGAGCCCAAGGTTGCTGGCCTGAGCAAGGGTCACTCGCTCTGCTGTAGCCCCCTGGTCAAAGATAATATGAGAAAGCAATCAATGAACAACTAAGGAGTTGCAATGAAGAATTGGCACTTCTCATTTCTCTCTCTTCCTGTCTGTCCCTCTCTCTGTCTCTATAAAAAAAAAAAGGTGTCTGCCAGCACTTCTGTCCCCAAAGAGAGCTGCCCTGACCCCTGGTGCTGCAGCCCTTGCCTTGAAGTTAGTCAGTTCAGTTCCTCCTCATATGTCCCACGTGCTTTTCAAGCTGCTTTTCCTGCATTGGAGCTCTAAGTGAGTGAGTTTGTGAATGAGTAATTCTGTGTATTGGCCTTTTAAGAGGATCACCTGGGAATCCAGCAGCCCTCCATCTCACTGAGTCACAATCTCCACTGGTATTTACAGCCAGGTGTTACAGGTATTTCTCTCTCCTGCACTGAAGCCCTGGACTAAAGAGCCTGGTGTGGGACTTAGACTCCCCCTCACTCCTCAGGGTTACCTCAACAGCTGTGATATCCCTCCTATTTCTTAACCATCACACTATGGGAATGGGACCTGCCCCTTCTGTGTCTACACCCCTCCTACCATTCTCAACATGGCTTTTTCTTTATATCTTTAGTTACAGGAATCATGTTCAGATAGTTTTCAGATGGTTCTCCATGATGACAGTTCTTTTCTTTAGCTATAATTCTGATGTGGTCATGGAAGAAGACAAGCACAGCATTCACCTATTCTGTCGTCTTGATTACAAGTAGAAAGGATGGCATTTATCCTCAGGTATTGTAACGTCTTAGCCTTGGGGCTCTTCTCTCCAAGTCCTTTCTTCTCTCTACATTCATTCATTCCAGAGTCCTACACCTCTCTGGGCAAAGAGCATGACCCCAGGTGTCAAAGAGAGAAGTAGATTCTCCACTGTCCTCAGACTCAGGAAACTTGCATCTCTTCCAGCTCTTAAACTAAAAACTAAATTGTGTTTAACCTCAGGCAAGAATTTTAACTTCTAGATTTCTAGATTCCTTCCTGGTAAATAAGATCCCTGAATTACACCATCAGTTTCAAATCTTTCCTCTGAAAAACCTAGGCGTTTCTTTCCCTTGGGCTTCAGAGTTTTTAGTAGGAGATTGTGGTGGGGGTGGTGTCAGTAACAGAATCCTGACAGGTCTGCTAAGATCTGCATACAGATTAGGCTTTCTTCTGAGATTTCATTGGGAAAAAAAATGTCTTACATTCTAGTAAGTCCTCTTAGTTCTTACAATTCATGATCCTATAAAACTTTTTAAAAAGGAATTTTAAAGAATGAAATTCCACTTTAGCCCTTTGGTAATTCTGTTGCACACTTTTTTTGGGGGGGAGGGACAGAGAGGGACAGATAAAGATAGACAGGACGAGAGAGAGATGAGAAACATCAAAATTTTTTTTTTCGTTATAGCACTTTAGTTGTTCATTGATTGCTTTCTTTTATGTGTCTTGACTATGGGGCTACAGCAGACTGAGTAACCCCTTGGGTCAAGCCAGTGACCTTGGGTCCAAGCTGGTGAGCTTTGCTCAAACCAGATGAGCCCGTGCTCAAGTTGATGACCTCAGGGTCTCGAACCTGGGTCCTCCACATCCCAGTCTGATGCTCTATCCATTGCGCCACCGCCTGGTCAGGCCTGTTGCACACTCTTGATTATTCTAATGATTATCTAAATGACAGGTGATTTTGTAACTTTCTAAGTTCTGGACATTTTGATGAATATTGATTATCAATACCACTTCTTTGGAATCTTTCACATCAGCTACAAATATGCTATAGTTTACCCCATTTTTATTTATTTATTTTCATTTTAAAATTAATTATGATCATTCAATTAGAGTTGACATGAAGCATTATATTAGATTCAAGTGTTGAACAGAGTGATTAGACATTTATATAACTTTACAAAGTGATGACACCAATAAGCCTAGTGCCCATCTGACACCATCTACAGTTATCATAACATTACTGACTATATTCCTTATGCTGTTTTACATCCCCATGACTATTCTGCAACCACCAGTTTGTAGTTATTTGTACTTGGTAATCTCCATGCCCCCTCCCATCTGGCAACTTTCAGTCTGTTCTCTGTATCTATGAGTCTCTTTGTTTTGCTTGTTCATTTATTTTGTTTTTCATATTCAATTATTGATAGATATCTACTTATTACCATTTTCTTGTTCATATTCTTATCTTTTTTTCATCTTCTTAAAGAAGATCCTTTACCATTTATTATAACACTGGTTTGGTAGTAATGAAGTCCTTTAGCTTTTTCTTGTCTTGGAAGCTTTTTCTGTCCTTGCATTCTAAATGATAGCTTTGCTGGTTAGGGTAATATTGGTTATAGGTCCTTGCTTTTCATCGCTGAATAGTTCTTGCCAATCCTTTCTGGCCTGCTAAGTTTCTGTTAAGAAATCAGCTGACAATCTTACGGGAGCTCCCTTGTAGATAACTAACTGCTTTTCCCTTGCTACTTTCAAGAGTCTCCATCTTTTATCCTTTGCCATTTTAACTATGACAGACCTTGATGTGGGCCTCTTTGGGTTCATCTTGCTTGGAACTCTGCACTTCCTGGACTTGTATGTCTATTTCCTTCACCAGGTTAGGAACGTTTTCTGTCATTATTTTTTCAAATAAGCTTTCAATTCCTTGCTCTCTCTCCTCTCCTTCTGGCACCCCCATGATGCGAATGTTGGTATGCTGAAAGTTTTCCAAGTTCTCCTTATGCTATCCTCATTTTTATGCATTTTTTTTAATTTTCCTGTCCTGATTGTTTTTTGGTTTTTTTTTTTTTTTTTGCTTCCGTATATTCCAGGCTGCTGATTTGATTCTCAGCTTCATCTACTGAACTGTAGATTCCCTTTAACTTATTCTTAATTCCAGTGAGTGTACACTTCATTTTTGACTGGCCTTTTTTTTATTCCACTGAGGTTGTCAGTTAGTTCCCTGAGCATCTTTATGTGCAGTGTTTCCAACCTTGCCTCTACTAGGTTGCTTGTCACCATTTTGTTTACTTCTTTTTCTGGAGTTTTGTTCTGTTCTGTCATTTGGAACATGTTTCTTTGTCTCCTCATGTTGGCAGCCTGCCTGCGTTTGTTTTTAGAGGTGCTACATACACAGACTTGGTAGAGTGGCCTAATGTAGCAGGTGTCCTGTAGGGTCCAAGGGCACAGCCTCCCCAATCACTCAAACTAAGCACTCAAGGTGCACCCCCCACGTGGTTTGTGTACACCCTCCTCTTGTAGTTGAGCCTTGACTGTTGTTGGCACATCAATGGAAGGGATATGCCCGCAGGCCGATCAGCTGCCAGGCTGACTGTGATCACTGACCACTGACCACAGACTTCTGACTACTGTATAGAATCAGCTGTGCAGGGGCCCAGCCCCACAGAGTAGGACTTACTTCAGCAGGGTTCTGGCACCCTCTGAGTTAGCCCCTTGAATGTGTCGCTTTTCGAGATGAGTGGGTGGTGATGCTTCCACATGGTCTGAAGCTGTCCACTAGGTACACTGGCTCTAGGGTCTCCTGGGAGGTGCAGGCCAAGGTCAGCTGCCACCTATGTTCTTCCTGGTGCCACCCAGCATAGCTACAAAGCAATCTGCAGATGACTGCTACTTGTGCTGAGCTTGGAGGGGGCCAGGCAAGACTAAGCTGCAAACCAAAGCTGGATGATGCTAGTGCTGGGGTTGGGGCCACTTAGCAAGAGGTACAAGATACATGGTATGCGGTAGCCAGGTATTTCTAGTTTCAGAGGTTTTAGGAAAATCTGAAGCATGAGCCAAAATGGGCCATTCATATGGAAAAGCCACTGGAAACAGCTTGGGTGGGCCCGAAAGTTGAGTGTGGTGGGCCTCAGGAAATCATCAAGGTGGGGCAAACAATGTGAGCCAGGCAGATGGAGACTCACATATGTACCTGCCTGCTGGTGCACCATCAAGAGAACAATGGCTTCTGCCTGCGTTTCTGTCTAGAACAAAGTTTCTCCATCCCCAGCTCTCATCCTGCTGCCAGGCAATTCAGCTCCTCCCAGTAGGTCTCTGGTGCCTTTCCCCTGCTGCCCCAGTGCTGGAGCTCAGAGGGAGTGAGTCTGGCTGAGTCTATGCAAGGGCCCTACAACGAACTACCTAGGACTCCTGCAGCTCTCCATTTCAATCAGCCATATTCCCAGCTGGTGTTTAAAGACGAAATTATGGAGACTTCTCTTCTCAGCATTGGAACCCTGGGCTGGGGGGCCTGGTGTGGGGGTGGGACCGCTTGCTCTCCAGGGGGACCTCTGCAGCTGAGATATCCCCCAATTTTTATGCACTACACATGGGTGTAAGTGTGGGTGTGGATTTTGAACCAGCCTCTTCCAAGTTTCTGCCCCTCCTATCAGTTTCAGTGTGGCCTCTTCTTCAATTCTCTAGTGCAGGACTTCCATGTAGTCCGATTTCAGGCAGTTCTGAATGATATTTGTCCTGTCGTTCAGTGTAACTTTGATGTGGTTGTGGGAAGAGAGGAGTATTGATTGCATTTACGTATGCCACCATCTTGCCCAGAAGTCTAACTTCCCCACTTTAAAAAGAAAAATGCTCTTGGCCCCATTCCCCATTTCTCTGCTTCCACAGCTTCGTGCCTCCAGTTTGCAATTCTCCCCTAAACAAATTCCGGCCAGGACTCGGAATTCTCCCCTAAACAAATCCTGGTCAGGACTCAGTCCCCATCCCTGCACCAAAGCTGCTTGTCTGAGTCCCTAACGGCCCCCAGTGCAAACTCCAGTGTGGGCACCATAGGCCTCATCTTACTAGACTGCTTCAGACACCACATTCATTCAATGTTTGTTAAGTAAATCAATGAACAGAAGTAGGAGGTTCTTATAGGAACCACAATTAACTACTGATATCCTTTGAATGAAGAAAATTTTCTTTAACTGAGCAAATATTCTCACTAGATTAAAAAAAAAAGGATAGACAATTCAGATGTATTATTAGCATATTACATAAGATGTTTAAGACAAAGAAGTAGTTAAAATTCTTAGCCAAAATAGTTTTTTAATTACCTGTGGTCTTCATGTATAGGGCCCTGGCGGGTTGGCTCAGTGGTAGAGCATTGGCCTGGCGTGTAGGAGTCCCGAGTTCGATTCCCGGCCAGGGCACACAGGAGAAGTGCCCATCTGCTTCTCCACCCTTCCCCCTCTCCTTCCTCTCTGTCTCTCTCTTCCCCTCCCGTAGCCAAGGCTCCATTGGAGCAAAGTTGGCCCGGGCGCTGAGGATGGCTCTGTGGCCTCTGCCTCAGGCGCTAGAATGGCTCTGGTTGCAACAGAGCAACGCCCCAGATGGGCAGATCATCGCCCCCTGGTGGGTGTGCCGGGTGGATCCCGGTCGGGTGCATGCGGGAGTCTGTCTGACTGCCTCCTCATTTCCAACTTCAGAAAAATACAAAAAAAAAAAAAAAAAAAAAAGAATCATGTATAGGCTTCAATGTTTGATTCCTAAATCTCAATGATCTCTCTCAATACAGCTGCCCATGTGTTTTAGGGAGAAACCCCATGGTCTGGAAAAAGCCTTGGACTGTGTATTCAGGGAACAGCCAGATCCTTCCCTCACAGCTTCCACCACCTTAGGAACTGGGTATGGACACAAATGTCTTTTAATGTCTGCAAACAAGCTTGGGAGCTGAGGAGTAAGGCAGGTATTCACCAATTCATGCTGTTGCCGATTCAAACTTGTCCTGACGTGGATCATAGCTAGTTATTTTTGTTTTCAGTTTGGGGGAACACTGCCTCACTTTTTTTTTGCCTTGAGCCTTCCATGGCTGTCTGCTTGGGATCCTCCAACTGTCACACATCCTTTATGAAGTGCCCCTTCTTGAAAATGTTTGTCTTCTGAGACCTCTATAAAAATCAAACCTCAAAGTTTCACAGGGAGCCAGCTACATAAACTCCTTGTCTCCTTTAGCCAACCCACACTAGAATTTTGAGATGGTACTGTTATACTTTTTTAATGGATATACGCCTGCTCTACTGCAAAGAGAGTATTGCTTGCCCCAAACAAGGAAGGACTGCTACCTTTCCTTTTGTTTTATTTCCCCATTGGCTCTTTAGAAGCCTTTTTTTGTCCCCTCAAATTTCCACCTTAAGCCTTATTCAGCCCTAGTATCATCCAGTGGCTTATAGCCTCACCATTCACACCCTCGAACACAGTGACATATCCAGACAAGTCTCAAAGCTCCCTCGAATGCAGTGCCATATCCAGACAAGTCTCAAAGCTCCCTCACAACTCAGATGGACCAAGAGACACCCTGGGATGTTGGTAGACAGAGCTGTCTCTTATTCTTACAGGGAGAGCTTCAGATACTTAAAATTATGGTCCTTGATTCCACAACCAATCAAATCCGAGGCCAAGGATCAATGTGAGTAAAAAGCCATTGACATGCATCCCTTCCAATGTCATCCTTCAGATGGAGGAAGCATAGGGGAGCCTTCTAGGTTATCAATAGGAGGCTCCTGATGATCTGGGACCAATCCTGTCTTGGGAAAGAGAGATGTAGGACACTCTAGCCCTGCACTCCACTTCCGTTCATGGTTACTGCTTTACTAGAGAAAACAACATATTTCTGACAATGTAGGCCAGGATAGAATCTCAAGTTCCACAAGAACAAAAAAAATTTTTTTGCCCCAAACAAAAGAAATTCTTCATAAAGAATTTCTTTATAGTACCATGGGCTAATTAAGAATTTCCTGCCCTGGCCAGATAGCTCAGTTGGTTAGAGCATCGTCCCGAAGCACAGAGGTTGTGGGTTCAATCCCTGGTCTGGGCACATACAGGAACAGATCAATGTTCCTGTCTCTCTCTCTCCCTCCCTTCATTATAATCAATAAATAAATTAAAAAAAAAAAAAAAGAATTTCCTGAATTCCTTTGTCTATCTCCCCAGTAACTTAAAAGAAACTATTTCTCATGGACTTAAGAGACTTCAAAACACTCTGATTAAAAAGTAGGACCAGGGTCGCCTGACCTGTGGTGGTGGCACAGTGGATCAAGCATTGACCTGGAACACTGAGGTCGCTGGTTCAAAACCCTGGGCTTGCCCAGTCAAGGCACATATGGGAGTTGATGCTTCCTGCTCTTCCCCCCTTCTCTCTCTCTTTCTCTCTCTCTCTCTTTCTCTCTCTCCCTCTCCTCTAAAATGAATAAATTTTTTTTTTAAAGTAGGACCAGGGTCTTAAAACCCATCCTCCTAAATGAAGCAATGGTTGATAAAATTCTTACCTTCTGAAATGAACAACTAATCTTTCAGCTTAATTCTTCCCCAGCACACCCCCAGTTGGGAACTTGCTTGTGTGTGGTGGGACCTGATGACCCAGCACTGGGGGGCAAATGACCACAACAAAAAACTCACACTGGTCTGCATTCAAGCCCTTAATGCTCCTGCGGCAGCGAGCCCCATTGTATCTTGTTCTGTCATTAATGGAGATGGAAGCAGCTGGTGCAAATGAAATAACTACCTACAGCCTCAAACATGGCTCGGGTATTACTCTCTGAATTCCAATCGGACTTATTCATCCACAGACTGGAAGGAATAAATATTCTCAGTGCACATGGAGTTGAGTCTTAATTCTACTTCACAACAAATAAAGGGGTTTTTTTAGTGTTATTTCTGTAAACAAACAGCAATAATAATTAACAGAGACAAATATAGCACAGAAGCTGAGTCCTAAAACACACACTAAAAACAAATTTATAAAAAATACAAACCAAAGTAATTTTTCTTTATATTCAAGTGTAACAAAGAACTCTATATTTAAAATGTAACCCTTCAAACCCATGTCCAAAACTCCCCATCTACATTCCTTGCTTTCGTTTTTCTATAGCACTTAATTTCTAATAAGTCATAAAGTTAACTTTTTGTTTTGTTTACTGCCTCCTACCACCGAATTGTGTTTCCCTAATGCAAGGAATTTTTTTTTTTGTATTTTTCTGAAACCGGAAATGGGGAGAGACAGTCAGACAGACTCCCGCATGCGCCCCACCGGGATCCACCGGGCACGCCCACCAGGGGGGCGCTTTGCCCACCAGGGGGCGATGCTCTGTCCCTCCGGGGCGTCGCTCTGTTGCGACCAGAGCCACTCTAGCGCCTGGGGCAGAGGTCAAGGAGCCATCCCCAGTGCCCGGGCCATCTTTGCTCCAATGGAGCCTCGCTGCGGGAGGGGAAGAGAGAGACGGAGAGGAAGGAGAGGGGGAGGGGTGGAGAAGCAGATGGGCACTTCTCCTGTGTGCCCTGGCCGGGAATCGAACCCAGGACCTCTGCACGCCAGGCCGACACTCTACCACTGAGCCAACCAGCCAGGGCCTAATGCAAGGAATTTTTATGGTATTGTTTCTTTCCTGAGGCCTAGAATAATACCTGACATGTACTAGGTTCTCAAAAAGTATTCACTAAAGACAAGTTTATTCTATAAAATAAATTGTCTTTTCCAAATCATAAATGTTATGTCACTCTTCTATTTTATTTTTTAAGAAATTTTTTTTAGATATTTTTTATTTATTCATTTTTATTAGAGAAATAGAGAAGAGAATGAGAGAGAGAGAGAGAGAGAGAGAAAAGAGATAGAACAGGGGGAGGAACAGAAAGTATCAACTCCCATATGTGCCTTGACCAGGCAAGTCCAGGGTTTCAAACCCACAACCTCAGCATTCCAGGCTGACACTTTATCCACTGCACCATCACAGGTCAGGCACTCTTCTACTTGAAATACTTCAATATATTTCCATCAACAACAGAACACAGTCCCTATTACTGTATATCCCCATGTATAAGACTCACATTAATTTGGGGGCCTGAAATTTGAAAAATAATGTATTACATAAAGTTATTGAACTCAAGTTTTATTCATCATAAAATTCATACAACTCTCATCACTGTCAAATGCAAGTAAAAAAATCTACAACCACTGTGTAAGACTTACGCAGTTTTAGACCCCAAATTTTTTGGAAAAATGTGTGCATCTTATACATGGGGAAATACGGTAGCTAGGCACATTAAGACCCTTCTTCCTAGTGTGGTCCTGACCACCTTGCCAACCTCATTTCCAGCTCCTCTATGCATCACCCCCTTATTCACCGAAACACGAGGCTATTCTCAAGCACACAGGGCTTGACATCCCTGTGTCTCGACACACACTACTTCTCCTGTCTAGAATACCTTGCCCTCCCTGACCTGACAAATGCCTACTGACCTTTCAGCATAAAAAAAAGTACTATGTGTGTGAAGCCTTTCCCATCTTTATTTCCATCCACAATTAAATACTGCTGCCGCTATGTTCCCATGGCAACCTGTGCATCCCTCCAGTACAGCACTTGCCACGTCACTGTCATTATTTGTCTGTCTGTCTGTCTGTCTGTCTCGACCACCGGTGAGACTTCTTGAGCTCGGAACACATCACATCTTTGTATGCCCATTGTCTGGTATAGTAGGTGATTAATAATTGTTTCCAGTGAAATTGAATCAAAAGCCCTGGCAGGAGGGAAGGATAGAAGTGCAGCTTGGGGTTCGGTTTTGTTTCTTTCACTTGCAAATGAAGGCTACGCTTTCGCCACACACTGTTTCCACATGCACAAGCGAAAGAGAAAGATGCAAAAGAACAGTACATGCTTCACTACGCCGGCTTTACATGGAACCAGAGGGCCCCAATTTCTCTTTGTTAAGCTATTCAAGCTGAGTAAATCATACAAACTAGTATCTACTACCTGGCCAAATTAGGAGGCAAAAGCTCTAGAAGAGAACTTAAGTGTATATTTTTTTTTCTCACATAGAGAAAAGTATACACAGAAACTATAAAATGTTGATGATCACTGATTTCCTATGAGACAAATGAGACATGAGCAGGAACTGCCTGAACAGGTGCACACACCGGAAACAGCTACCAAGGGTTTCCGGAGATAACTTAGAACAGTATGTCAGCAAAATGGAACACAGACAAAAGAGTGAGTGAATGCCAGTGCCCATGGAAGCAGCTGAGTCACAGCTGAATGAGACATGTAGTCAACGGGGCTTTTCCTAAGTCTTCTTAAGATCAGAAACTTTTTCCCCAAAGGCCAAAGATTGTCTGAGTTCTGGACGAGTGGTGATTCGCTGTGCTTACACCAATAGTAATGAGATAAAATAAAGACTTCTGGACATCAGTAGCATTTGTTTATCAGTCCCAGTTAGCAGGTGAAAGTATGCCCATCCAGTGAAACTGCTGGGACCAGCCATGGGTCTTGCTCAACTCCCCAGGCTGCTGCTAACCACTCCAAAGCCCCTCCTTTCCCAGTGCCATTTTTTACCTTCTGGTTAGTGAAGACCATGTCACCAGGGTTGAGCTGCAAGAACCTAAAGCCCACAGTCACGCACAAGCGAATCAAAAGGGAAATCTGAACCTGCTCTGTGTAGACAACTGTACATATCAACACGCTCTTCTGGCGCCTGCTCTGTGTAGACAACTGCACACATCAGCACGCTCTTCTGATGCCTGCTCTGTGTAGACAACTGTACATATCAACACGCTCTTCTGGTGCCTGCTCTGTGTAGACAACTGCACACATCAGCACGCTCTTCTGGTGCCTGCTCTGTGTAGACAACTGCACACATCAACACGCTCTTCTGATGCCTGCTCTGCGTAGACAACTGCACACATCAGCACGCTCTTCTGGCGCCTGCTCTGCGTAGACAACTGCACACATCAGCACGCTCTTCTGGCACCTGCTCTGTGTAGACAACTGCACACATCAGCATGCTCTTCTGGCGCCTGCTCTGTGTAGACAACTGCACACATCAGCACGCTCTTCTGGTGCCTGCTGTGTAGACAACTGCACACATCAACACGCTCTTCTGGCGCCTGCTCTGTGTAGACAACTGCACACATCAGCACGCTCTTCTGGCGCCTGCTCTGTGTAGACAACTGCACACATCAGCACGCTCTTCTGGTGCCTGCTCTGTGTAGACAACTGCACACATCAGCACGCTCTTCTGGTGCCTGCTGTGTAGACAACTGTACACATCAGCACGCTCTTCTGGCGCCTGCTCTGTGTAGACAACTGCACACATCAACATGTTCTTCTGGTGCCTGGCTTGTGAAGACAGGAGAAGAGAGGAAATGGATCTGCTCCTAGAGACAGACCACCAAGCCCAGCTTCTTTTATATTTTTGTTTTTAACGAACACACCTGCAGCCGTGTACAATGCCTCTCTTTATTTGCAAATGGCCATGAGTAAGGACTTACTGGGCTAGAAAGACAGAATATTTCTTTGGATCTTATAACTTGAAGGGCTCAAGCTGTTTCTAACTGGTTCTGCTCCCCTCACCATCCATGATGTGAGCTCCATGGAGCCACGTGCTGAAGTACTTTTCCATGATAATGAACGTTCAATGAATAAAGGAATGAAGAAAACGATGGAATGAAATAAGGAAATACCAGTACATATTGGCAAAAAGTTGCTACTAATTCAGATGGATGCTACTAATAGAGATGGATGAGGAATGTGTCAATTCCAACAGAAATTAGAATTTATTCGGTCTACAACTACATGGGTCAGCCGTTCTCTTGGAACCTACTGCTTACCCTGTTGCCTGGACCCCAGATCAAAGCTGTTTCAAGCCATCAGCACGTGTGGAGGACACCAGTATAGGGGGACAGGCATGGCCTGAGGCTGCAGGTGCAGTCCCTGGCCCATGCCCACCAACAGGCTTGCTCACTGTGCTCTGTGCAATGTGCTCTGTCTGAAGCTGACCCAGCTTGTGTAAATATCTGTATTTCTGCTTGCCCTAAAGGACCCAAGGTATCTTGAATTCTATAAGCCAAGGAACTTTATGAACCAGGGAAACTCCAGGACAGAGGGTGGCAGCCTCTCAGAGGGTCTATGAACCAGAGGGAGGCAGTGATGAGAAGCAGCTGGTGGCAGGAGCCTCTCCTTCCGCAAAGGAAAGAACTCCATCCTCAGTGACAGATGGTCCAGAAGACACACAGAACCCTAAAGACTCCTGTGTGGGCAGGAGGCTTGATTGGGTAGAATGGATGTGGGTTTTCTCAGGCAGGCAATGCTCACCCTGGGCACAAACAAATACCTGTGCTGGCTTCTCCATCGTTTTGGACAAGTCGTAGCTTTCTAGTCTTCAACTTCCCTTTGGACTAACCAATTATGCTGAGTGAAATAAGTCAGCCGGAAAGACAGATGCCCTAGGATCCCACTCATATGTGGAATATAAAGAACAAATATTGTAAAGGAACAAGCAGAAGAGAAACAGACTGATAGGTACAAAGAACAGATGATGGCTGCCAGAGGGGAGGAGAGTTGAGACTGGGTAAAAGAGGAAAAGGGATTAAGAGCACAATTTGGTGGATACAGAATAGTCTCGGGGATGTCAAGTACCCCACAGGAAATGCAGTCATAATATTGTGGTAACTACGTGTCATGCCAGGTCAGTACTAGAAATATTGCGAAAACACTTCCTAAGGCATAAGGCTCTCTAAACAGTATGCTGTAGTCCTGAAACTCATAAAAAAAAATAATACTGAACGTAAACTGTAATTAAAAAACCAAACGTCGAGATGACGTCAGAGTAATGGCGGGGTAGGAAGCGATACCGATAAATTTCCCCCAAAACTCAACAAGATCTTCAACCAGAAACAGAAAAACCTATACTTGGAGCTTCCAGATGCTTCGCAATACACCCAAAGGTATGATTGAGTGAAAAATTGGCTAAATATATAACCAAACCCCGAAGGAAATAGGGAGTAAGAAATGCTCCGCCTTCCTCACTAACCTAAACAGGGCGGCTTTCTCTGGTAACTGTGAATATAGAAACTGAGGCGGGCAAAGGGGGTGAATAGATCCAGGCCGCGACACAAACGGCCGAACCAGGCTGTGGCACGGTGATCCAAGCCGAGGAAAATCTGATCCTGTGGCAACCCGTGCAATACAAGCTAACTCTCGCGCCAAACCCAAACAAAGAAAGACAAGCGGAGCGGCCATTTTACCCGGTCTCCTGGTCGGTGCGCAGTTAGTGGGTGAGAGATTTCTTCCTAGGCCCTGAGAGTGGGTGCCCGTGTTGCCCCACGGAGAGGCAGGGTCAGAGGCCTTTCTGTGGGCCGAGGGCAGAGTCTCTGGGCAGCCCCAGCGCCCTGGGAAAGCCACGCACGGGAGGGAGCGAGAACTAATTCCAACGGTGGAGATTTTCCATGCTGGAGGGTGTTTCATTCAGAGGGAAACGCGGCCGGCCTCATATCCTGGTTTGCGCGCGCAGATAAGGAGTGAGCGATTCCTCCGAGTGCCTCGGCAGTGCGTGCCCCTGTTTTCGTACAGTGGGGCAGAGTCAGGGGCCTTTGTGTGGGCCAAAGCGGAATCTCCGGCCGCCCCAGCGCCTTGCAAAAGCCGCGCACGGGGACGGGGACGGAGCGAGACTCAATTCCAACGCTGCAACTTTTCCCTGCGGTTGGGGGTTTCACTCAGAGCGTGAGACTGCTGGCCGGATATCCTGGTCGCAGTGAGTGAGAGTTTCCTCCAAGCGCCCCGGAAGTGGGCGCCCGCTCGTGTTACCGGACAGAGTGGCAGAGCCAGAGGTCTTTGAGTGGGCGGAAAGCCCGCCTGATTATGCTAGCAACTCTGACTGACTGAGCCTTACCCAGAGCCCTGTGCTGAGTGGAAATAGAGTGGGGAGTTGCCAGCTCTTTGAGCCTCTTACTATCCAGGCAGAGGCAGCAGCAACCCCATAGCTGGATTATCAGGCTACTAATTGAGGAAGGAAAGACTAAAAGAAAGGCTCCAGGAACACAGACTCTCTCACTGTCGGAGCCTATAAATGCTAATGAGCCTCGACTGCCAACGAGACTAAAGCACAATACATGACATTGCCATAGAGACTTATCAACTGCAAACCTCTACCTGAGCGTGCCAAAGGGGCAGAACCCGGGGTACAGAGTCACCGACCAGGAAGAGGGAGAGAAAAGAAAAAGCAAGAAGATAACCTCTCAAAATCAAGAATAATCTGCAGACTTTATAACCTATCCCATTTTATTATATTTGTTCGTTTGTTTCTCTTATCTTCATTCTTTTTTTTTTTTTTTTTGCATTTTTGCATTTTTCTGAAGCTGGAAACAGGGAGAAACAGTCAGACAGACTCCCGCATGCGCCCGACCGGGATCCACCCGGCACGCCCACCATGGGGCGATGCTCTGCCCATCCTGGGCGTCGCCATGTTGCGACCAGAGCCACTCTAGCACCTGAGGCAGAGGCCACAGAGCCATCCCCAGCACCCGGGCCATCTTTGCTCCAATGGAGCCTTGGCTGCGGGAGGGGAAGAGAGAGACAGAGAGGAAGGTGCGGCGGAGGGGTGGAGAAGCAAATGGGCGCTTCTCCTGTGTGCCCTGGCCGGGAATTCTTATCTTCATTCTTGATACTTTTTTTTCCTCCGCCAATTTGGCCGATTAACTCTCTACCGGTCTTACTCTCTCCTCTCCTTGAACTACACTACCCATAAGTGTTACATCTCCCATTATCTTTTCTCTTCTCTTCCTTTCTCTCTATGAGGGTTGCACTCCAAAACCCTTAAATCTCTCTCTCTCTCTCCTTTCTTTTTTCTTCTTTTAGTGGTTCCCTCTTTTTTTCTCTCTCTCTCTTTCTTTTCTCCCTCTATATTAGTTTCTTCCTTTCTCCTTTACATCTCCTCTCATTCAAACCTCAATAACAAACAAATTATCTTATCTGGGACTCAAACTTATGTTTGTGGCATTTTGGGGGGTTTTTACTTCACCTTTTTAACTCACTAGCAGTGCTCCCATCCCTGGCTCTCCATATTATTTAGTTCTTGTTCCACTAAATACAATAGTAATTTTTTAATTTGTCCCCCCATTTTTCCGTTTTCCTCTTATTCCTCTCATCATAACTCTTAGACAACCAACACCTAAAAGCAAATCATTTTATTCTTGACCCAAATTTTTTCCTTATTTGCTTTTTGTGGGTCCATACGCTCTTTTTTTTTCTTTTTTCTTTTTTTTTTCTTTTTTTTTTTTTGCCCCTTTATTACTTTTCCCCAATTCAGGCCCTCCATTACAGGCATTGTTTGTGATAATTCACAGTCCACCACAAGATTTTCTCAAGAAAGAGGGGAGAGGAGAGGAGAGGAAAAAAGGAGGGGGGGGAATAATTTCCTTTTTTTTTAATTTTTATTTTATTTTATTTTTCTTTATTTCAATATTAATTTTTTTAAAAAAAACAACTCTTTTCGATTTTTTATTTTTTTTAACTTTATATTCTTTATTAAATCTCATTAATACTATCAACAAAACCACCCTCAGATGCCATTAAAGAAGAGAAAATCGAATATCATGGATACAAAAGAAAGAGAGGTAACACAGCTAGATGAGGAAAAATCTATGGAGAAAAAATTTAATATATTGGAAACCTTGGAGCTAAATGACAGAGAATTCAAGATAGAAATCCTAAAAATCCTCCGAGATATACAAGAAAACACAGAAAGGCAATTTAGGGAGCTCAGAAAACAACTCAATGAACACAAAGAATATATGTCCAAGGAAATTGAAACTATAAAAACAAATCAAACAGAAATGAAAAACTCAATTCACGAGCTGAAAAACGAAGTAACAAGCTTAGCTAATAGAACAGGTCAGATAGAAGAGAGGATTAGTGAAATAGAAGACAAGCAACTTGAGGCACAACAGAGAGAAGAAGAAAGAGACTCAAAAATTAAAAAAAATGAGATAGCCCTACAAGAATTATCTGACTCCATCAAAAAGAATAACATAAGAATAATAGGTATATCAGAGGGAGAAGAGAGAGAAAATGGAATGGAGAACATACTCAAACAAGTAATAGATGAGAACTTCCCAAGCCTGTGGAAAGAACTAAAGCCTCAAGTTCAAGAAGCAAACAGAACTCCAAGTTTTCTTAACCCCAACAAACCTACTCCAAGGCATATCATAATGAAATTGACACAAACCAACAGCAAAGAAAAAATTCTCAAGGCAGCCAGGGAAAAGAAGAATACAATATATAAAGGAAGGCCCATTAGATTATCATCAGATTTCTCAGCAGAAACTCTACAAGCTAGAAGAGAGTGGACCCCAATATTTAAAGTCCTGAAAGAGAGGAACTTTCAGCCACGAATACTATACCCATCAAAGCTATCCTTCAAATATGAAGGAGAAATAAAAACATTCACAGATACAGAAAAGATGAGGGAATTTATCATCAGAAAACCCCCACTCCAGGAATTACTAAAGGGGGTTCTCCAATCAGATACAAAGAACAAAAAAAAAACAGAGCCACACGTAAAAGCTCCAAGAAGAACACAATAAAACCAAATTTAAACTGTGACAACAACAAAAAGAAAGAGGGGGAGAAGATGGAGATTAACAGTAGCAAAGGATGATGGAGTGCAAAAGTACTCACAAAATAGTTCGCTACAATGAACAGGGTAGGGACCCTTTTCATTACTCAAAGGTAACCACCATTGAAAAAACCACCACAGAAGCACATGAGATAAAAAAGATAGCAACAGAGGAAAGATGTATGGAATACAACCAAATAAAAACAAAAGATAGAAAAACGAAAGAGAAGGATCAAACAAGACACAAAACTAACAGAAAGCAAAATATAAAATGGCAATAGGGAACTCACAAGTATCAATAATTACACTAATTGTAAACGGATTAAACTCACCAATAAAAAGGCACAGAGTAGCAGAATGGATTAAAAAAGAAAATCCAACTGTATGCTGCCTACAGGAAACTCATCTAAGTAACAAGGATAAAAACAAATTCAAAGTGAAAGGCTGGAAAACAAAACTCCAAGCAAATAACATCCAAAAAAAAGCAGGTGTAGCAATACTCATATCGGATAATGCTGACTACAAGACAGGAAAAGTACTCAGAGACAAAAATGGCCATTTCATAATGGCTAAGGGGACACTGAATCAAGAAGACATAACAATTCTTAATATATATGCACCAAACCAAGGAGCACCAAAATATATAAGACAGCTACTTATTGATCTTAAAACAAAAACTGACAAAAATACAATCATACTTGGAGACCTCAATACACCGCTGACGGCTCTAGATCGGTCATCCAAACAGAGAATCAACAAAGACATAGTGGCCTTAAACAAAACACTAGAGCACCTGGATATGATAGACATCTACAGGACATTTCATCCCAAAGTGACTGAGTATACATTTTTCTCCAGTGTACATGGATCATTCTCAAGAATTGACCATATGTTGGGCCACAAAAACAACATCAGCAAATTCAGAAAAATTGAAGTAGTACCAAGCATATTTTCTGATCATAAAGCCTTGAAACTAGAATTCAACTGTAAAAAAGAGGGAAAAAATCCCACAAAAATGTGGAAACTAAACAACATACTTTTAAAAAATGAATGGGTCAAAGAAGAAATAAGTGCAGAGATCAAAAGATATATACAGACTAATGAAAATGACAATACGACATATCAGAATCTATGGGATGCAGCAAAAGCAGTGATAAGAGGGAAGTTCATATCGCTTCAGGCATATATGAACAAACAAGAGAGAGCCCAAGTGAACCACTTAACTTCCCACCTTAAGGAACTAGAAAAAGAAGAACAAAGACAACCCAAAACCAGCCGAAGAAAGGAGATAATAAAAATCAGAGCAGAAATAAATGAATTAGAGAACAGAAAAACTATAGAAAAAATTAATAGAACAAGGAGCTGGTTCTTTGAAAAGATCAACAAAATTGACAAACCCTTGGCAAGACTTACCAAGGAAAAAAGAGAAAGAACTCATATAAACAAAATCCAAAATGAAAGAGGAGAAATCACCACGGACACCGTAGATATACAAAGAATTATTGTAGAATACTATGAAAAACTTTATGCCACTAAATTCAACAACCTAGAAGAAATGGATAAATTCCTAGAAAAATACAACCTTCCTAGACTGAGTCAAGAAGAAGCAGAAAGCCTAAACAGACCTATCAGTAGAGAAGAAATAGAAAAAACCATTAAAAACCTCCCCAAAAATAAAAGTCCAGGCCCTGACGGCTATACCAGCGAATTTTATCAAACATTCAAAGAAGACTTGGTTCCTATTCTACTCAAAGTCTTCCAAAAAATTGAAGAAGAAGCAATACTTCCAAACACATTTTATGAGGCCAACATAACCCTCATACCAAAACCAGGCAAGGATGGCACAAAAAAACAAAACTACAGACCAATATCTCTAATGAATACAGATGCTAAAATACTAAACAAAATACTAGCAAATCGAATACAGCAACATATTAAAAAAATAATACATCATGATCAAGTGGGATTCATCCCAGAATCTCAAGGATGGTTCAACATACGTAAAACGGTTAATGTAATACACCATATCAACAAAACAAAGAACAAAAACCACATGATCTTATCAATAGACGCAGAAAAGGCTTTCGATAAAATACAACACAATTTTATGTTAAAGACTCTCAACAAAATGGGTATAGAAGGAAAATAATCTCAACATGATAAAGGCCATATATGATAAACCATCAGCTAACATCATATTAAATGGCACTAAACTGAAGGCTTTCCCCCTTAAATCAGGAACAAGACAGGGTTGTCCACTCTCTCCACTCTTATTTAATGTGGTACTAGAGGTTCTAGCCAGAGCAATCAGACAAGACAAAGAAATAAAAGGCATCCATATCGGAAAAGAAGAAGGTATCACTTTTTGCAGATGATATGATCCTATACATTGAAAACCCCAAAGAATCCACAAAAAGACTACTAGAAACAATAAGCCAATACAGTAAGGTCGCAGGATACAAAATTAACATACAGAAGTCAATAGCCTTTCTATATGCCAACAATGAAACAACTGAGAAGGAACTCAAAAGAATAATCCCCTTCACGATTGCAACAAAAAAAATAAAATACTTAGGAATAAACATAACAAAGAATGTAAAGGACTTATATAATGAAAACTATAAACCATTGTTAAGGGAAATCAAAAAAGATATAATGAGATGGAAGAATATACCTTGTTCTTGGCTAGGAAGAATAAATATAATCAAGATGGCAATATTACCCAAAGCAATATACAAATTTAATGCAATTCCCATCAAACTTCCAATGACATTTTTTAAAGAAATAGAGCAAAAAATCATCAGATTTATATGGAACTATAAAAAACCCCGAATAGCCAAAGCAATCCTAAAGAAAAAGAATGAAGCTGGGGGCATTACAATACCTGACTTCAAACTCTATTATAGGGCCACGACAATCAAAACAGCATGGTATTGGCAGAAAAATAGACACTCAGACCAATGGAACAGAATAGAAAGTCCAGAAATAAAACCACATATATATAGTCAAATAATTTTTGATAAAGGGGCCAACAACACACAATGGAGAAAAGAAAGCCTCTTCAATAAATGGTGCTGGGAAAACTGGAAAGCCACATGCAAAAGAATGAAACTGGACTACAGTCTCTCCCCCTGTACAAAAATTAACTCAAAATGGATCAAAGATCTAAACATAAGACCTGAAACAATTAAGTACATAGAAGAAGACATAGGTACTCAACTCATGGACCTGGGTTTTAAAGAGCATTTTATGAATTTGACTCCAATGGCAAGAGAAGTGAAGGCAAAAATTAATGAATGGGACATCAGACTAAGAAGTTTTTGCTCAGCAAGAGAAACTGATAACAAAATAAACAGAAAGCCAACTAAATGGGAAATGATTTTTTCAAACAACAGCTCAGATAAGGGCCTAATATCCAAAATATACAAAGAACTCATAAAACTCAACAACAAACAAACAATCCAATAAAAAAATGGGAAGAGGATATGAATAGACACTTCTCCCAGGAAGAAATACAAATGGCCAACAGATATATGAAAAGATGCTCATCTTCTTTAGTTATTAGAGAAATGCAAATCAAAACTGCAATGAGATACCACCTCACACCTGTTCAATTAGCTGTTATTAGCAAGTCAGGTAATAGCAAATATTGGAGAGGCTGTGGAGAAAAAGGAACCCTCATACACTGTTGGTGGGAATGTAAAGTAGTACAACCATTATGGAAGAAAGTATGGTGCTTCCTCAAAAAACTGAAAATAGAACTACCTTATGACCCAGCAATCCCTCTACTGGGTATATATCCCAAAAACTCAGAAACATTGATACGTAAAGACACATGCAGCCCCATGTTTATTGCAGCATTGTTCACAGTGGCCAGGACATGGAAACAACCAAAAAGCCCATCAATAGATGACTGGATAAAGAAGATGTGGCACATATACACTATGGAATACTACTCAGCCATAAGAAATGATGACATCGGAACATTTACAGCAAAATGGTGGGATCTTGATAACATGATACGAAGCGAAATAAGTAAATCAGAAAAAAACAGGAACTGTATTATTCCATACGTAGGTGGGACATAATAGTGAAACTAAGAGACATTGATAAGAGTGTGGTGGTTACGGGGGGGGGAGGGGGGAATGGGAGAGGGATAGGGGGTGGGGAAGGGCACAAAGAAAACAAGATAGAAGGTGACAGAGGACAATCTGACTTTGGGTGGTGGGTATGCAACATAATTGAACGACAAGATAACCTGGACTTGTTATCTTTGAATATATGTATCCTGATTTATTGATGTCACCCCATTAAAAAAATAAAATTATTAATAAAAAAAACCAAAAAAAAAAAAAAACCAAACGTCACCTTGCTAACCTTACTCTCACCAGACATCACATGCCTTCCACTTTTACTTTCCTCATCCCCACGGTTATTTATTCAATCACTTAGCATTTGGTCAGTAACCATTACACAGCAGGTGCTGCGTGAAAGATTCTTGCACATTACCTGAGAGGAAGCCGAGGCTCAGAAGGCTTCACTGGGCAGTCTGTCACCTGGGGGAGAGCCGGAAACGGTTCCTCACTGGCTCGCTCTCCCTAGGCGGGCACTGTATCCCTTGGCCCACACCACGCTGCGCTGTGGGTGCGAGGCGGAGGGGCAGGAAGGGGAACCTCCTGTGGCAACGGTGGGGACAGAGCTGCAGCACCTGTAGACCAGAGGAGAGCAGTGCAGAGCCCAGGCTGGCTACTGGAATTCTCCACACCTTCCCTGCCTCTTGCAGGGCACGACTGATCCGGACACAGTGTCAAGATGTACTCAAAGACCTTCACACATGGGCCTAGAATAGGGGTCCCCAAACTTTTTACACAGGAGGCCAGTTCACTGTCCCTCAGACCGTTGGAGGGCCGGACTATAAAAAAAAACTATGAACAAATCCCTATGCACACTGCACATATCTTATTTTAAAGTAAAAAAACAAAACGGGAACAAATACAATATTTACAATAAAGAAAAGTAAATTTAAATCAACAAACTGACCAGTATTTCAATGGGAACTATGGGCCTGCTTTTGGCTAATGAGATGGTCAATGTGCTCCTCTCACTGACCACCAATGAAAGAGGTGCTCCTTCCGGAAGTGCGGCGGGGGCCAGATAAATGGCCTCAGGGGGCCGCATGTGGCTTGCAGGCCGTAGTTTGGGGACCCCTGGCCTAGAAGCTCATGCCCACAAACGCCCTCCCACCACGGCAATGATCTCAAAGTCAACCTGAATATCCATCCTCAGTGACAGATGGCCCAGAATTAAAAAGTCAGTCTGTGGTAGTAAACGCCAGGAGATATTCTCTGCTCCTTTTCATACTCGGCTATTACTCTTGTTTAGTGGCTCTGGTATGCTTTTCTCTATGTAATGTAGAAGAATGCTATTTAGAGAAGCTTCCTCATCCCATCACTGACTGTGGTCAGCTGTTCGAATGAGAGCATCCTGCTCACTTCAGTCTCCTCCGGGCTGCACTAAGACCCTTGGGGCACTTGGGACACACAGGACTGAGGTGCCTTCTAGCAGCAGGGAATGTAACTAACATTTTTTTTTTCCCTGTGGTGTCCAAACCATTCTACAGCGAGCACTCCACAGCTAGGCACCGCCCCTGGCAAGTTCCGGAAAGGCAAGTCAGACTGACCAGGGCCCGCTGTGTTCTCTCAGCCACGCAGGGAAGCTCCCCACGTGGGCTCCAAAACCTTGGTAACATGTCACTTTGACATCTTTAGCAGAATTTTCCATGAAGGCCTGTGTTCTTTACTTTGGTGAAGAATTTAAGATGCCAAAAAGACATCTCATGTTCTGCTAGGTTGTGTCCCCCATTCTTCAAAAAACGTTCTCAGTGTTGTAGGCATCACGCCAATTATAAATTTAATTCTTAACATTCCTCCTGGGATAGATGCTGTTGTCTGGATCTACAACCTGCAACCCATTAAAAATCACAAAGTGTTAGCCAATTAACAAGGGACAAACGGCTGTTTCTCCTTGTGCAGGTGCATGCGGAATCTCTCCATTCACTGTGCTCAGACACATAGTGTATGCAGCCTTTCGACCCCCCAGTAAGGTCTGCACACAGGAGGCTGGTGTGGACATGTGGGTAGGAGTGCGTTCCAGTTTTCCACCAGCTGAGAGCATGGGCCACCAGGGCTAGAAGAAACCCCCAGAAATCACATATTCACACTGCCTCGTTTTGGGGAGGAGAAGAGCTACAACATGATGGGACTACAATTTGACTGCCTGGGCTCAATTCCTGGTGTGGTCATTGTATGATCTCGGGCAAATTACTAAACCTCTCTGGGTCGCAGGTTGTAGATCCAGACAACAGCATCTATCCCAGGAGGAATGTTAAGAATTAAATTTATAATTGGCGTTAAGAACTCCAAAGAATCTCAGATATATAATCTTAGATCTGAAAATAAGTTTGGGCTAAACCATGAGTCAAAGCCGGCTTAATGACTTTCTAGCTAACTGCTTTCCCACTTGAATCATCACTTATATTGTACAATCAAGACATCATCAAATGCAATAACTTTTGTTTTCACTTAAATAAAATTTCTATTTATTTGTTTTGAGACCCAACTGTACAAAGAGCCTAAAGATGGCAGAGCTGAGCTGAGAGCCCCTGAAGGAGGGAGCTGTGTGTGATGGGCTCTGGCCCAATGCCGGCCCGTGAATAAAAATATCTTCTTCCAAAACAAAACTATTGTCTGGCAGGCAGTACCTGCAAACCATAGCTCAAAAGGTTTGTTCATTTGTTTCTATTCAAAACTTTGAACTTGGCAACCAAAGGCAGTTTGAGTACCTGCAATGTACAAAAGTACAGGTTATTCAGAAGTTGATCATATTAGACCCGAGGGCTGTCAATAGGAGCAAGTTCCTGTGATAAAATAATAAAGACCCAGAACCCATAGATAAAGCTGGGGACAGAGAAAGCAGAAAAGAGATCTAGGGCACTGATGAAAGATGCAGCTATACCCGCCCCTTAGGCAGGAAGAATGATCTGGAAGAGGCCCAGCTTGGGTGAGGTTCAATGGCATGAACTTCCACATCCCAGATGGAGACTCAGACAGGAACATAGGAGCTTGTGGGTCACTGGAAGCAAATGAGGCTCCCAATCAAGATGGCAATGAACTAGCCCCTAAAGCAGCGGTTCTCAACCTGTGGGTCGCGACCCCGGCGGGGGTCGAACGACCAAAACACAGGGGGCGCCTAAAGCCAGCGGAAAATTTTCAGGGGTGGCAGTCCTGGCATAGACCCCGTGCCCAAGGAACCTGCTCACAGCACCCTGAGTGTCCACCATGGCCAGGGCTGGGCTGGGAGGTGAAAAAGAGACTAGCTGGGAAGAGGCCACAAAGGGAGAGTGGAACTAGCCTAGGAGGGTCTCCCTGTTGCTCCAGGGCTCAGTGTGGGCACAGGACTCTTGAACATCCAGAAAGCCAAGACTCCAGGATCATTGATGCTTAAACAAAAGGCGAGCTGCAGAATTGAGATAGCCTTTCAT
This sequence comes from Saccopteryx bilineata, assembly GCF_036850765.1. Classification (NCBI taxonomy): domain Eukaryota; kingdom Metazoa; phylum Chordata; class Mammalia; order Chiroptera; family Emballonuridae; genus Saccopteryx; species Saccopteryx bilineata. The sequence goes on from NC_089500.1 coordinate 66,022,465, forward strand.
TTCTGAGGTCTCTCTTCCTCAGTGGATGAGTGTTACCTAGCAACACAGACCTGTGGCCCAGAGGTGTCAGGATTGGGCATGTTATAAAATGTATATTAAAGAAGGCAGATAAAAAGGAACACACACAAAAAAATTACCTACAATAAGTTAATTGAAAAAGGAATCCTGACATCTCCAGGCTACTGTAATGGGGACATGAATTAATGTGGTTTGAAATCTGCCAAAATATTAAATGATTTGCAAATAAACAGATGTGTTTAAGCTACTACACCAAAGTAAAAAAAAAATTGTTTAGTTTTCTTTAGCACCTTACTTTGCTTTAAACTTTTGTACAAAGTTTATGAATTATGGCAGGTAAACCTGAGAGAGAAGGAATCAATTCATGCAAACACATTTCTTAATATACTTTTCCTCATTTTCTGATGACTCTTGTCCTAGGCCTATCCCTGCCCCACTGAGATGTGGACGATGATCTCAAGCTACAATCTATTCCTTATTAGAATGATCTGCCCTCATTTTTCTAACGTAACAACTGATTTCAGAGGCAGTGTATCACAGTGGTTAAGTATGAACACCACTGCCAGAGCAAGTGAATTTAAGGTATGGTTCCACTACTTACTGGCTGTGCAGCCTTGGGCAAGTCATAACCTCTCTGTGCCTCAGTTCTGTTACCTATAAAAAGGAGACTGAAGGCCCTGGCCAGTTGGCTCAGTGGTAGAGCGTTGGCCTGGCGTGCAGGAGTCCAGGGTTCGATTCCCGGCCAGGGCACACAGGAGAGGTGCCCATCTGCTTCTCCGCCCCTCCTCCTCTCCTTTCTCTCTGTCTCCCTCTTCCCTCCCGCAGCCGAGGCTCCATTGGAGCAAAGTTGGCCCGGGCACTGAGGATGGTTCTGTGGCCTCTACCTCAGGCACTAGAGTGGCTCTGGTTGCAACAGAGTGACACCCTGGATGGGTACAGCATCGCCTCCTGGTGGGCATGCCGGGTGGATCCCGGTCAGGCGCATGCGGGAGTCTGTCTGACTGCCTCCCCGTTTCTGGCTTTGGAAAAATACAAAAAAAAAAAAAGAGAGAGAGACTGAAATCATCCCTATCTCATGAGGTTGCTATGAGAATGAACTCAAATAACATAAATGAAAGCGCTAAGAACAGTGAGTGGCATAGAGAATGCCATGGCAATGTGTGTCACAGTTATTAATGATCCCTTCCAGTAAAAAAAAGTTTCCCTTTATTATAAATCTCGTGTTGTTCATATTTGCAACAATAACATCCAGGATAACTTTTTTGGTACAGAAAATAACACTTTTGCATATAGAAAATAAATTTTTGTTGAAGAAATGAGTGCATGAATGAATTCTTATTTCACTAGGTATAGGCACAAATGTTTTAAGGCATCAGTATTACACCAAAAAAATACAAGCATCTGAGGTAGACACAAACCTTTCCTTAGGCTGTTACATACAAAATCAACACAGCAGTTTTCTGATGAGGTCTGTTTTCATTATTTATCTCTACAGCATGGAGTGATAATGACCTCATGCATCCAGTGGGGTAATAACCCCACGAATGAAAGTGGAACCACAAACCACTAAAAACAAAGTGACTGTTATTGCTGAAAAGCCAACCGTAAACAAAACCAGAATTTCCAATGGCGACGGTGCCAGGACACTCCCGTTCCCACAGCCTGATGAAAGGGAAGGAGCCGAAGAGGCCTGGGCCTGCTGCACATCCTGCCTGGCACACCCCGCGGTCATGAGCACTCACACTGGTAACGGGGCAAGGGGCGCCACGTGCGCCATCCAATGTACGCTTCACAGCAAACCCATAAGAGGTGACACTGGGCACAGTTGGGCTCACTTTTCCAAGGGAAAAAGAGGATGATTTGCCACAGTTCAGAATAGTCAGGGTGTAACTTGGCAAAGATTCACACCCAGGGGTGTTACTATAAACAATCTTGGCCCTAATTTGCATACCTGAAAAAAAAAATGAGGAAACTAAATAGAAAGTTTTTTAAGACCATTAAAGTTAAACTATCAGCGGCATAGGCTTTTTAATTATGTTTCACTGGACAATCATGGTTTTCCGTGTCTTAGATCATGGCCCTGCTTCCCAAACTGCTTGCCCTCCTGCTCTGAGTCTTTTTCCTTTATCTCTGCTTCAACCCCAAAGCTTCCATTATCACAAAGAACCAAAGCCCTCACCAGACTCTGTGTCATACATGAAAATTTGGTGGATCCTCCTTTATCCATCCGACCTGCAAGTCACTGAGTGATTAATGCCAGCGTAGAGCCAAACACCACAGACCCCACAGTGGGCAAAGTGCCATGGAGAGGAGCCAGGAGCCACACAGCCCTACCCACCAACGTTCTGTCCTGGAAGGCTCTCCTCTGGGACTAAAATAAAGATTCAGGAAGGACCCACAGGGATGGCAAGCACCACTTCCTGGCAGACAAGCCTGCCCCACGCACCCCCCCTTGCCCCGACTGATGGGGCAGCAGATGGGGCAGCTGGCAGTCCTTGTCACCAGGCCACAGCCTTGGAGAATTCGACTCCAGTGTGAATAATGATACAAAAAACTCCAAAGTGTTGCCAAGGCCTGTCCTGGGGGTGAGGTTTGCCCCTCTGATAAGCCAGAGGGGTTGTCCACTTCATACATTAACCCCTGAGGTTGTGTCAACAAGGCAGCTCCCCTCAATAGCCTCAGTATCTCCCAGCCGGGAGCACAACCAGCTCCCTCAGAGAGCAGAGTCCTGACCACAGAGGACACACACCTGCCCCAACAAGACTTCCCTCAGTCCCCATCCTCAGCAGAGCAGTGTTGGGACCTTAGAACAGACTTATCAACAACCCAGGCACACCACATGCGGGAGACAGAAATGCACAAACCCCATTTGTTGGGAAGGAAATCACCTGGTGAAAGGTCATCCACACCTGACCAGGCGGTGGCACAGTGGATAGAGCGTCGGACTGGGATGCGGAGGACCCAGGTTCAAGACCCCGAGGTCGCCAGCTTGGGCGTGGGCTCATCTGGTTTGAGCAAAGCTCACCAGCTTGAGCCCAAGGTTGCTGGTTCGAGCAAGGGGTTACTCGGTCTGCTGAAGGCCCGCGGTCAGGGCACATATGAGAAAGCAATCAATGAACAACTAAGGTATTGCAATGAAAAACTGATAATTGATGCTTCTCATCTCTCTCCGTTCCTGTCTGTCTGTCCCTGTCTATCCCTCTCTCTGACTCTCTGTCTCTGTAAAAAAAGGGAAAAAAAAAGGTCATCCTCTAGTCCAGTGGTCAGAAAACTCATTAGTCAACAGAGCCAAATATCAACAGTACAACGATTGAAATTTCGTTTGAGAGCTAAATTTTTTAAACTGAAACTATATAGGTAGGTACATTCCTTATCGAGGTAGCGCCCGCTCATGGTATTTTATGGAAGAGCCTCACTCAAGGAGCCAAAGAGCTGCATGTGGCTCGCGAGCTGCAGTTTGCCAACCAGGAGTCTAGTCCATTACCCATATTGCTAAACAAATGCAAATGACAGATCATTTTCAGGCTATAAGAGACTGTGTGTTCCGGAAATGTCAATAATCTCATAGCTGAGGAGTAAACCAGCACTTTGGGACTTCTTGCAAGGATGTCCCCAAAACCTCATCTTGAGTTTGAGCTGCAGATGAAGTTCCATTATCTATGCTCATGAGTGAAAACAGAGGCAAGCGTGATCCCCCGAAGAACTGTTTACACAGACTTCACAAAGAGTTTCTGTACTTTCTGCATAAAGATGAGCCTGGTGTTCAGAGAGTTTACTTTGTGGTGGATAATGAAGCTCATCTCACAAGGGCTGCACTGTCAAGGGACTGAGGCTGGCGGGCTCCCTCCTGCTCTGAGCCTCAGACGCTGCAAGCTGAAGACAGGCCAGGTGGGCGTCTGAGCCAGCCTCCTGGCTCCCCGACCCCCCTCCCCGACCCTGGCCTGAGAAGATAATGAGGCCTTTTGCTTTTACGCCCCTCATGCTGGGCTGCCGCAAACACAAATACGCAAAAGTAAGAAATGTGAACTGTGTCAGCGGGGGACTGCATCATTTTCTCCAGCCAATCAGATAATTATGAAATTGATACATGGATTCACTCAGTGAAATCCCAGTTCCACAGCCTGGCCCCAGACACGCTCCAGGATCCGAGTCTTGCTTACACTCTGGCCTCCAAGTAGCAACGGCAATCGTGATGCTGACTGCAGGAGGAGCTGAACTCGCACCATTCATGCACTGTCTCATCTAACCCAGTGAGACCGCTGTCAGTCACTCCACCCTACAGAGTGAAAACAGGCTCCAAGAAGTGGCAGGGATGTTTCTCAAGCCTGGTGCGCCCCAAAGTCTATCGTTTGCCCTTTCAGCCAGGAGACCCACTTTCTAAAGGCAGCCACTCCCACCTGTCAGTCTTTGCATTTCTTTTGTGCCTAGCACAAAACTCAGCACAAGGCAGGCCTCCAACAAGGATTCGTAAAACGAAGGGTAGCTGGCCACAGAATTCATGCATGCTTTGAGAAGGTGTGTCTGGAATAAACTACCAGAAGAAATATTATCCACATATTTAATTACCACAAACAAGGAAACTTGGATATGGCTAGAAATATTAACACTCTCTAAAACTATTGTTTTCCCCAATGATTGCATATGTCAACTGTATTCTTTCATTGAAAGATGATATCAGATTTCTTGGAAACACTAAGTAATGTAAATTATTACACAGCAACTTTAGTGAACACCGGACATCCAGTAAAGTTTGTTAACTGACTAAATGATTGACTAGAATCCCTGACTTCTAGAGATATAATTTCTGTAAACAAGCAGAGACACTATCCCTTTTTCCAAATCATATTTCACCATGCTATTTTCTGTAAAAGATGTTGTTCTTGGAAGATTACAAATACCAGGGCACAGACCTGAGGACTCAAATGATCACACGACAGTAAGGTTAAAAGGAGAAATTTAGTTTACAAAGAACTTGATGCACAGTTTGGACTCTGGAAATATCAAGGGGAACACTTTGTAAAGTATATGATTGTCTGAACACTATGCTATACACCTGAAACTAATACAAATAATATTAAATATAAACTGCAATTGAAAAAAAATTTTTTTTAGGTGAGAGAAGGGGAGATAGTGAGGCAGACTCCAGCATGCGCCCCAACTGGGATCTACCTGGCTACCCCCGTCTGGGGCCAATGCTCAAATCAACCAAGATATCCTCAGCACCTGAGGCTGATATGCTCCAACAGAGCTATCCTCAGCTCCTGGTGTCACGCTCAAACCAACTGAGCGACTGGCTGTGGGAGGCGAAGAGGGAGAGGAAGGAGAGAGGGATGGTAGAGAAGAAGATGGTCACTTCTCCTGTGTGCCCTGACCCAGCAATCGAACCTGGGACGTCCATACACTGGGCTGACACTCTATCCACTGAGCCACTGGCCAGGGCCAAAAAAGATTTTAAAACAACAAATAAAATACACTGATACAAACTCCTGTAAAAGCATTCATTTATTTCGTCCAAATTTTCTATCAGCTTAACCGCAGAATAGCTGAGATTTACAGTCAACCAATTGCATTTCATTGAGTAGTGGACATTTATCATTCCAATGTATATAATTAAGTAAACAATGAAACTTTTTGTTGAGGGAATTTTCTATTTTAGGGGTCCTGTGGGAAAGAGAGCTCCTTCACAACAAACAACATGAATGCAGATATCAGCCTAGGTTCGGGGGGGGGGGGGGGAGCACGTGACCTTAGCTCAGCAAACCAAGGCACTGTCCCAGACTTCCCCAGGAGTTCGTGGTGTGAGACAGAACAGTCAGAAGGAATCCTTCTTCTGGTTTCTGTTGTTGCACCCTGCCATCGTATATGCCACAAAAAGGAAGCAGCACTTCCAGGAAGTGGAAAAGGAGAGAAATCAGTACAGGGGGTCCTAAAATATACCCTAGCCTAAGTCACTTACCTATCCTAACACAGTTTTAAAATCATAATCTAGAACATAAAAACACAACTAAGCCACAGAAAAAGATAAAGGACATAAATATATTGTACTACTGTAACAGAAAAAAATGACCAAAAGATTAATGTAAAAAAAAATCCCTTACCTTTATTTCTATGTTTGGCTTGCTCACTGGACGGGGTATTGCAAGGTGGGAGACAGTGACCTATTGGGAAGAAGAAGCTGGAAGTCAGGAGAACCTGCAGAAGGTGCTGGAGACACTGGGTCAGGTGAATCAGGATTGCCTAAGGAACATACAGGAGACGCTGGACATCATTCTACCTGTACTACAGGCATTTCATCTCGAGAAGCAGCTGATGTAGAGGGTACAGGATCTGTTGCAGGCCTCTCTACCTTCTTAAAGAATTGTTCCAGGGCCCTGGCCGGTTGGCTCAGTAGTAGAGCGTCGGCCTGGCGTGTGGAGGAACCGGGTTCGATTCCTGGCCAGGGCACACAGGAGAAGTGCCCATTTGCTTCTCCATCCCCTCCTTCCTTCCTCTCTGTCTCTCTCTTCCCCTCCTGCAGCCAAGGCTCCATTGGAGCAAAGATGGCCCGGGCGCTGAGGATGGCTCCGTGGCCTCTGCCCCAGGCGCTAGAGTGGCTCTGGTCGCAGCAAAGCAACGCCCCCTGGTGGGCAGAGCGTCGCCCCTGGTGGGCGTGCCGGGTGGATCCCGGTCGGGCGCATGCGGGAGTCTGTCTGACTGTCTCTCCCCGTTTCCAGCTTCAGAAAAATACAAAAAAAAAAAAAAAAAAGAATTGTTCCAGGCTAGTCTGGAACTAGTTTACCCATGCAGTCCATAAGTATGATGCTAAAGGTGTAAACTGAAACACGTCTGGGTTTTTTAAAGTTTTTATGGGAGTGAGCATCATAAACTCAAAATGTTGTATGTTGATACTGTCGTAACCTGAGGACCCCCTGTAATTCTTCATTTGATTAGCTCAGTCCGTAGATGATAAAAATTTCAGAGGCTGCTGAGAGTCAAGTGATCAACCATATGATCATGACGCTCAGTTCATTTGTTCATTTACTGGGTCGCTACTAGCTGCCAGGTTGCTGTTCTACAGACTAGGGCTACAAGAACAAGGAAAACAAAACCCATGCCCTCAAAGAACTCATAATCTAAAGGTGAAAATAGGTAAATAAATCATCTTCTCACAACCACAATTACTTAATTAGCTAAGTCTGCTTGACCTGCTGACATGGAAGCCCATAAAGTCAGTCACCCTGTGTGTCCTTTCACTGCTATCTTTCCAGTGCCTCAAGTACCAGCCATAATAGGCAATCAAGATCAGATGAATTGGCCTGACCTGTGGTGGCGCAGTGGACAAAGCGTCGACCTGGAAATGCTGAGGTCGCCGGTTTGAAACCCTGGGCTTGCCTGGTCAAGGCACATATGGGAGTTGATGCTTCCTGCTCCTCCCCCTTCTCTCTCTCTCTCTCCCCTCTCTCTAAAAATCAATAAATAAAATATTTTTAAAAAGATTGGATGAATGAATGAATAAATTTAATTTGTTCAAACAGAAATACCATGTTTGTTACAACAGAGAAATATATTTAGAAAAGAGTGTCCATTGGAAATATATGCTGACCTAAGTTCCAAAGATAAACAGAAATTTCTCAGGGAGAGAAAAAAGGTGAGGATGCTTGAAAGGCAGGAAACGACTGAGCAGAGGCCTGGCATAAAAGACATGCCATGCCCTGGGAAGAGCAGGTAGTATGACAGTGCTATTGTGCAGCATATGAATGGGGAAGAGGCAGGCAGTGCAGTAACTGAGGCAAAGTCATATCACTGAACTACTGCTATCAAGGAGTTTGGGAGCTTCCCTGAGCAAACATCAACTTAAGAACTGAATGCATACCACTGGGTAGTTTTATAATTGGAAATTTTGACAAAAATAACCTATGTATTGGCTTACAATGGTACCTAAAATATCTGCTCTTTTATATGAAGCCATTATGTTTTTAGAAGGTCCCTATATTAAAAAAATCTAAATATTTTATCTGAAGTAGTAATGTGTTAGTTTACAGCAAATAGTTCTTCAGGCATTTATTGAACACTTACTAAGGCCGTGATGGCGAACCTTTTTATAAAAACTGCCCACTTTTGCAGTGCTGGTCAACCTGGTCCCTCCCGCCCACTAGTGGGCGTTCCAGCTTTCATGGTCCATGGTAGCGGAACAACCAAACGGCCCAACCTGGAAGAACCAGGTTGACCAGCTCTGCAAAATTGGGCAGCTTTTATAAAAAGATTCGCCATCATGGTACTAAGGCAAAACCAAGAGATACTGGGGCTAAAGAGATGATTCTGCTCTTGAGGAATCTACAACTGATTTGTTTATCATAACTACCTGCCACCATCCATGCTGTCCACACGCCTCACAGACCCCAGTGGCAGGGCTGGCTGCTGCACTCAGAACCCACCTGCACCTGTGCTGAGTCACCACTTCCCACTGCCAAAATCATCCATTAAAATGAGCTAAACTTTTAGAAATAGAGCTTTCCGTTTTCCCATAAGATGACTCATCTGTTTTATGAATTTTTCTAGGCATCCAACCTGTTCAGTCTTACCTCATATTTTATTAGGCTAATCACAAGGCAAATCTCAGGAAGAGAAAACAATTTATATACAGTGTATTTCAAAGTCCAGTGTTAAGCAACATCTGTAAATTTGAACTCCCAAATGCTATGCTTCTAGCCATTAGTACAGAAGATCCAGCATGACTAGAAACAATGTAAGTATATAAGAGCAAACTGTATGTTAAGTAGATATATAAAAATCCATTATGGAGATATATTATCCCATATATATATATATGGGATATATATATACATATATATCCCATTTTATATATATATAAATCCATAATGGATTTTTTAAATTCTTGCTTTGAGATCAACTTAGACTTACAGAACACATACAAAAATACTACAGAGTTCCTATACATTCTTAACCCTTCCTCCCTTAGTGTTGTAACCTGACAACTAGAACAATTACTAAAACTAAGAAAGTAACACTGGTATGATACTATTTATTACAGATGTTATTTGGGTTTTACGAGTTTTTCTGTTCCAAGTTCCAATACAGAAGCCCTATTACATTTAGAATTCCTGTCTCCTTAATCTCCTTCATCTGTGACAGGTACTCAATGTTTCATTGTCTTTCAGGATCTTGACACTTGAAAATTACTGGTCAGGTATTTTTTAGCGTGTTCTTCTGTTTCAGTTCTATGGGAAGTTTTATCATATTGGACTAAGACTATGCCCCACAGGGAAGAATACCACAGAGGTGATGTTCCCTGCTCGCTGCATCACATCCAAGGGTACAAAATGTGGCTATTTCTTCCTGCTGATGTTGATCTTGAGCACTTGATGTCTGCCAGTTTTCTTTGCTGAAAAGTTATTATTTTCTCTTTGTAATTAATAAATATTATCTTAAGGGAGATACTTTGAGATCATTCAAGTATCTTGTTTCTCATCTTTTCACTGACTAGCACCTATTCAAAGATTTACCTCCTACAGCAATTGTTATTATGGTATTCCAATGGGAAATTGCTATTTTCCTCATTTCCTCTATGTGCATTAACTGACATATGCTTCCATAATGCTTTTTATTCTTGTAAACTGTCCCTAATGTAAGAATAAAATAGTTAATTTAGGAATGCTCATGTTGCAATATGTAATACAAAAACTTGAATACATTCTTGTCCTAAATGATAAAATACAGGTTGACGATAGTTTTAAAAATATAAGTTCCACCTAAGGTATAATAGGTTAATAGTTTGACCTATCAGTAGCTTAAAGTCTTTCTACGTATATGAGCAATAAATAAAAAGGAAGGTTATTTAATAATCCATAGGCAGAGTAACGACAAATGGCATGGTGTAGAATCACATAATCAAGGACAGATCCCTAAGAAGGCAATTAAGCATTTTACACAGTACCCTGAGGGCAACCTCACAAGCCCTCCCCTTCTCCAGGGAGCTGAGGCAATGGCCCTTCCTCCAGGGCTCTACCTCGCCACTCTACCAGGTAGAGTGTCTTGTCTGCATTATGAATGCAGCCCAGCTACTTTCCTGGGGGAGGAAAATGGTATTGTTATGTACAAAGTTGCAGCTGGACCCAGGCAGAATTAAGCACATCAAAGGCTAACCTATTTGGGGGTGGGGGGTTAGAGTGGGGTGCGACCAGGCAGAATCTCACAACTGCTTTGAATTCTCAGTGTGCTCAAAGAGCTTTGCTCCGAGCACACGCAGATGAATGTAATGATCACGTTCTACAGAGCGATTGTAAGCTAACTTTCACTGCTCAAAAAGGTAATACAGTACAAAATTTATTGAAACCCAGACAAACTAAAAACAAAAGAAGAAAGGGAATGAGGAGAAAAAAATAAAAAGAAAATGAAAACAGGGAGGTAGAGAAAAGAGGAAAAGACATCAGAGCCCCGGGAACCAGAAAGAAGCACTGCTCATTAATTATATACCTCCTATTGACCGGTTTTTCTTTGCATGTATTTTTATGACAAAAATGAAACTACTCTATTTCTCTAAATTTGCTATATTTAATTAAATCAAAGCTGACAATACTTGTAAGACACTATTTAATGTGTCAGTAAGAAAACAAAAGACAACACAAGCAATCTTAATTATAAGACAAGATCATATCCCAGTTTTAAAGGCATGGCAATGGGGTGGGGGGACGCTTCAGATAGAATAATTATGGCTTCTTAAATACTTCCTTCATTATTAAACATGCCTTCCCAGCATTATTTTTAATGGCTGTATATAGTCATACACACTGCCAAATCACCTCCAGAGAAATTCATTCATTCACTTATTCACTCAAGTCTTACGGAGCATGTACTTTGTTCTAACTGCTGGAGGTGGAATAATTGGCACAATGGAATCTAGTCCCTGCTTTCTGGGATTTGGGGAGACAGACAGCCATTAAGAACAACAACACATAACTATGTCATTAGGAACTACGGTAAGGGGTGTGAAGAAAAGGGGTATAAGGCACAGACAGGAAGCTCACCGTCCTGTCAACACCCAGGGTGCCCTTCTTGAACAGTGGCCAGCTGCATTCTTATATCTGAGCTTTGAACAGTCATCGCCACCAAAGGATGTCAAAACCTGGGACAGAGAGCAACCTTGGCACAGGTCAGAAGAGCCAGGTAATGCATGAAGTGACTGGAGGGAAAAGACACTTTGTCTTGCTCATCTTTACAACCAACCAGTGTTAATGCAATGCCTCAGGGCTGTAGATAGAGTTCTATAAATAAAGGGTAAAATTATTCAAGATAATATCATCATGCCCAATTAATCCATTGTGATGATGAAGGGGAAATGGCATTGTACAATAAACTAGATTATTCGTGTGTCTCTAATAACAAGTGAAAGTGAGAAAAGCTACGGAATAACATTCAGACTGGACTTTTGAGTGAAGCACCTCAAGGTAAGCAGGTGACCTCAAGCAGGAATGCACAGTAATATGTGTCTTTAAAACAAGTGTAAGAAAAGTCCACTGAGTTCTCTTCTACCTCACACTTACTCTCTAATTATCCAAATCACTCTGCAGAGGAAAAACAGTCAGAAGAAAGTCTTAAAATCTAAACCGCCATGTGCCTTGTTTATTACTCTATTCCACAGTAGTCAGACCATGTTAAATTTATGGAACACCCAAAAGAGCAGAGGCCAACAGTCCTGGCTTTAAATTGCCATTAATAAATAGCCATTTTATTTTATCGCTGAATCAGTGTCTGGTCTCCAGAGGTCAAGGACTTAAATTCACCTTCAGCGCCACGCCACATGATTCTTAGCACCCTGACAATCGTACCTCACCTCACAGACAGCTGGCCTCTGCAGGACACACACTTCACTTCACCCTGTAAGTGTGTAGAGGCCCCGGTCGTCTCCTGCGTCCTCCTGCCCAACACATGTAGGGACACTACCCTGAAGTCTTACTGGCCAGCAGGGACAAGATGCTGCCAAGTCTGAGTTGGCCTTGGCGCTGTGAGAAACTGTGTGTGCTCCACGAAATGAAAGGGACAAAAAGTACAGTATTCCCCTTAATGTATCACACTATCTTGGTCCTGTATGAGGCCAGATCCTCCAGTTTCTCTGTAACAAAGAAAATGCCTAGGTAGCATTGTTTATGTCATTTCTTGTTTACAAGTCATTGTCATTTCAGGAAGCCAAGCAAATTGCAAAAACCAGACCAAAGTACCCGAGTACCACCTTCCCAATAAAGGTGCATGATCTTTACCAGCTGGAAGTTCTCACAATCACTTGGGGGATTGGAAATACACCAGGTAACATCAGTCTGGAGGATTCATCACTAAGAATCCAGCACAGTTTGATCCAGAAGTCGCAGACATACCATGCTGAGAGGTGGCTATGTGGCTCTGTTAGACCACAGAATGAAATATGCTACAAAACTAGAAGTTACTTTATCAGCTGCCATAAAGGAATGTAAAACTGGTGCTTTGAAAGTTGCATAGTAAGAATGGTCACAAAACTAACTCAGTCTAAAGGAAAGAACGTGGAAGGAAGGCGCAAAGGGGGTGGGGGAGACAGGCTTAACTTGGGGAGGAACCATCTCATACAATGAAATGAATCCCCTCCTTCAGAGGAAAGAAAATGAGCTTCTGTCAGGAAAGGGTCCAGGAGTCCCTGTCACCCAGCCCCCACCCCAGCACCATCACACACCTTTCAAGTCAGTGAGAAGAGAGCGCTGTGGGTGCTGGAACAAGTGTGAAATGCTCTCCCAGTGGTGACAATGCTCAGATATCTACACATCAAAATTTTTCTCATTCAAAATAACTTTTGTGCTGACATACAAGACAGAAAAAAAGACTATGTGGCCAAGATCAAATTATTATGGTAATGTTCTTTAAAGAGTTGATAATGAGCTTGTTAGTTTATAGCCTACATTCTGAACAAGGTATGTTAAGAAGAGCATATGTACTAGTTAAGGAAATGGGTTTGAGTACAAATTCCAACTTTGCCATCGACAAGCTGTGCTGTATTGTCTCTTCAACTCTAAGTTGTTTCATGTTCAGAACAGGTTTAATACTTTGTCTTAAGGTTAGAGTGAAGATTAAATGAGATGCTTACAAATGAAGTGCTTAATACAATATCTGAGTCATTGTACACATATCATAAAATGCCACCTAATGCTGTCATATTTGTTGTTATACTCATTATCATTGTTACTACCTGTTCATCAAAAAACAAATTTGAAGCCACAGGTACGATTTGTGTGCCATATCCTTGGGAGTTCCCACTGCCTCAAGGAGCAGCAGTACCATCCTCGGGGAAGAAGGGCACCCAAGAGGCTATGTCATATGTACTCTTATATCAATGGCTTCAATAAATTTCTCTCACGTTGTATTTTTCTTTCACTACTTATAAAACCCATATATTAGATTTATAATTTCTGCATGCATTTCTGAAATATCAGACAACTGAAATGAGTATTAAAATGGGTCCTAGATTTGTATAAGTACTTTTAAAAAATCTAATCATAAATTTAAAATAACAAAAACAACTTTTGGGGGGAGATTTTGATTAGCAACAGCTGCCATGAAGAGAGTTAGTGTTCAAAAGGAAACAAGATTGCCACGAAGGAGGCAGATGTTCCAACTCACATATCCCGGAACCAAAGTGGATTACAACTTAATTTTGAGAACAGTCATCTTGAAAGATCAACTTTGGACTAAACTAAGAGGATTCTACAGCCAAGGACCACCAAAGAATCCACACTGAGACTGGTAGGAAAGGTGGAGATACGGAAAGGGCTGCCCCACTCCCGGGAGTGAGCGGTGGGGAGGAGTGCCCGGGGAGTTGTGGGTTGTGGGTCCTCAGCCCCAGAACTGGAGTCCCAGCCTAGAACCCTGGAGCCTGGAAGGGGCGAACAGACTCTATTTGGCTAAGAAAGGAGCCTAGATACTGTTTGAGAGAAGGAGACAGAACTCTCTGACCCAGGCTCTGTATTAAAGGGACCACACGGAGAGCCTCGCTCACAGCCACCTGCCCCGGGGCTCCGGGAAAGGGGAACGCTAGGAGTACTGGAGTTGCTAGAGAGAGTGTGGTCTCGGAGGCACAGAGGGAGACACTTTGAGGGATGGACACCCTAACCCCTGGGCTTAGTCACAACATAACTCTAAAGTGAACATTTTTCCTAGGAACATCAATACCAGCAATACTGGTGGGCGTGCCGGGTGGATCCCGGTCGGGTGCATGCAGGAGTCTGTCTGACTGTCTCTCCCCGTTTCCAGCTTCAGAAAAATACAAAAAAAATTAAAAAATAAAAAATAAAAAAGAAATATTCAAAGTGATGCAAAACAAGAACCTACAACCAAGACTATTTTATCCAGCAAGTCTATCATTTAAAATTGGAGGAGAAATAAAAAGCTTCCCAGACCAAAAAAAAAAAAAAAACCCTCAAGGAATTCACTACAACCAAACTAGTACTGCAGGAAATGTTAAGGTGCCTGCTTTAAAAAGAGCAAAGGGAAAAAATATCTAGAAAAACAGGATTGTAGATTTAAAGAACAAAATGGCAATAAATAAGTACCTATCAATAATAACCTTAAATGTAAATGGGTTAAACGCTCCAATCAGAAGACACAGAGTAGCTGCATAGATAAGAAAACAGAACCTGTACATATGCTGTCTATAAGAGACTCAGTTCAGAACAACAAATACACATAGACTAAAAGTGAAGGGATGGAAAAAAGTATTTCATGAAAATGGAAATTTAAAAAAGCAGGAGTAGTAATACTTACATCTCACAAAATAGACTTTAAAACAAAGCCTACATGAAGGGATAAAGGTCACTACATAATGATAAAGGAAGCAATCCAACAGGAGGATATAATCATTGTAAATATGTATATCTATGCACCTAAATATATAAAGCAGATATTGATGAAAATAAAAGGCAAGATCAACAGCAATGCTATACAGTAGGGGATTTTAATACCCAATTAACATCAATGGATAGATCCTCCAGACAGAAAATTAACAAAGAAATCGTAGTCTTACATGTCACACTAGATCAACTAGATTTAATTGATATCCTCAGAACCTTTCACCCCAAAGCAGCAGAATATATATTCTTTTCAAGTGTTCATGGTACATTATCTAGGATAGACCAAACGTTAGGACACAAAACAAGTCTCAGTAAATTGAAGAAGATTGAAATCATATCAAGCACCTTTTCTGATCTCAATGGCATGAAACTAGAAATCAACAACTATAGGAAAACCGAAAAACACTTAAACACTTGGAGGCTAAATATGTTATTAAATAACAAAGGGGTTAACAATGAAATCAAAAAAGAAATAGAAAAATTTCCTCGAAACAAATGAAAAGGAATGTACAACAACCCAAAATTGATGAAACACAGCAAAAACAGTCCTGAGAGGGAAGTTCATAGCCTTACAGGCATACCTTAAGAAGCAAGATAAAGCTAAAATAAAAAACTTAACCCTGCATCTAAAAGAACTAGAAAAAGAACAACAAATAAAGCCCAGAGGGATTGAAGGAAAGAAATAATAAAGATCAAAGGGGAAATAAATGACATAGAGGCTAAAAAACAATAGCAACAATAAAAGATTAATGAAAGCAAGAGCTGGTTCTTTGAAAAGGTAAACCAGATTGCCTAACCTTTAAACAGACTCATCAAGGAAAAAAGAGAGAGGACTGAAATGAATAAAATTAGAAATAAAAATGAAGAAGTAACAACTGACACAGCAGAAATACAAAAAATTGTAAGAAAATGCTATGAAGATCTATATGACAAAAAATTGGACAACCTTAGATGAAATGGATAAACTCCTAAAAGCATACAATCATCCAAAATTCTATCTGGAAGAATCAGAAAACCTAAAGAAACAGATTGCAACAAATGAAATTGAAACAGTTATCAAACACTCCCAACAAACTATAGTTCTGGGCTGGATAGCTTCAAAGGTGAATTTTTCTAAATATTCAAAGAAATTCTAACACCTATCTTTCTCAAGCTATTTTAAGAAATTGAAGAGGAGGGAAGACTCTCAAGCTTCTTTTATGAGACAAGCATTATCCTCATTCTCTAAAACCAGGTAAAGACACTACAAAGAAAGAAAACTATAGACCAGTATATCTCTGATGAACATAGATGCTAAAATTCTCACCAAAATATTCGCAAACCGGATCCAGCAATACATTAAAAAAGTCATACATTATGATCAACTGGGATTTATTTTGGGGAGGTAAGGCTGGTACAATATTTACAAATCAATCAATGTGATTCATCACATAAACAAAAGGAATGATAAAAATCACATGCTTATATCAATATATGCAGAAAAATAATTTAATAAAATCCAGCACCCATTTATGATCAAAACTCTCAGCAAAGTGGGAATACAGGGAACATACCTCAACACGATAAAGGCCATCTATGACAAACCAACAGCCAACATCATACTCAATGGGCAAAAATTAAATGCAATCCCTTAAGATCAGAAACAAGTCAAGGGTGTCCCCTTTCACCACGCTATTCAACATAGTTCTGGAAATCCTAGCCACAGCAATCAAACAAGAAAAAGAAATAAAAGGCATCCAAATTGGAAAAGAAGTGAAACTATCATTAATTGCTGATGACATGATACTGTACAGAGAAAACCTCAAAGTCTCAGTTAAAAAACTACTAGACCTGATAAATGATTTCAGCAAGGTGGCAGAATATAAAATTAATATTTGGAAATCAGTGGCACTTTATACACCAAAAATAAACTGTCTAAAAGAGAATTAAGGAAATAAATTAAGGAAATAATCCCCTTCACTATTGCAGCAAAAAAAATAAAGTTCCTAGGAGTAAATTTAACCAAGGAGGTTAAAGACTTGTACTAGGAAAATTATAAGACATTGAAAAAAAAATCAAGAAAAATATAAACTAGTGGAAGCATCTACTGTGTTCATGAAGAGGAAGAATAAATATCATTAAAATGTCTATAATACCCAAAGCAATCTATAAATAAATGCAATAATTTGTATTAAAATACCAATGGCATACTTCAAAGATAGAGAACAAATATTCCAAAAATTTATATGGAACCAAAAAAACAACATGAATAGCCTCAGGGATCTTGAAAATGAAGAATAAAGTGGGAGGTATCACACTTCCTGACATTAAGTTATCCTACAAGGCCATAGTAATCAAAACAGCTTGGTACTGGCATAAGAACAGGCATACAGATCAATGGAACTGAACAGAGAACCCCAAAATAAACCCATGCCTTTATGGTCAATTGATTTTTGACAAAGGAGGTAAGAGCACACAGTGGAGTAAAGACAATCTCTTTAATAAATGGTGCTGGGAAAATTGGACAGGTACATGCAAAAAAATGAAACTACACTACCAACTGACACCATTCTCAAAAATAAACTCAAAATGGATTAAACATTTAAATGTAAGTCACAAATCTATAAACATCTTGGAAGAAAACACAGGCAATAAACTCTCTGATCTCTCGTAGCAATATTTTTGCCGATTTATCTCCATGAGCAAGTGAAATATAGGACAAAATAAACAAATGGGACTACATCAAACTAAAAAGCTTTTGCACAGCAAAAGACACCATTAACAAAATAAAATGACAACCCACACATTGGAAGAATATATTCACCAATATGTCTGATAAGGGGTTAATAACCAAAATTTCTAAAGAATTTCTGTAACTCAACACCAGAAAGGTAAACAATCCAATTAAAAAATGGGCAAAAGAACTGAATAGACACTTCTCCAAAGAGGATATAGAGATGGTCAATAGGTATATGAAAAAAATGTTCAACATCATTAATCATCAGAGAAATGCAAATTAAACCACAATGAAATACCAGCTCATATCTGTCAAATGGTGCTCATTAATAAATCAACACACAATAAGTAAGTGCTGACGAGGGTGTGGAGGAAAGGGGACCCTCCTGCACTGCTGGTGGGAAAGTAGAATTTTGCAGCCACTGTGGAAAACAGTATGGCATTTCCTCAAAAGATTAAGAATGGAACTGCCTTTTGACCCAGCTATCCCACTTTAGGAATATAGCCTAAAAATAACAAATCACTGATTCAAAAGAAGATATTCATTTCCATGTTTATTGCAGCATTTTTTACAACAGCAAAGATCTGGAAACAGCCTAGTGTTGTTCATCAGTGAACATGTGGATTACAAAGCTGTGATACATATATACAATGGAGTACTACATGGCCATGAAAAAGGAGAAACTCTTACCTTTTGCGGTGGCATGGATGAACCTGGAAATTATTATGCTAAGTGAAATAAGCCAGGCGGAGAAAGACAAATATCATATGATCTCACTTATATGTGGAATCCAATGAACAAAGTGAACTGAGAAATGGAATAGAGGCAGAGGTAGGGTCACAGTGAGCAGAGGGACAGCTATCAGAGGGAAGGGGGATGAGCAGATGAGATCAGAGAAGGTGAGGGGATTAGTGAAATTATATATATATATATATATATATCACATAGATACAGATAACAGGACAGCAAATCCCAGACAGAAGGGAGAGGGTGGTAGAGGGAGGGGGCCAAAGGGTTGTAATGGGGCACATGGGGGTAGGGAGTGAGGAAGTTATATTGTGTGGGACACTTAAATCCACGTTAACACAATAAATTAAAAAATTTAAAAAAAGACATACATAGATTGAAAGTAAAGGGATGGACAAAGATATTTCATGAAAATGAAAACATAACAAAACATAAAACCAAACCAAACAAAAAAATTGGGGGTACCAGTTATAGCAGAAAAAAGATTTTAAAAGAAAAATTATAACAAAAAAACAAAGAAGGACCCAGCAATTCCACTTGCAGGTATCGAAAAGAAAAAGAAAAAGAAATAAAGGAAAAATACCTAAACACTACATTGAAAAGACTTATACATCCATATGCTCCTTGCAGCATTATTGCAACATTCTTTACAATAGCCAAGATTTGGAAAAAACCTAAGTATCCATCAATAGATGAATGGATAAAGAAGAACTGGTGCCTATATACAATAGAGGAATAAAGAAGGAATAAAATCTTGCCATCTGTAACAACACAGATATACATAGAGATGACCATGCTAAGTGAAATAAATCATACAGGAAAAGACAAATACCAGACGATTTCACTTACATGTGGAATCTAAACACAAGCAGAAAAGAAACACCTACAGATACAGAGAACATTCTGACAGTTGCCAGATGGGAGAGGGGTTGGGGAAATGGGTGAATACAGTGAAGGGATTTAGAAGTACAGATTGGCAGTTACCAAAGAGTCATAGGGATGTACAGTATAGCATAGGGATGATAGTCGATAATACTGTAATAATTATATATGGTGGCAGATGGCAACTATATTTATCAGAGTGATCACTTTGTCAGTTATAGAAATGTCTAATCATGGGGTTGTACACCTGAAACTAATGTAATATTGTACATCAACTGTAATTTAAAAGTTAAAAAACAATTTAAAAGTAAAAGTCATATCTAATGCTATCACTCAGAGGTAGCCAATATGAACATTTTGGTGCCTATACATCTAGACTGTCTTTGTTCTTTGAGTATAAAAATATAAAAGGATCATATTCTTCATATTGTTTTATGACCTACTTTCTTTCACCTAAAAATATATCATCAGCATTTCTCCAGGACATAAAGTACTCTTCTCAATCATCCTTTGAAATGTATTTATAATATTTAATCATAACAATGTATCGTTATTAATTAACCACTTGTTAAATAATAATAACCCAATAATAATAATAATAACCCAATAAGATGAACATCTTATTGCTATCTTTATAATTTTGATTATGCAAGCCAATGACTGAGCAATTCCTTCTCGTTTCCTAACCTCCACAAATTTAATAAGCATGCTTTTTACCATCTTTACCCAAGTTCTTGACAAAAGCCTTGAAAAACAAGGCTAAGTGTTTCTGATTGGTGGTATCCAATCATCAATGTTCTTTGGGATCACCTATTAGGAATTCAGATTATGAAATATAACCCCCAGTCATAACAAATATTTGTTGTTTCATTCATTCATATATGTTTACTAATTGCTGTCTATAAATAGCACTAACCTAGCAGCTATAATAATGTCTAAAAAGTGTTAGGAATACTTATACGAGTTAGAATTTTTATGACTATCACTAACATAAGTATACCCAGATATGGCATCTCAAAAGTTACAATGTTTTTCACTTTAAAAATCAGGAGACAGTAAAATTTTTCATAAATTTCTTTTTAATAAAAAATCTCTATAATGCCAAATAAATGTTTTGGAAACATATCTAGATTATAAAAATTGATCAAGTTACTGAAGATTCAAAACTTACAAATCAAGATTTAGCTATTGGGCAACCATCACTGCTAAGCAATGAGCTTCTGTAAATGGGATGTTAATAATAAAATTATGAATTCAGGTCACAGTAACGGGGTTCTGTAAATGGAGCAGTAGCTTTGATTTTAATAAAAGGGCAACAGGCTGTACCTGACTTCTTTGCAAAGAAGTGGTTATAAGCAAAAAGGAACCAAGAGCTGAAAGTCTCACAAGAAGAGCTGGAAGAGAGGGACAAAGGATAGTTTTGATTCATATCTTTTAAAAGGCTACATTTAACGCTGAAAATATCATGAAAAGTGATCAGATGTTCTCATGTTAAGTGAAAAGAGATAAAGTATAACAAGACTAAACACTGACTTGGCAAAACGCCACTGGTACTGATTCCCATCGCTATTTTATTATGCCGTTGTCCCAGATAAGGACAAACTACCCTTGGAAACCATGCTTGGAAAGTAAGTCCAGAAACCTAATGGAAATAAATTCCAAACTGAACTGGCGGTGGTGTCACTTGCCAGAGGGGCAACATTTGAAAGGATGCCTAACAACAAATAGCCTTGGTACTGGCGGAGGTGGGTCTGGTTTGGAAGAGACCCAGGGCCGAAAGCTGATCCTATCCTCCACATGTCTGGACCCAAAAGACAGCAACCTGCATTTGAGAGTCAAAGCTGGTGTGCCAAGACTGAGAAAATGTCTACGCTGTGTCCCACATCTTCAAATTCTACTGAGAAGCCAGGCTCTAGCATACCTGAGGAGCTCACATGTGAAGCGTCTTCTCTCCACTAGACCTGCCGGGTCCCTCTCATTTCTCAGTGACTAGCAGCGGAGTTTGCTTTGCTACCTGTAAAGCCAGTAGCTGTGGCCACCATCACAACCGCCTGGCCCGTGCAGCTTCGCATTGGATTTGGACAGACGGTAATGAAAGCATGGAGCCAAGAACTGGTGGGCCATCATCTTTATCCTAGCTTGCACCCGGCCGGCAAGAAATACACACAGTGGGAAAACACTTCCCTTTCCATTCAGGGCTCCCAAAGCCACTGACTTATCTGAGTTTTCCTAAGATCAAAGGTTTCTAACCTCACCAACCTTATTCACCTCTGTTTCCCATCTCCTTCTCTCTGCACAAACTCTGCATAAACTGGCTTCTCATTCAGCACTCCACCATCTTGGCTGCTTCTCTCCTCTACATGGCCTTTATCTGCTCTTCTCTCTGCATGGGCTCCTCCTCCTAGAGCATAATCATTCTTCCCCCAAACAACATGATCTCTCTTTTTTTAAAACCTTTTGGCGTGAAAGCCCTCCCCCAACACACATTAATACAATCATGCCCATCCCAAGCAAGAAGGGCAATTAATACTATCACCTGGGCGAAGGGCTTCCATGTGGGCAGCGCCATCTTTAACAAAGTGAGCATAATATATCTGCCCAACACTACCACATGCAGCTGTTTCTTTCAAGTCCTGTATCAACATGTCTGAATGATGTGCTTAGAAAGTGCCAGAAAAACGCAGAAACTGAAATTGAAGAGCTGACCTTGAATATATAACCCCTTCTAGTAGACTCTGGGAGATAGATCATTTTTAAAAGCAGTGATTCAAAACAAAACATAATTTAAGTGTACTAAATATATAGCAGACAGTGCCAATGAAAATTTATAAATACTTACATAGATTCTTCCTCCCTCTAGGGAGAACAGTGAGAATCAAAACAATGTCAAACAAAAGCACAGTGACCACCCATCTGCCCAGCCTCCTCTTGGGTCTGTGACCATCAGACGACTATCTGCTGTTCCTCAAACACCAACTTTGTCCCAAACCCAAGCCTTCTTCTGCCCAAAGCGCTCTTCCCTGTGTCTCCACATGCTCTCTCCCTCCCTGCTCCGGTAGAGGGGCCCTCCCAGACCATCCTATCAGCCACTCTCCTATCTTCTTCCCACTTTGTTTTCCAGGAGATTTGATTGTTATCTGCAAGTGCATGATATGCTTGTTCATTTCTTTATTATCTGTCTCCCTGGCCAACTTGTAAATTTCTTGAATGCAGGGGCTCTCTCTGCCTTGTTTAACACTGTATCCCCAGTACCTACCATAGTGCCTGATACAGGCAAAGTGTTCATTAAATATGTTACACGAATAAATGTAAGAGTGAGCCTCATGCCATGGATCCATAAATAAACCACATCCATTTCTTCATCATCCTCAAGTAAAAAGTAAGGTTCTTTCCTGGGAAGAGGGGTTTTAAAGACCATTTGAGAGAAGAGAAGTGCTTCCATACACATGCTCTCAACGTGATCAACTTACAAAACACATTTAGACACAGCTGGGTTTGTTACCACCCTGGTTCCTGGTTTGTTTCCAGCCGTGGGCTCCCATCATAAACTTTCTTTTTACCATCTCGGAGTGCCTCCTTCCCTGTTAGCATTTAGGAGTCTTCTCGCTCACATATGAACTGGGCTACATAAACAGTGGGACTGACCCGGTGCCAGTAAGTCTGGGCTCCACATTGAGTACCAGATACAGAGTCCCAGGTTCTTGGAGATGCAGCCCTACTCTTAACCCCTCTGGACTCGGACCCAAGCTCAAATTCCTGCTACTGGGAATGGAAATCCCTTAAGGCCTTCAGGATCAGGAAGGAACATACAGAGGTACATAAACACCCTCAGGGCTCGTTTTTTATATGCAGAAATAAAATCACCACATCTTATCTGCCTCCTCCTTTCTTCTTTCTCACACCGAAAGATAACTTAATTGGACAAACATAAGAAGGGGGCAAGCTGCCCTTAAGAAGCTGCAGACTGGCCCTGGCAGGTAGGCTCAGTGGTAGAGCATCAGCCTGGCGTGCAGGAGTCCCGGGTTCGATTCCCGGCCAGGGCACACAGGAGAAGCACCCATCTCCTTCTCCACCCCTCCCCCTCTCCTTCCTCTCTGTCTCTCTCTTCCCCTCCCGCAGCCAAGGCTCCATTGGAGCAAAGTTGGCCCGGGTGCTGAGGATGGCTCTGTGGCCTCTGCCTCAGGCGCTAGAATGGCTCTGGTTGCAACAGAGCGACGTCCCAGATGGGCATAGCATCTCCCCCTGGTGGGCACGTCGGGTGGATCCCGGTTGGGCATGACTGCCTCCCTATTTCCAATTTTAGAAAAATACAGAAAAGAAAAGGAAAAAAGAAGCTGCAGACTGCCATCCCAGCAAATGATGTAGTATTTTACTAAATGAAGTGTTTCCCTCTTTTGTAAGTCACTTGACCATTACATTCCAGTGCCTAGCCCAGTGCCTGGCATAAAATTCAATGAAGTCAATAGAGAACCAATGTTGATTGGCTCTCCAGACCCAAGAATGCTCTTTACATCAAACAAGACAAGAGGAAGAGTAACAGAAAATATGTGGAATCTAAAACTCTTTAGCAATGTGTATGTTACTATTATTACATGGCAGTCTTATAAGATATAGCAAAAACTCTATATAAAATACAAATATACAATAAAGATTTTTCGTTGTGCAGGAATTAATCTTCAGTAAATGTACTAGGAACAATTAATTATGTGAGAATATTAAATTCAACTTACAAAGGGTATCCAAGAGTTAGGGGTTTGTTATATTATTTAACAAATGAAGTAGAAAAACATATATTAATGAGTTTATACTATAACTTCCAATACTGTTGACATCGTTCAAAATCCTTTGGAATAGCTCTTCTGGAAATGTCCTCAGACCCCATGGACAAATGTGATGCCACATGTGGACTACCTTGATAGTGTGCTGAAGCTTTCAGAAGCATCAACATTTATTTTGGGGACAACTGTGTTAATGAGATGAGTCTATAATTAATAATTGCTTGTTGCCATAGAGTGGTGTTTTCAGTAACAATAGCAACCCTGAGATAACAATAATAACTATTTATTAAAAACTTACTGTGCCTGACCTGTGGTGGCGTAGTGGATAAAGCGTCAACCTGGAAATACTGAGGTTGCCGGTTCAAAACCCTGGGCTTGCCTGGTCAAGGCACACATGGGAGTTGATGCTTCCTGCTCCTCCCCCCTTCTCTCTCTCTCTCCTCTCTATAATGAATAAATAAAATCTTAAAAAAAAAAAAAAAAAAAAAAAAACTTACTGTATGTCTGGTAAGTGCTTTACCTGTATCAACTTATTTATTTTCTTAACAACCCTCTAAAGTACACATTATTATCATTATTCTCATGTTAGAGATGAGAAACGTGAGAAACAGAGAGGTTAAGTAACTCGCCCAATGCCACACAGGTTGTTAGAGCAGAGCCAAAATTTGAAACCAGGTAGTCTGGATCAGAGGTCATGTGTGTTTCCCATTTCTGTTCTATCTCTCTCTCTCTAGCACAATATATATAGGACCTTAAGACGACTGCTACTTAGAATATCGAGGGGCATCTAAAAATTTGATATCCAAGTATTTCAAACTATACAGATGCTCCTCGCCTTACATCCTAGTAAACCCACTGTAAACTGCAAATATCCTGCTGAAAACGTTTTCAATACACCTAACCTACTGAGCACCATAGCTTAGCCTAGCCTACCTTAAATGTGACTCTCTTAGCTACAGTGGAACAAAGTTATGCCACTGCCACTGCCTAGCTGCATGCAGTAGCAAGCTCTTGCAGATTGCTAGCCCAGGAAAAGGTAAAAAAAAAAAAAAAAACCTTCAAAGTAAGGTTTCTACTGAATGTGTTATCATTTCAGCACCATCATAAAACTGAAAAATTATTAAGTCAAACTATAGTAAGTTGGCAACCATCTACATTAGAATGCTTTAGTACATAAAATAATATGGTAATAGCATAAAACAGATACAGATCAATGGAAAGAAGAGCCCAGAAATAAACTCATAAGTAAATGGTCAGTCAGTTAATTTGTGACAGCAAAGCTAAAAATATACAATGGGAGAAAGTACAGTTTCTTCGATTAATGGTATTGGAAAAATTAGTATGTATTTTTTATAAATTCATTTTAGGGGGGGAAGAGAGAGAGAGAGAGAAAGGAGGAGGAGGAGCAAGAAGCATCAACTCCCATATGTGCCTTGACCAGACAAGTCCAGGATTTGGAACCAGCAACCTCAGCATTCCAGGTCGATGCTTTATCCAATGTGCCACCACAGGTCAGGTGGTGTTGGGAAAATAAGCTACATGGGAAAGAATAAAACTGAACCACTAACTATCACACATCATACACAATTCTTAACTCAAACTGGATTAAAGACTTGCACATAAGATCTGAAACCACAAAATTCCTAGAAAAAAATACAGGCAAAAAAAAAGCTCCTTGGCATAGATCTTGGTGATGTTATTTTTAATCTGACATCAAAAGCAAAATTATTTAAATAAATGGGACTACATCAAACTAAGAAGCTTCTGCACAGCAGAAGAAACCATCAACAAAATGAAAAACCAACCTACTGAATTGGAGAAAATATAGGCAAATCATATATCTGATGAGGGACTAATATCCAAAAATATATAAAAAAAACTCATACAACTCAATAACAAAAAAAAATCTGATTAAAAAATGAGCAGAAGATCTAAATAGACATTTTCCGAAGACATACAAATGGCTAACAGGTACATGGAAAGATGCACAGCATCATCGTCATAAGAGAAATGCAAATCAAAACCATAGTGAGTCATCTTCTCCCACCTGTTAGAAGGCAGTCATCAACAGACAAGAAATAACAGGTGTGGCTGAGGATGTGGAGAGAAGAAACTCTTGTGCACCGTTGGTGGGAATATAAAGTGGTACAGCCACTATAGAGATAGTATGGAGTTTCCTCCAACACTTAAAAATAGAACTACCATATGATACAGCAGTTTCACTTCTGAGATTATATCTGGAGGAAATAAAATAATTGCTGATGGATGAAGATTTGACTTGAGGTGGGGGGTAAACACACAATACAGTGTACAGAGATGCGTTGTAGAACTGGGCAACTGAAGCCTGTGTAATTATGCAAACCAGTGTCAGCCCAATAAGATTGAATTACTAAAATAAAAAACACTGGCCCTGGCCTGTTGGCTCAGTGGTAGAGCGTCGGCCTGGAGTGAAGGAGTCCCGGGTTTGATTGCTGGCCAGGGCACACAGGAGAGGCGCCCATCTCCTTCTCCACCCTTCCCCCTCTCCTTCCTCTCTGTCTCTCTCTTCCCCTCCCACAGCCAAGGCTCCACTGGAGCAAAGTTGGCCTGGGCACTGAGGATGGCTCCATGGCTTCTGCCTCAGGCGCTAGAATGGCTCTGGTTACAACAGAGCATCGCCCCCTGGTGGGCATGCCGGGTGGATCCAGGTCAGGCGCATGAGGGAGTCTGTCTGACTGCCTCCCCGTTTCCAACTTCAGAAAAATACAAAATAAATAAATAAATAAATAAAAATAAAAAAACACTACATTGATGAGACATCTGCACCTCCATGTTCACAGCAGCATTATTTACACTAGCCAAGTCAGGGAAAGAAAACAACCTAAGTGCCCCTCATCAACAGATGAATGTGATATATGTATATAGATAGATAGATAGATGATAGATAGATCGATAGATAGATAGATGATAGATAGATAGATAAAATAGTATTCAGCCCTAAAAACAATGAAATCTTGCCATTTGCCACAACATGGATGAACCTTTAGGATATTACGCTAAGTGAAATATCAGACAGAGAAAGACCAATACTGTATGATCTCTTACATGTGGAATGTTAATGAAAAAAAAAAAAGCTCACAGATATAGAGAAGAGATTGGTGGTTGCCGGAGGTGGGGGGGGGGGGTTGGTAGGAGGGATGAGTGAACTAGTTTCTTTTTCGCATTTTTTAGTTTAAACGAAAAGAGGAAGAAAAAAAATCACTTATTTCAGCTTCTTCATTTTAACAATAAAGAAATCGTTCTGAGATGTAAACTGACTTTCCAGATATTACAGAGAGAAAGAGGGAGAAAGATAGATTTGGTCTGACAGATTTTATGTCATTTCCCACTAAGAAATTACGGCAATGAACACTAGAATCGGGGGACGCTCCCTTTCGGCTGTGCTAATGTGGGCCTATCCAGACGTCCACTTCTGGGTGGGTGAGCTCTACCCTCAATACTACTAACATGTGTTTTCCTTCTTTCTTTTACTCTCTTCTTTCCTTTTCAAAGTATTCCTTTCACTATTTATCTATCTTTATTCTTTTTCTTAAAATTCCCTTTATTTCAGAGCCCAAAATGTTACGCTGATGGGAGAGATTTTAAAAGTTAGATGAGAGCTGAAGGTTGGTGCTGGAAGAGTTAAAGACAATTTGGGGTACACAACAACAACGCCCATGCCATTATCTTGTCAGTAGCTCTCACCCTTCCTTCTACGTTGGGAAATACAGTCATGCTTTCCATAATAGACATTTTCTGTCCACAAGGTTCATTTTCCTCATTGTAGGTAAATGATCTATATACATATTTAAAGTTTATTATTAGAAAAATATTATAAGAAGCTTAATAATACATATATCAGTGGGGTTTTTTTAGCTACAAACAATAGTAACAAATATTGCTAACTAAAGCAAGAAAGAAAGAGAAAGAGAGGGAGGGAGGGAGCTGGGGAAGTTTATTGGAAAGCTACCGAATGGCTCCCTGAACATGCAGGCCCAGGACAGCCAGGAACTCCGCATTCAGGTGATGCTCAATGGGAAGTCATGTGCCCCACCACCACCACCACCACCACCCCCGTTAGGAGCTGCCATCAGGTGATTCAGGTCTGCCTGCTTTCTAGCTCTGTGTGGTTCTGCTCATGATTCAAATTCCTAGCCAAGGTGGCCTGACCTGGGCTGGTTGAGCTTCTCTTTGGAGTCCTGTGACCAGCAGCTAATGAGAATCAAGGTGCCAGGGCACCTGGTCAGCTCCCCCAGAGCAATGGATGCTGGGAAGGAAACAGAAACAAGAGAAGTCCACACATTCTAATTATTGGCTGTACAACATGCATACATGGCTTTTCTTTCCACAGATACCATTTGAAAATATTTCAACTATAGCGTAAATATTTTTTAAAATGAAACAGTAAATAAACAAAAACTACCTCCAGACCCCCACAATGCCTGAACTCCACACGCCATGTTGTCTATAACGTTGCTGAACCCTCACTACTGACAATCACCACAAAAGCCTCTATTAAAGGATAATCACCCCTAGAGTGACCCTCTTAACCCGAAGCTATCATCAATAAGGGCTGACCCAGTGGGGACCCGTGGGGACCGGTGGGGAGGGCTGGTCTCAAAGCAGCAGAGCTGGCTCAGTTCTTCTCTCCAGACCTGAACGGACCGGTGTATCGTTTCCGGCACATGTGGCCACACACAGAAGGAACTCTCTTTATCTGTTCTGGACCAAGGAGTAGACTTTAGGAGTCCCCAGAGCTCAGGCCCAGGTAACACTGACCTATTGATGAGAAAACTCGTAATCCTCCAAGAAGGCAGCTGACGGAGGCGGGGGTTAAGTGGAGGGCCCGGAACCAAACGCGTGCACGTAGATGAGTCTGCACAGAGGCTCCCTGGTCATTTCAGAGCCTCCCCAAGGACAGCCTGGGCCGGGCCCGCACCAAACTCCTCTCCTGTTCCACTCTGACTCCTTATCTACGAAGGAGCACATTCAGTGGCGGCTGGGTCGTTCTCCTCTGGAGTCTTCAGTTACTCCCAGACCTGCGTTCCAGCCCGGATCTTGTCCTTCCTCTCCTTCTGGCCGAGGATGAGCTTCATTTCCTTCCAGTCACTCCACCCACTGCAGACCCTCTGCTGGGCTCAGAGGAGAGGAGCAGGACCCCGCCTGGCCCCAAAGGGCTCTCCTGGGCACCAGGACCTGTACCCTCACTCACCCATGAAGAGAGCAATGGCGTTGGCCCTCGCCACCCACTGACTGGGCACCCACTTTTCCCACTACTCTCTCTGTTTTTATCTAACACACATTCTCGGATCACCTGCTCCTGGTACCCTGCTTCACCCACCTTTCCCTTCAGCCCTTCCTCCCTTCTCCAACTTCTTTAGAAAGAGTTGTTCCCACTCCTGTCTGTGCCTCCTCACTGCTCATTCACACATCCACCTGACCACTCAGCCCACACCCTGACACCTCC
The DNA here is from genome assembly GCF_036850765.1 of Saccopteryx bilineata. Lineage (NCBI taxonomy): Eukaryota > Metazoa > Chordata > Mammalia > Chiroptera > Emballonuridae > Saccopteryx > Saccopteryx bilineata. Next base: position 66,051,955 of record NC_089500.1, read on the forward strand.
CTGAACAGCCCCCTCACTCTGACCCACTCTGACCGTGCCCGCCACGTTGAGATTTTCCTTCACTGCTGATGTTCCGTGCTTCTCTGTCCTAAGCCTCTTTCTCCTTTCAGGCCATATTTCTTCTATCCGTAACCGCATTCCCTTCTCTTTTTTTTTTTTTGCATTTTTCTGAAGCTGGAAACGGGGAAGCAGTCAGACAGACTCCCGCATGCGCCCGACTGGGATCCACCCGGCACGCCCACCAGGGGGCGATGCTCTGCCCATCCGGGGCGTCGCTCTGTCACGACCAGAGCCACTCTAGTGCCTGAGGCAGAGGCCACAGAGCCATCCTCAGCGCCCGGGCCATCTTTTGCTCCAATGGAGCCTTGGCTGCGGGAGGGGAAGAGAGAGACAGAGAGGAAGGAGAGGGGGAGGGGTGGAGAAGCAGATTGGCGCTTCTCCTGTGTGCCCTGGCCAGGAATCAAACCCGGGACTTCTGCACGCGAGGCCGACGCTCTACCACGGAGCCAACCCACCAGGGCCACATTCCCTTCTCTTGGCCTCAATTATTACTCAATGAAAAAACAGCCCAGCTGCTTTTGGGCTGAGACACTGGACAATGACCCAAGATGGAGAAACAACCCTTAGCCTGAAGCCCCTGCAGGCCTCTGCACCCATGGCATAGACAGAGCCCCTTTAGAGAGGTGGGTGCCAGGCCCCACCTCTCCCCTGCTGGAGCTCTGAGCACAGTCTAGGAGCAGGTGAGCAGCAGACAGCGGACTCCTGGGGACTGAACCCAGTCTGGGGTCAGGCTTTACTGCCTCCAGTGCCCTGGAAATGGTCACAGTAAAGATAATCGTTCAGTCCCCTGTCTGGGTCATATCTCAGGCTGGCTACTTCCTGGGCTCACCCTTTCCAGTGCCCACATGTACTAGAAGCTCCACAAACACTACACGTGAAATAGATGAATGTGGTCACTCACTGGCCCAGCCTCATCGCCAGAGGTTTACACAGCGGTCACTGTTAGTGTTTACCATGAGTGAAACAGGTGGTGTCACTTAATTCTCCAATATGCAATTCCTCTGTGGAGATACTCTGGTATTTTGATAACTTCATTTGGCAATTATTTTCTTTTTAAGGAAGAAACACAAAGTCTGTCCCCACCCCACACACACACACATGAATATCAATCACAACTTGGTTTTGGGCATTGTTATTCCTTCTCCCAGAACACCAAGCTGAGCAAATCCCACAAAGCTGTCTGTCACCTCACAGCCACCTGAACTACACAGCAGATAAAAAGCGCACGCGGCTTTTGAAACAATGCTATCTTTGGCAAGAAAATAACATCACATCAGCTCAACTTATGCAACTTATTATCTGCAGGTTACTCCACTTTGGAGTAAAAACTAAATTTATGATATACATATCTTAACTCTTTTTTTGTTTTGTTTTAATCAACACAACCCTCTTTCCACTCCCTGAGTGCTGACAGGTGTTCATAAAGCTCTCAGCCATACTTCCCACTTGGAGCAACAGGGAGTAAGCTCTTAATGCTCAAAAGAAGAAGAGTGTGCCTTTGAGAGAGACAAGAAAAGCAGGTGAACCTTGCCCAGGACATCAAGGGGCAAGATGAAGAGAACTAGAAAAATACATGACCCTGAGCTGAGCATAATTTACAACCAAGCACAAACTTCCTTCTGCATGGTCGCTATCACCTCCCCTCTTTCAGGGACGCTACTGCCACAGGAGCTCTGATGGACCTAGACGGTGTTATGCTAAGCCACACAGTGGCTTGAAACTTTCAGTGGCCCTTCACTCACTTCCAGATCAATGCCCAACCCTCCCTCTGACTGCCCGCCCCCTCCACTTCCAAATCAATGCCCAACCCTCCCTCTGACTGCCTGCCCCCTCCACTTCCAAATCAATGCCCAACCCTCCCTCTGACTTCTCTCCCCCTCCACTTCCAAATCAATGCCCAACCCTCCCTCTGACTGCTCTCCCCCTCCACTTCCAAATCAATGCCCAACCCTCCCTCTGACTGCTCTCCCCCTCCACTTCCAAATCAATGCCCAACCCTCCCTCTGACTGCCCGCCCCCTCCACTTCCAAATCAATGCCCAACCCTCCCTCTGACTGCCCGCCCCCTCCACTTCCAAATCAATGCCCAACCCTCCCTCTGACTGCCCGCCCCCTCCACTTCCAAATCAACGCCCAACCCTCCCTCTGACTGCTCTCCCCCTCCACTTCCAAATCAATGCCCAACCCTCCCTCTGACTGCCCGCCCCCTCCACTTCCAAATCAATGCCCAACCCTCCCTCTGACTGCTCTCCCCCTCCACTTCCAAATCAATGCCCAACCCTCCCTCTGACTGCTCTCCCCCTCCACTTCCAAATCAATGCCCAACCCTCCCTCTGACTGCCCGCCCCCTCCACAAACCCCTGGTCCTGGAGCCACTGTGCCTGCGCTGTTTCTGCCCTAATTCCCCGGTCACTCCTCTGCCGGGAGCTCCCCGGGGCTGCGAGCAGCTCAGCCTTCCTACGCTGGCCTGGAGCCGACCTCCTGGGAGCCCCGGGAGCGCCTCATCAGTGCATTCCTCAGCACTCAGTGCATTCATTCCTCAGCACTCAGTGCATTCATTCCTCAGCACTCAGGACTCTCTGCTTCGTGTTGCAGCTACTCTGTCCACACGTGTCAGTTATCTCATCTAATGAAACAGGACACTAATGTTAGGAGAGTCTTCAGTGCTCCTCCCAGAGAAACAAGAGGGAGTGACTAACAACAGAGGGACAACCGGCACACAAACAACACTACAAAGGGCTTCAGGGAAGCCGGAAGAAGGCATTCAGCTGCGGCGTAACTGTAGATCACGACCTCTACTGATTTAAAAGAACAAAGTAGGATGAATTTTTCTTAAAAGTAGAAACTTATTCTTTCCCTTTCCTGGCCTCTTTTTGCCCAATTATTTTAAATTGGTTTCAGGAGTACAGCACAGTGGTTAGACATTTATGTAATTTATGAAGTGATCCCCCCAATAATTCTAGGACCCACCTGGCGCCATACATAGTTATTACAGTATCATTGACTATCTTCCCTGTGCTGTGTTTTACATCCCTGTGACTACTCTGTAACTGCCAATCTGTGCTTCTCACTCCCTTCACCATGTTCACCTACCCTCCACTCCCCCTCCCCTGCGAAACCATCCGGTTTGTTCTCTATGAGTCTGTTTCTGTTTTGTTTATTCACTTATTTTGTTTTTTAGATTCCACATGGAAGTGAAATCATATGGCATTTTTCTTCCTCTGACTTATTTCACTTAGAATAATACCCTCTAGGTCCACCCACATCACAAAAGAGAAGATTTCATTCTCTTTATGGCTGAGTAATATTCCATTGTATATAGCATGCAGCCATCTTCCTCAGCCATCATCTGTCAATCGGCAAAGTCTAGTGAGTTCCTATCATTCATCAATAAAACCTTCAGAAGCTTATGACTCGGCTTTCTCTCCCCTGTGCTCATGGCCAGGCACCTAATTCAATTCAGCAGTTCAACAACAGAAACATACTTATTTAGTGGATAATTTTGTTTATAAATCTTAAATTTTAAAAAAAACAACACTTTAATTGCAATTAGCATTTACTTGTATGTACGTGAGTTGGTCCAAGGCAGTTTGCTGAGAACTCTGGCAGACCTCCCCAAACCCTCAGGACCAAGCCCTGGGAGGCGGGGTCCCCCTGAGAAGCGGAGGCGGACACCCACTCGCACCACCACACAGTTGGTCAGTGGAAAGCTTGGGCTGGTCCAGTCACGATGTCAGCACCCTTCTATCATGCCATAGTGCCGTGGAGTTCACCTTCTCGTTACAGGAGTCTCACTGGCTGGAAAACCTCTATTGCTAAGAAAGCCATCTTCTCACACGGCAGTTGCCAAGACGGTGCAGAGCGAAGACTTGTTGCCACTATTCAGAGCCAGAAAAGAGTCACTCCTTTAGTCAGGACATCAGCCATAAAAGTACAGTGATCGGATATATAATTAATCATCCCAACTGGTACAATTTTGAGAGATGACAAGGGCTCTCAGTCATCTAACCATGATTTTTGATTTATTAACTCTTGTGTAACATTTTAAAATTAACACAGCACTTTCCATGTGCTTTTTTTTTAAATATGGCTCTCTACCACCACCTAGGAAAGTGGGCGTTCACACATCTCTGAGCTTGCAGATGATGATGCTTTCAGAGAAGGAGAAGGTTCGTGCAGAGCTGGCCAGACCCAGTGGTCGCGTGTCCACAGCTCCAGTGTGCCTTCGCCACTTGGGTCACTTTCCAAGGGCACAGTCTCTTGAGGGAACAGACACAGCGTTGGCAAGTGAACAGGAAAAGCGGGGGGGTGAGGGAAGGGCACACCTCAAGGCAGACAGAGCTCCAGCAGGACACCCTGGGACCACTAGGGAGAGAACAAGCAGGATGAGTTTCCCCGTGTTGACTTCTCCTGGGGTTTGTCAAATATGTTAGCCCAACATATTAATATTTAACATTAGAAAATACTTTTGACCAAACAACTACTCACCCCCCCCCAAAAAAAAAGGTAAAGTTGTTCAAAACATTAAACAGTACAACATTAGATCCTGTTCTTTGACTTCACACATCACAAACCCATAGAAGGGCAGGCCAGAGACAGAACTGTCAGATCCATCCATAACCCCCACTCCGATACGACCTATGTGTCCCAGCGCCTCAACACCAAAACAGTGTCAGCCCAGGCCACCACGGCTCCCGGCCCCACTCGCACCCGGTGAGTGTGCCACAGACGCGTGAAACAGAAGCAAAGGCAGGTGCAGCAGAGGCCCGGACCAGGCTGGAGAAGCCGCAACCAGGCGACCTGCCTCTGAGTGCTGTCCCACCACCAGGGCGCCAGGCACTTCACAGAGCAGCTCCTGGCCCCTCCAGCAGGGCCCGAATGCCACGAAGGGCCAGGGGCAGCCTCGAGCAGCACTGGCACGCAGGCACTCTATAGCTGTCACAGCTGTGTGGAGTGTGAGCCTGACTCCCTGTCTCAGGCAAAAAAAACCCTGCTGTCTACTCTAGATTAAATAACTTCCTCAAATTGTAAGGCTTAGATCAAAACCCATACGTTATGAGCCCAAATTCTCCTTCTTCTATATTTGCTGTGTCCTTGGTACAGACCAATAGCCCTGTGCAGGGATTGGGGGAGAGGACAGTGGTCTCCATGCTGCAGGTCCAACAGAACCTCTTCCCTGCACTCTGAGCTGCCGCCCAAGGTCCAAGCGCCCACTGGAGCAGAAACAAACAAGAGCAGGAGGCGGACAGATCTTTCTTCCATCTAGAATATCAGCTAATATATCCAAATAACTGAAATATTTTTGTTGTTCACTTTATGTTTTTTTTTTTTAAGGGGGAAAAATAGGACTTTGTAAGGAACAAGGTTTGTATTGAAAATATGCCGGATTTTTGAACAATCCAGGCCGCCCCGGGCTGCACACAACGGCAAGAAAGACGGTGCTCTGTGCTTCTTACTTCCAAACTGTCTGAGAGGCCGTCACAGCCGGACTCCCTGCTGTGCGGCCCAACTGAGCCCAAATGAAAGGAGGTACACAGGCCTGTAAGTCCATACAGTGGAAACCACTAATCGCACACAGGCTATGATGCTATCGTTTTTAAGTCTAAGAACGCCTCTACAGAGCAGGTTCTCTGGAGCATACGACTGTCCTGTGCATCTCCCCATGAACTAACCCAGCGTTGCGAGAGCAGCATTTGGACTGCAGGCCGCTGTGGATGCCGCGCTTCCTGACAAAGGCTGGCTCGCCACGGGCACAAGGCACAGTGCAGCTATTTGTGCTGACTCTGGAGACTACGGGTTCCAATCCCAGCTACTCATCTTGCCAGGGGTGTGACCTGACTTAACCTCAGGCCTCCGTTTCCTCATCTGTCAAAAAGGCTTCATTATAGCACCAATTCTGTAGAATTGTTTTGTGGCTTAAATGAGGTTATATGTATAGAAAGTTGATTAGAACACTGCTTGACAAATGGTAATACTCAGTTACTATCATTTACTCTCTCTAAATCCTCACCCTGAGAAGGTAAAAATAAGGCACCATATGCAGATATTCATTGTAGATTTAGTTAAAACTAGACAACAGCAGAAGGTAATCAGTGAAGGTTAAGGCTGGATGTTTAAGAAAAGAAAAGGGGCCCTGGCCAGTTGGCTCAGTGGTAGAGCGTCAGCCTGGCATGCAGAAGTCCCGGATTCGATTCCCGGCCAGGGCACCAGGGCACACAGGAGAAGCGCCCATTTGCTTCTCCACCCCCCCCTCCTTCCTCTCTGTCTCTCTCTTCCCCTCCTGCAGCCGAGGCTCCATTGGAGCAAAGATGGCCCGGGCGCTGGGGATGGCTCCTTGGCCTCTACCCCAGGCGCTGGAGTGGCTCTGGTCGCAACAGAGCAACGCCCCGGAGGGGCAGAGCATCGCCCCCTGGTGGGCAGAGCGTCGCCCCCTGGTGGGCGTGCCGGGTCGATCCTGGTCGGGCGCATGCGGGAGTCTGTCTGACTGTCTCTCCCCGTTTCCAGCTTCAGAAAAATAAAAAATAAAAAAAGAAAAGAAAAGAAAAGGAAAAGGAGCTAACAGCTTCAGTGGCCAAGGGAGTGGTGTGCAGAGCGAGCAGGACCAGTGCAGTTCACACACATCTGCCCTGGAAAGGGAGCTTCTTGGTATAGCGTCTCCTAGGTTCCGGCTCACAGAGCAGTGTCCCCACAACATGCTCTAGAACAGGAAGATGCAGGTAACATCCGGGGCCAGGTACACAGAGCAGCTAGAGTTCAAAGCTCAAGCACGGAAATTGAGTCTAAGAGTCCTTGGCCAAAGACGGTGCAGGAGACTCGGAAGGAGATGCCCATCGCCAGCTGCCAGAAGTCAGTGTGAGGCAGAAGTGAGGACACACAGGAACTCAAATGATAACACACAAAGGGACGTACGGAGCAGAAGGGGCACAGGGCCCTAAACCAGCAACAAGCCAGGCAGCCGCCGTACCGACACTTGGAGTAACAGCTACCTCTTCCACACGATGTTTCTGGAATGCTGCCCCTCCCCTTACAGGCTGGACACTCATAAGGTGGTCACAGCAGTCTCTCACCACTTACACGGCACCTCTTTTGTCAGTCTCCTTCCTTCTTTCTAGATCAACATGGTAGCTTGGGAGGCCGTGCATCAGCCCAAGTTACGACAAAACCTACAGTGATAAAAGAAACAGTGAGGTTCTAACCCCATCTCTCGTGCTGTGCACAGAACGCAGCCTCCCAGGATGTGCCGGCTCAAACTCCAACTTCACCCCTACCCCGCCCGAGGAAAACCAGATTCGGAAGCATGCCAGCGGAGGAGCTAGCCAGGATGCCAATCCACACTGACACAGAGCGCCAGCGTAGTACTGGGGTCCCCGAGCAACTTTACAAATATCAGGAGTTGGGGGAAACCATTTAGCACGTCCCTGTGCGTGAGCACCGTATGAGGCCGGAAGCAGTGCTACGATCAGTACTCTGTACAGAAGAAGGAAGTCCCAAGTACTAACTGACGGTTGTTAAACTGCCTCCGCGGGAAAGGGGCCGCTTACCGGCAGTGCCTCTGCTTTGCTCAGTGGGACCATGTGTTTCGAGCCCCCAGCACAGAAGCTGTTTGGACACCATCAGCCCACCCAAACTTGACCTCTCCTCCCAATGAGCACTGAACCAATAGGAAAGGAATCCCAGATCTTCAGCATGTCCAGCTGTGGGCACACCCACATAAACCAGCCCTGAAGCCAAACAAGCCCCTGCCCAGCCCCCAGACCTCCCCACGCGTCCTCCTGCCGCTCCTCTACCCCCCTCAGCCCCCCACCCAAACCCGAGCTCTTCCGATACGTTCAGCAGTACTAATTCTTTTCTCAAAATTTCTTGTTTTTATTGTGGTAAAATGTACCTAAATATAAAATTTACCATTTCAACCATTTTTAAGTGTAAAGTTTTGTGGCATTAAACACATGCACCTTGGCTGGGCGACTGTCACCACCACACTTCACTCCTGCTTTCATTCCTAAGCATTCTAAAAGCAGAACGACATCAAGATTGGTGAGCTTGTGCCAAAAGGTAGACCCGGAAAAAAGTCTGAATTTTCCAAGTTAGAACACAGACATTACTATCTCACAAACGCTTAATATGCAAGTTCAGTCTGCAGTTTCAATTTCCTCTCCCTCTCCGTCTGTGCCTCTCTCCCTGCCCCGGCTGCTGAGGGAAGAGCCTGTTTCCTGCTCTCTCACCCAAGCAGAGGAAGCTGAGTCGTGAGGCACCGGCTCCGGCTCTGGCTCCGGTTCCGGCTCCGGCTCCGGCTCCAGCACCGTCACAGGCAGGCTGTGCCTCAACCCTGGCGCTGCAGCCCGCTGATCAACATGGCCCTGAGCAGGCCCTCTCTGGGCCTACGCTGTCCCCTCCCAATAAACCGGGGACAGGGCCTGACCTGTGGTGGCGCAGTGGATAAAGCGTCGACCTGGAAATGCTGAGGTCGCCGGTTCGAAACCCTGGGCTTGCCTGGTCAAGGCACGTATGGGAGTTGATGCTTCCAGCTCCTCCCCCCTTCTCTCTCTCTGTCTCTCCCTCTCCTCTCTAAAACGAATAAACCAGGGACAGTATGCACACCTTCCAGGGCTGTCGCAAGAACCGAATGAAATCACATATGTAGAAACACCTGGCACAAGAAGACAATCTTTATTCCTTCTGTCAACTCCGTGAAATATCATTATCTGAAATCAATGGGAACACAATTCCAAACGTACAAGGAAAACACCCTTAATTTTCTGACATTTTATTACAAAGGAAAAAAATAAGTTTAGATGGAGACCAGCATGGTGTCTTATCTTCCTGCTGATGGTAAGGAGCCCCCGGCCTGCACACTGCCTCCTGGTATGTAGGAACACATACTGTTACCCTGCTTCTGGAAACAAGAGGAATCTTCCTTCCACTGACTTGTTAATGTTCTAGAACACCAAAGTCAGGTGAAAGGAAAAATGCCCCTGGTACCATACTATTCACCATTGTTAATGTCTGTAACGGAGCCACAAAGCGTCCCCCGCCCCCCCAAAGGTCAAGCATGCTTATTTCTGCATCCTTTTTCTCTGTTGTCATATTTGAACAATGTCCTGAAATAAGCAGATGCTAACCCATGACTCCACCTGGAGCCCACACAGGCAAACACTGTGACCTTGATGACTGTGGCGTCACTGCCCCCAAGGCCTCTAGAGAAGAAGCCAAGCAATATGACAGAGATCTCAATGAGAAGATAGGCCGGGGGCTACGCAGAAGTCCGCAGCCTCCCTGGTTCACGACCCCGGCTCGGACGCACCTGCTCAGCACCAGTTAACAGTGTGGCTCATGACGACCTCCAGATTGTGAGCACCAGGGAGAGGCATTTGCTTCAAACCCCAGGATAAGGAGTCTAGACTCTTTTGGGGAAGCAAAAAGAAGCCACAGGAAAGTTTTAGGGCATGAAAAAGTACAATCGAAGCTGCATTTTATTTTATTTATTCATTTTAGAGAGGAGAGAGAGAGAAGAGGGGAGGAGCTGGAAGCATCAACTCCCATATGTGCCTTGACCAGGCAAGCCCAGGGTTTCGAACCGGCGACCTCAGCATTTCCAGGTCAACGCTTTATCCACTGCGCCACCACAGGTCAGGCCAAAGCTGCATTTTAAAGAGCACTGGCAGCACGAGAGGGGGTTGGGAATGAAGGCAGGAATACAGACTGCATGATTCCAGTCTTTTCAGCCGCTGCGCTTCCCCTGCGTCAGGCGAGGGTTCCGCGTCCTGCGCTCAGTGAGAGCAGCCTGTCGGGAAACTGCCGCACCCACGCTGCGGGACAGGGACGCCTGGCAGCAGATGGGAGGACTGCATACTGCGGGCTGCTGTGGGGAGTGGCCCTCCAGGTTTTTTCTTTCTAAAAAGCCTTCAAGGCAAGGTCTTCTCTTTTGGGAAATGCTGCCAGCCACCTGCCTATCTGGGATTCACATTGAAGTCTCATACTAAACTCTGTGAAGTTCTACAGTAAAGAACCATTTAAATTTCTTCTTTCAGAATTTGGCTATAAATCCACCCCTTGCCCATTTAATTGAGAAACAGCCTTCACTATCCTCCCCGCAACTTTGGAAAGTGTGGGCTAAGGTTATCCATAGATGAGCCCGCGGTGCGGTCTTGAAGGAGAGTGATAAGCTGAAGGTCTGGGTGGTGAGAGGGGGACAACCCAAGATCCTTCGGGCTTTTCCAAGCCCTGGGTCAGTGCAGCCCCAGCACCCTCGGTAAGGCCCCCGCCACCCCATGCAGGGTCCCAGCACTCCGACCAGTGTGAACAATTCCATGGGGAAAAAAACAGGCAACCTAACCACTCAATTAAAGTGATTCTTTTTTATTTTATTAATGTCTAAGTAAACCTGGTCACCATCATCTCTAAAATAGATACCTCTTTCAGATACCTAAGAACTATTAAATCAGCTGTTACCCTTCCCCTCGATGAGTGAAATAACCATAATTTATTTAACGACTAGATCCGATTACTCTTTTCACAAGAAAGATTTGCAAATTCTACAGGAGTTTAGTTCGTTTACCTAGTCATCCAATGTTAAATGTTTTTCTAACATTGAATGAAGTGATTCAGAGAACCTAGTAAGATAGTGCAAAACCTTTACAGCATGTGAGTGTGGCGCTGGGGGCCGAGAGCGGTTAGGACCTCACACCGGCACCTCCTCTAGGACACACACCGCGATAACCCAGGCAGGGAGCTTTCCGAGCCGTGCAGAGTGCGGGGGGCCTCAGCCAGATTCCCCATCACTACTAGGACGCTTCAGCGCAAGATTGACTGACATCCTGGAAGGAGACCCACTTCTATCTGCCCGGAGGCACCGGGGTTTGTTTTTACAACAGCCTTATCTTGCTGGAGTCTGTCTAGCTACATCATCACCTCAGTGCACTACAGCCACGCAGAAAGACGGACTGAAAGAATAAAACAGTCAACTTAGGGCGCTTGAGTTTCCCTTTGCCCAAATGAAATATATATTAGCACTGTCGTCATAACTGTGGCACTCGGGTGGCCCTTGTCAACACAGTGTGCTCCACAAGCATAGTTCATCTCATGACAGCCAGCAGGACAGCCCCACCCCCCAGCTGGACGGCAGGGACCTGCAGTCGGAGAAACTGAGCTCACTGCCCTCTCAGACGCTGGACCAAAAGGTCTCCCGGAAATTCAACCAGAGACCTTGACAAAGTTCACGTCTTTGGATGTAATAATTCTGTTTCCGGTCGTTCATCCTAAGGTCATACAGAAGAGCTTTTCGCACAAAGGTGTCCATCAAAGCAATATTCATCAGGGGAAAAGCTGTCAAAAGCTTCAATATCCAACAATTAGGGCACTATTTTAGAGTTTAAGTACACACACATACATAAAAGAATAATTATGAAGCAATTTATATTTAAAAGAAAATGCTCATAATGTAATGTTGAAAAGGGAATGATGATCAGGTTATAACACGGAATATATATTATGAACACAGTTCCGTAGGAAAACTTTGCACAGGAAAAATCCTGAGAGGGCGTAAGCCGAAGTGTTGATAGTGGAAAGCTTCCCAGGGCTAGACTCTGTCTGGGTAATTATTGTTCTCTTTCAGACTTTTATGTGCTTTCCAAATTTTCTTACAATGAGCAGATATTGCTTATAAAGGGGAAATTTTAACTTTTTTGTTATAATATAGCATCTAAATGATTTAAATCGTTTCTAAATTACATGCTCTGAGAAAATTAAAAACAATGCATAGATTCCTCTATGAAACAACTAACACAAGAAAATCCTAACTCAGAAGTTGAATTTGCAGTGTGTGCCACGTGAGTATATGCCTATATTCACACAGGAAGCAAGCCTCAGGAGGGAACCGCTAACCACACAGGTGGGCCGGCAGTGTCGTGAGGAGCGGGGCCTTCCAAGCTCCCACCACGGCGATTTCATGCACTCCAGACACAACTACACACAGGTCTCCCAGCCTTCCCCCCATGCCGGGCTGCAGCCCCTACGTCCTTATTAAATAGGAATCTGGAACACCTCCCACCATGAGCACAGAAACATAAGACAAGTTTTTTTTAAGTGAAGGTATGGTTAGCTATATAGTGACTTTTGTCTTGCCCTAAAACAAGATTTAAAGCCGAGGAAAAATGCCTTAACCCCTTCATAATTTAAGCTAGAGAATCAGCAAAATCAGTCTATCTTTGAATTCCAACAAGTAAAACATCAACATCTACAGTTGCCCTGGGATAAGAAAAGACTACAGTCAGAACACACAGGACAGCCAACCAGGCAGGGGGTGGGCACCAGCCCCACCTCTGTCTAAGGCTACAGTTTCAGCTAGCCGCTCGGGCAGGGACGGAGGGTCAGCTTCACCCTACATCCTAAGTCACTTTTATCAACTACGTGAGCAACGAAAGATGAGAAGCGCAGGCAGAGAATAAAGATGCCTCCGGGGAAGGCAGGTACTTACAACGCCTGTATTTTTTACCCCTGGTTGTTTCCTAGAAATACCGGGGAGCTGAGGCCGCTGTCCCACAGGTCCTGTGCCCAGCTTCGACAACTGACGTTCAACCCTTGACAGTTTCCTTAAGAAGGGGCAGATCACTTAATTCAGTTATCCTTCTTGCAGGAATAGGAAGAGACAGTTTTTCTCTTCTCGAGAAAGGACTCTCCCATCCATCCCTCGCCTCTAATCCCCGCCCTGTACAGGGCTAGCTCTCAGTGCTTCCCAGACTTTTCAGTGCACGGAGCACCTGGCAATCTTGTTAGGGTGCCGGTCCTGATTTAGCAGGGCTAGGAGATGCAGAGCCCAGTGAAATCACAATCTCTGAGGGTGAGAGCCAGGCAGTGGGAGGGCTCTCCAGGTGACCTCCCATATGCAACTGAGGTCACATACAGAGCTAGAAGATTTGGAAAGGCCACCCAGCTCGATCTAGCTCCTGCTGAGTCTGAGTGCCCCAAACAGTAGCGCCAGCCCACAGACACTGCACCAGAGTCACTGTAAGGACTGGCCGAGGAAATAGGTACAGCACACAGTGAGTTTCTCATAAAATGTGAGCCATGGTCATTATTTTACTATGAGTGATAGTATGATTATTATTCAGCGAGGCTGATGCAATGGAGAAGGCCAAAATTGTAAGGAAAAAGGGTTCTTGGGGAAAATAGGACTTACAGGGAGATAAGAAAATATGAGTAGCTTCAAGAGCGTGTCCACACTAACCCGGCAGAGAGGAGGCTTCTCCTATACATGAGTGTGTAGGGGAGAGACACGGGGCCCTGTGCACAGCCCGTGGCAGAAGCAGCAATAGTCATAATAATAACCGCCATTCATTTGGGCCTTAATTAATATGCCAGGCACCATCCTAACCATTGCGAATTCTCCAGGCAGCACCTAGCGGTTTTCATTATTCAGAGCCTGCTGCCCTCAGGCCCCAGAATCAGGCCAGCCTGGGATCCAGATGGGCTGCAGGAGTCCCTTCTCTCGGGACAGAGGAGCTGCAGAGCCCCCGACGAGTGGTGGCGACTGGACATGATGTGTATGTATGACCCATGACAGACCAGGGCCACGCACAGAACAGTGAAGACAGTGTACCTAAAAACCGACCTGTGGGCTACTCTACATTTTTTTAAAATTTATCGATTTTTAGAGAGAAGAGAAAGAGGGAAGAAGCAGGAAGCATCGACTCATAGTGGTTGCTTCCTGTATGTGCCTTGACCCGGCAAGCCCAGGGTTTCGAACCAGCGACCTCAGCATTTCAGGTTGATGCTTTAGCCACTGCACCACCACAGGTCAGGCTGGGCAAGTCTATAGTTTGAACCATGCGCCATGCTTCCTCAGGTTCTCTTTGTCCCATCCTCTCTTCCTTCTCTTTTCTTGGAAGAACTGCTTCTAAGAGCTTCCCTCCTGCACCTCCTAGACCCCTCTCCTCCTGCCCGTATCTCCTGGAAAATGGGCAAAAAGAGTTTAAAGGTCAGCGCACCCGGACGCTTCACAGAGGTGTGTCATGTCACGGCCCCGCACGTCACCCTCTGCCCAAAGAGGGAGGTGGCATTCCACGAAGGAACGGCTCTTGTGACTGAAACAACAGAGGTGAATGCATTAAGGGAGACAGAAGGGCATGGTTTAGAGCCAGCCAGGTTGGAAGTTTAAAGGCTGTTGTGCCTTCGAATCTCCATCTGTGTAGCTGTTTCACTCAGGTTTCAATGGGCCCAACCACTTCGGGGGGTGCTTCCCAGCCTCTAGGACAGAGGCTCCCACGTGACAGATGCAGGTGCTGAGAGAGCTACAGAGTTTGCTCAGAGGTTGCTCAGAGCACAAGGAGCATAAAGGACTGGCCAGGTGACCTGGCTTTACACTGTGACCATGTCAGGACACAGCCGAGGCCTGAAGAGGATGGGATCTGGTTTTTTTGCATTTCACATACATTGTCTCACTTTTCTCCAGAGCACATCGTGAGAGCTGCACTCCACCATCCTGGCTTACAAACGGGCGGAGAGGAAGATGGGCAGGAGCTCAGTGACTGTCTGGGTGCTGACCTCTGGCCGGTGGAGAAGGCAGAGTCCAACCGAAGCCGAGCAGCTCACAAACCTAAGCCGCAACCTCTTCGGGGCACGGCAGCAACCTGACCTGCTCTCCCCACCGAAGGTGAATAGCCACTGGTTTCTAGGACTCACAGGACCAGAGAACATGTCACTTCTTGTGATTATGCTACTACCTTTCCTAAAAAACCAAACAGAACAAGCAAATAAAAAAACCTCTTTTATATAAAAAGGTTTTCCCTGAATTCCAAGAGGTTCTGCAACTTCACAGCCCCCATTTTATAAACGAGGAGCCAGAGGCCCAGAGTAGGTGGCTTTCTGGGATGTTAAGCAAACCAAAGAACCAGGACCCCAAATCGAAAGCCCTGAGTCTCAGGCCATGGCTCTAGGGCACTAGCCAGACTAAGTAGCTCCCTGAAAAGTGTTCACATTGGCAGCCAGGGGGTAAGTCAATGTCAGGCAGTGATGTCAGGCTTCTCAGCGAGCTCCTTCATGAGAGAAGCATCCTCACCGCAAGATTAGTTCGGGAGAGTTGCACACACACCCCCAGCATTTGCACACAACTAAATCTGAGGAAGAGGACTACAGGTGGGAAGGGAGAGGACACTCATCAGCAATCATTTCATTCACTTGAAGTCTTCCCAGTCTGAAAAGAAAAACACAATCTCTACACACCACTCTGCCAGAGGCAGACTTCCTTAGAGAACAATGTCGTGGAAGATGCGGTGTATGCCCTATTACTCAACAAAAGCAGAATCGTAAAATGTCAAATGCTTTTCCAAATTCATATTTAGACAGAGGGAAGCATGCTACTATTTTGTCCAAATCAATCACTATTGCAGCCTGAGCCCCTTGACTCTGTGTGGCCTTCAATTCACCAACTGACTCTGTGTGTACATTCATTTCATACAGTTGTCTGGTATTTTATTATCTATCAACTAAGAGTCGAAATAAAGTTTCCATTTAAGTGTGGAGAGTTCTCACCTGTGAAAGCATTTGTGGCCTGAAAACCAGCTTCCTGCATACTGCTCCCCAGACAAGCCTGTGCTCCGACGCTTAAGCAGTCCTGTCCAGGGGAAACCTCCCGGGTGAGGCCTTAGGTCACTTCCATCGTAGCCTGTCAGAGTCCATTGCTTTGCCCCGTCCAGCTTTGGGTAGCATCGGATGCCCACCTGCCCTGCTCCCAGAGAGCAGGTGGCACCTGGGCCAGCCCCCAGTCCGGCAGTGTGTGCTCTTGGGGCACACAGTCACATCAGCCGTCCAGCCAGAGAGGGGAGGCCATGGTGAGCCCAGGCGAGGTGGAGCTGTCCCACGGAGACCTGCTTTCCCAGCTCAGAGCCAGGGCCTCCTCAGCGGCTGGATGCCAGCATCCTCCTCCACGGCCCTCGCGCGGCCACTTCCGGGAGCTCGCTGTGGTCTGATCTACTCTCCTCTGAGCTTCACCGCTCCCCTTGCTGAAATAAAAAAGAAAGAGGTCACTTT
Source organism: Saccopteryx bilineata (assembly GCF_036850765.1). Classification (NCBI taxonomy): domain Eukaryota; kingdom Metazoa; phylum Chordata; class Mammalia; order Chiroptera; family Emballonuridae; genus Saccopteryx; species Saccopteryx bilineata. Next base: position 66,068,037 of record NC_089500.1, read on the forward strand.
CTTGAAGACCTGTAGGGACATTAAGTTTAGTGGACCCACAGAGGCCAAAAGAAAAAAAAAAGAAAAAGCACATGATCACATTGGAAACACTGGGAGGCTCTGGAAGGCTCCAGGAGGCACTGGGACGCACTCTCCAAGAGGCACGGGGAGACTCTGGGAGGCACTGGGAGGTTCTAGGAGGCCCTGGGACGCACTGGGATGCACTCTCCAAGAGGCACAGGGAGACTCTGGGAGGCTCTGGGAGGCTCTGGGAGGCACTGGGAGGCACTGGGAGGTTCTAGGAGGCCCTGGGAGGCACTGGGAGGCCCTGGGAGGCATTGGGAGGCTCTGGGACGCACTCTCCAAGAGGCACAGGGAGACTCTGGGAGGCTCTGGGAGGCACTGGGAGGTTCTAGGAGGCCCTGGGAGGCACTGGGAGGCCCTGGGAGGCCCTGGGAGGCATTGGGAGGCTCTGGGACGCACTCTCCAAGAGGCACGGGGAGACTCTGGGAGGCTCTGGGAGGCACTGGGAGGTTCTAGGAGGCCCTGGGAGGCACTGGGAGGCTCTGTGAGTCACTGGGAGGCCCTGGGAGGCCCTGGGAGGCACTTTCCAAGAGGCACTGATAGACTCTGAGAGGCTCTGGGAGGCACTAGGAGGTTGTGGGAGGCACTGGGAGGCACCGGGAGGCTCTGTGAGGCACTGGGAGACACGGGAGGCACTGGGAGGCACTAGGAGGTTGTGGGAGGCACTGGGAGGCTCTGGGAGGCTCTGGGAGGCACTAGGAGGTTGTGGGAGGCACTGGGAGGCTCTGGGAGGCACTGGGACGCACTTTCCAAGAGGCACTGGGAGACTCTGGGAGGCACTAGGAGGTTCTGAGAGACTCCGGGAGGCTCTGTGAGTCTCTGTGAGTCTCTGTGAGGCACGGGATGCACTGGGAGGCACGGGAGGCACGGGAGGCACTGGAGGCACTGGGAGGCACCGGGAGAGCAGCTCAGCACCTCCTCCTGAGCACCTGTGAAGGGCCAAGACACGACAAATCCACACAGTGCTCACTGCTCCAAACCTGTCTGAGAACGGCCACAAAGGCCGCACAATCTCACACCGTCCTTCCCCAGGTCACTCGGGGTTCCCAGACACCCTGAAGAAGCCCATCTACCGAGCCCACTCCTGAGGTCTTAGAAATGGGGACCTCAGCTGGCCCACTAGGAGGGACTGGGGTTGAGACATTTTAAAAATGACTCTTAAGAGGGAAACAAGAGCTCATATTAATTTTTTTAAGAGTGGGAAAAAGCATATTTAATATACAAACTATTCCATCTATATTACATAATAATAACAACATTTTACAAAATACTTTAGGATAGTTCAATGTTGTTATATTTATATTACACAAGAAAGAATGTTAATAACAAAATGTCAGAAACCCAAAGGACCAGACTTTAAAACGGAGTCCAAATGCAAATCTCCAGTATTGAAGAAAAGGAACATTTTTTCCATTATTATCACTTCAAGCCAATTAATTTATAACCAATTTTTAGAAAATATAATCTTATCTTTTCACCATCAAACAAACAAAAACAGAATCTAAGAAAGCAGCACATATTAGAAAGAAACCCTCTTATTGCTGTACATATATATAAATATAAGGAAATAAAACAGAACACTACTAATAGAAACTACTTATAAGGAAGACTTAATGTATTAATGAAGTCTTTTAATTATTTTAAGAAATTCAATTCCATTGCCTTCATGCACCTGCAATATCAATCTCAGTATGAGTGCTTGAGTTTAATAAATAGGTAAAATTTTTATTTTAATTAGAAATAATTTATGTATATGGTAGTTTTGAAGTGCTTGAAAATATAAAAAAAAAGTTTTCACTGAGTTTAAATATTCCACATAAAATGACCAACACATACAATATCAGCATCTCAAAGTCCTGCACCAACTTCTAAAGTAAACTAATCACATGCAGGATAGTTATCAATTTCAGGACATGGAATTGCCAGTTAAAAACAAAAGCCTAACTAGCCTTAAAACCTTAATTTTCTTTGCCCTTTTCAATGATACTTTCAATGCACAGAAATGTTAGATTTTATTTGTTCTCTTTCTTTGAACTCAGAGACAAACTGAGTATGGTGAGATTTTTGTTGTTTTATTGTGGGGCTTTTGTTTACATTATTTTGTATCATTGAAAAAGGTATGCTACTTCATATTTTAAGAAATCAGGCCCTGGCCGGTTTGCTCAGTGGATAGAGTGTCGGCCCAAGGTTCCAGGTTCAATCCCTGGTCAGGACACACAGGAGAAGAAACCACCTTTTTATCTTCCCCTCCCTCTCCCCCTTCTCTCTCTCTTCCCCTCTCATAGCCAGTGCCTTGACCGGTTTGAGTGTCAGCCCTAAGCACAGAGGATAGCTCGGTTGGCTCAAACATCAGAACCAGACAGGGGTTGCCAGTTGGATCCCAGTCAGGGTACACGCAGGGGTCCATCTTGGAAGGAAGGAAAGGAAAGAAAAGGAAAAGGAAATGAAAAGGAAAAGCAAAGGAAAGGAAGGAGGGAGGAAGGAGAGAGAGAGATAAAGAAAAGAAAGAGAGAGAAAGGGAGAGAGAAGGAGGGAGGGAAAAGGGAGGGGGAGGGAAGAAGGGAAAGAAGGAAGGAAAGAGGGAAGGAAGTAGGGAGGGAGGGAAGAAGGAAGGGAGGGAGGGAAGGAGGTAGAGAGGGAGGGAAGAAGGAAGGGAGGGAAGGAGGTAGGGAGGGAGGGAAGAAGGAAGGGAGGGAAGGAGGAAGGGAGGGAGGGAAGGGAAATCAAGTTATTCTATATAATATTGCAAATGGCTATGGGAAAGATTGAGGCAGCTGTAGATAGATATAGAAGAAACAAGGTTTTTTTTCTTTGACTGCCATTATCGCACTCACCAATTCTTAGCTGCCTCTCCTGAAATAGAGGTGTGGCAACAGGGGTGAGACAGTTCATTCCGAGGTCTCAGGCGTGGTCTTGGAAAGGATTTTTAGAACATGATGTGTGTGGTTCCCAACAAAGGACAGAGGGACACAGTTGTGTTCTCTCATTAAAGGATAACTAGCATATTCCTACATATACTCTGAGTCTCCTTATATGCAATTTTCAAGTTAGAATGAAACTATAAAAGTTCTCAATGTTTCCTTTCCTGCTAACATCACAGACAAGATACACTTTCTAGGAATATATAAGAAAGAGGGGGAGGGCCTCCAGAACCTGGAGTCTCTTCTACTCAGAGAGGGACCCACGCATCCAGAACAGGGCCAGAAACACCGACATGCTCAGTAAGAAACTGTCAGATGACCCGACAGTCTGGGAATCAGACGTATGCTTTCACAGCTTAGTGACCGAGAGTCAGCACAGAGGCCGAGGAGCTGAGAGTGTCTTGTACACTTGTTGCTCTGTCTGCTGTCCTTCCTATCTCTCGTTCTCATGTGGCCCCTGCTCATGCTGCCACTCACTTTCCTCTTACTCAAACGAGCCTCCTCAGAGATGCCTCCCAGACCATCTCCTGGGCTGTACTCGCAGCTCAGTCACCGGGCTTCCCAGCACTTACCATAGTTGCGGCTGCGTGGAGGGGTCATGATTGCTCAGTGCCCACCTCTCGCGCTACACTTTAGGTGCCACCAGGACAAGGACAGTGACCAGCTGATAACCCGGTTCCCTCAGTACCTAAGACACTGCCTGACGCCTGACAGGCACTCAGTAAACACGTTTACTGACTGAATGGATGAAGGATGAATGGATGAAGGCCGCCGGTATTCAGAGGGGTACACAGAGAAGGGTGCAGCAAATACCTACAAACCCTGCCCCCAACAGAGAACTGACAAGCAGCAGTCCTGAGCTGCTCTGCCCCTGAGCCTGTGAACTGGCGAGAGCTTTTCCATCCACCCATCAGGTTAGGCTGAGACAGTGATGATGGGCAGTGATCCCACTGCACTCATACTTCACGGAACGTCCTGGCCAGTAAAGGCCCAGAGAGGTCATTGCTTTCAAGCCTTTCAATGCATGGAAAGCAAACTCTAACCCCAAAGAGGTTAAATAAGAGCCACAAAAGGTAGTGAGTGTGCAGGAGAGTCGGGACTCATCGCTGCGTGTCCCGCCCCTACACTGCCCTTCCCGTGCTAGTTCTGAATCTCAGGTCAGTCCCCAGACAGAAAAGCCTTCAAGCCCAGTAATAGCCAAAGAAAGAAAATCAAGGGGGGAAAAGAGAGAAAGACTAAAGAAAGAGGCAACTTACCAAGGCCACAGGGTCACAGACTAATCCTGAGCCACACATGCAAGAACCCCTCTACAGCGAGCAGGCTACCATCATCCTGTCGTCTACACGCACACAAGTGCACACTCACACACACACACACACACACACACTTTATACTGGGAAGGTGGGCAGGACTAACCAGGAAATAATTAATTCAATATTGCACTTGAAAAATGTCATTAAGTCCCTCCCATAACGGAGCAACAGTTACTAAGGAAATAGAGCACACTGAACGGAAAAACACCCCCACAGGAAGGGCCATTTAAAAAACACATGAATACTCACTAAACCTAACCAAATAAGTTGTGGAATATGTTTGCTTCACCACTTGTGCATAAAAGCCTTTACGAGACGCAGTCTTCCTAGGAATCACTGAGAGTGAAAACTTCACTGCTTCCATAGCTCAGAGGTTTCCTCAAAGCAACGCTGTAAAAACGGACACATGCAAGTCAGGAAACATCAGGGTGATACACTGGGCACAGGGGCCAGAACTCAGCAGGGACATGAAAAGAGCCTTTTTCAAAATCTAGTAACATTCAAAAAATTTGTAAAGAATAAACAGTGCGGTTTTATTTTTTTATTTCCTCTCACTGTTGAACAGACTGCTTCTAGGGCTGAGAGTCGGTTACCTAGGCGATGGCTCCACCGAGCAGCCCGAGAGGCTCCAGGCCCCAGACTCCTGAGTTGAGGCCCAGGCCTGTGTCTGACGGGCCTTCCACTGCTCTGCCCCCCAGAGAAGGCCCAGGGAGAAGGGAACACCGAGAGACAAACAGACAGTTCTAACCTGGACACATTGAGACGTTTGTAAAATTCAAAAACATAAAAATTAATACATCAGATAAAAGTTAAATGTTTAGGGGGGACAGGGAGGAGAGTAAAGGAGGACAAATATATATCCCACCTCTTTCTATGAGACTCATGGACATAGATAAAAGTGAAGTGGTTACCAGGGGGAGGGGGTGGGGAAGGGGGAGTAAAGAGGTCAAATATATGGTGACAGAAAATGATCTGACTTTGGGCGATGAGCACACAACACAATTAACAGTTCAAATGTTATAGAGATGTTCACCTGAAACCTATGTACTCTTATTGATAATGTCACCCCATTAAATTTAATTTCAAAATGAAAAAAATTAATACATTAAGACTTGTACTGTACTGCTTACCAAAAAAAAAAACAAAAAAAAAAAAAACTCAACTGTGGACTGGTTCATTTAAGTTCAAAGTGGCAACGACCAGATGTGTGAAAAGTTGGAAAAAGAAACCCAAGGATCTCTTTCCAAACAGAACTTGAATCAGGTGTCACCCTGGGAGAGGGACACACACTTCTCCACATGAATGTCTCTACCTCATGCACAGACAGTTTAGACCTTGGCAAGTGCCAGTCAGTCTCAAGATTTCCTAACAGCAATAAAGAACCTTAGGAAAGCACAGCCCTGCCTGCGGAGGGCACCGGGCGGAGGGCACTGGGCAGGGCCTTGCTCCTGGTTCTGAACCCAATTACAGGACTCCCGCAAGTCTTTCAGTTTGTCAGACTCCTGTTCCCCCATTTGCAAAGTGAGCTGAGTGTGCCCCTGTAGCACACTCAGGGTCCCCGATCTAGGGAGACGGGACAAATGTGCATGAAAAGGACAAGGCAGACAAGCATGGAAAATCTGCGATAAAAGTTAAGTCTGAGAACAAGTCAGAGGAATGGGCTGCCTGCAACCAGGGGGCTTGAGTTGCAGTGCTACAGATACATCAGGTTACTTTTAATTTCTGGGGTTCAGGGTGGAAAACAATTTGTATCTTTTAAAATGCAACCTCAAAGTCATCCTAGCCCTGGGTGGCTTGAAAGACTCCAGTTATTTAGATCACCATTTCAGGAAGCAAGTTAGAAGTCCAAAACACTTATCTCAAACACACACACAAACTACAAACAGGAAAAAGTGGCAATGATATCATATTGAAAATGTCACTCTGTCAAATATGACACCTGATAAACCCTAAAGGATCTATGATCTGAGGCTCTCTACTCATAACAAGTTGGAAAAAGTTTCCCCCCAAAATTATGAAGTAGGATATCTGTCCCTGGTGCATCAGTAAGTCTATAACTATCTTCTTATCCTATCTAGAAGCAAAGGGAGCAGTGAGGGGCCATCTGTCCCTCCCCTTCATTTGATGGAGGAGGAGAAGGAGGCTCAGGGAGGGGAGGGAACACACTGAAAGTGACGGGGGTCATGAAGGCTCTGCAGAGCTGAGACCAGAGGACGGTGGCGGTGTAGGCCCAAGCTCATCACTCTCCCGGACGTGCAAATCGGCCAAAGGAAGAAGCTGAGAAAGGGGTACAGTGTACAGCCGTACCAACCGCCAATGGGATCCGAGAATGCTGAGACTGTTTCCACTTTCCCAAACCCACACTGGACCGTGCCCACAACACCAGCATGCCCCAGGAAAAGGCACGGAGTCAGCGGCATGGCACAGGGTCGCCGTCCTCAGGTGGGTGTGCACCGCAGTCTTCCCGGGCTAGTCTGAGCACTTCCTGCCACCTCGCCGGTGCGTGTCGGCTGAGCAGAGGGCACCCGCGTGAGGAACCGCTCCTCTCCCCGCTTGGCATGGCAGGCTGGCCACACCGGGAGCTGGGCTCTGAGAGGCTCCGCACCTAGCTCTCATCCCCACCCCGGTTTTCTTCAGAGAAAGCCAGCGTGCAGTGGGCATGACAAGCAAAGAAAAGGCTAACAAGTGTGAGCAGAAAGGGAAGGGGGTTGTCATCTATCTCCTTGGTGAGAGTAGAGGAGAACTGGATTGACAAGCTAGTCATACAAAACAAGGTATATCTTCCTCACACACACCCTCCGCTGCCCTCATCACCCACCGATGCCCACTCTGCCAGTACCTGCACTCACGCTGCCCGGGTCAAGCCTCTCCCTGCCTCAGCTAACGGCAGCCTTCTGGTGGACAGCTGGGCCTTGCCCGTGACCTTCTCTGACCCCTGGCATTCACAACACCCCAGAAGCTGCCTCTTCTCATTCAGTGGTTCAACTATTTGTGGGGTCATTATTCTAGCCAGGCATTATTTTAGGTGCTGGGAAACAGCACTGAGCAAAACAAACCAAGCCTCTGTCCCCATGGTACCTCTCTCGTTTCTGCCTAGAGGTGTTTCCCAACAGAAACCTTTTCTTGTTAATCTTTGGATTCTTGGCATTGAGGACAGGGACCAGATTACAGCAGGTCCCCAATAAATGCTAGTTATACTTCAATGAATCACATCTGAGTTTAAGCTGAGTGATCTCATTGTTACCCTACGCCTCCATCCTATATCAGATGCACAAAAGTACCGAGGTCACGGGACACAAGGGGCTGCTGGCCACAGGACACTCAAAGCCTGGAGGGCACTCCACGTGAGAAGTACCGGCTGGCCGTCTGCAGCACAGGGAATCCACACCCTCTACCATTTAAAACGTGCTCAAATGAGAACTTTGCATACAAACAAGCCACAGGACAAAAGGCCAGGCTCTGAGTCAGACTACCGTGGACTTACCTCACTCTAGGCTACGCGTGATTTTGGCAGTTACTTAACCCCTATGAGCCTCAGTTTCTTCATCTGTAAAATGGAAGTAACAAGGGTATCTGCTTTATAGTACTACGGTGCACTTAATGAGAAAGCTTATATAAAATATTAGTCTCCAAAATGGTAAAGAAATAATAGTGAAGTGTGATTATAACACACTTCAGCAGGTGACTGATAATTTCTATCTCTGAGAATATTCCCCACTCACCCTCTTTCAGTTCCTATCTGACCTAACTGGACACAACATGTCATGTTATCTTGTAGTTTCTCAGCTGATTTGTCTCTTTCTTTCTTTTTTTTTTTTTTTTTTTGAAAGCTCTCAATAGATAAAAATCTGAGCTCAAAATCATTCCGTGTCAGTTAAAATTAATAACAGAGAGACACGGGAAAGGATATAAAATTAGAGAAAACATGTGGGTGAGGTATCTGGTACGAAATGTAGTCGAAAGAAAAATGACAAAAAAAGTACCTTCCCTTTTTAAAAGAAAAAGCAGCCCTTTGATATTCAATTTTTGTCATGTTTTCATATTGAAATATCAAATTTAAAAACCAACAATAGATAATAATAAATAAATTTAACCATTTTATATGCCCTTGACAGGAAATAATGGGGAGGGTCGTCCTTTTCCCATCCGAGAATGAAAATGCACAGAAGCCCTGGCCGGTTGGCTCAGTGGTGGGGCGTCGGCCTGGCATGCAGGAGTCCCGGGTTCGATTCCTGGCCAGGGCACACAGGAGAAGCGCCCATCTGCTTCTCCACCCCTCCCCCTCTCCTTCCTCTCTGTCTCTCTCTTCCCCTCCCTCAGCCAGGGCTCCATTGGAGCAAAGATGGCCCGGGCACTGAGGATGGCTCTGTGGCCTCTGCCTCAGGCGCTGGAATGGCTCTGATTGCGGCAGAGCGACGCCCTCCAGATGGGCAGAGCATCGCCCCCTGGTGGGCATGCTGGGTGGATCCCGGCCGGGCGCATGCGGGAGTCTGTCTGACTGCCTCCCCGTTTCCAACTTCAGAAAAATACAAAAAAAGAAAAAAAAAGAAAAAAAGAAAGTGCACAGAAGGAACACCTGCCAGCCCAGCGCTCCTCTACAGCAGAAGGTGTTGGAGCGGAAACACCAACCTTCTTAGAGCTAATACAAACTGATCCACAGTAAAACAGTCAATGCTCTTGATAGAAATGAACACCCTGGATAATTTCATCGCTTGCGTTAGTAAAGGTTTCCTAGCTGCCCCTTGTTTACAGAGCTCTAGCGCCAACTCCACATATGTGCCTCCTTCATCAAAACACACAGGGAATGCCTGAATGTTCACCAAGTAGTTTTGTCTTGTTTGCTCATATTCATTTTCTGAAAAATATATGCCTTTAGGAAAAAAAACTTTCCACTTTACATTTTTTTTTACAACTCAATACCCAGTTTCAGGTAGACAGTAGTGAACAGATATACGTCAATAATGTTTGTTTCCTGTGTTGTCCGAGACAGACATAAAAGGAGAGAGACACCTGACAGGCACCGAACACCTGGGCTACACAGCTCTGACAGTGGCCAGTGGAGCCCATCGCTAAATTCAGTGTACTGTGAATCACACACACGTGTGCACACGTATGCACACAAACACACGGGGTTTAGCAATGGTGCCCCGGCAGAAAGACCCCGTGCCATCTGAAGACACCCATTACAACACACTTTCGGAGAAGTACCGATTACCTGCGGAGATAGCAGGAGGTTCTGACCGTGTGCGGACCCATACCACATGCTCTTCGAACGCAAACTTCTGCTCAGCCGCTGTGCGGTTTCTCTCAGTTTAGGGAACCACAAGAAGCAGCAATGTATTGCACGTCATCCCAGGAAAATCGCCGAGTCTGTGACTGCCTTAGAGAACCCACGGGTTCTCCTCTGAGAGCTAAAGACATCATCTGAGATATACCAAACTGTGGAAACAGAACTCATTTAGCCTGTCAGTCAGGATGGTTGGAACAATGTAATCTAGTCACGGAAGTCTAAGACGGAACGTTTCAGCAGATGTCTGAAAAATATAATACAAAACAGTCCTGTCTGAGGCTGGCCCCAGAGCTGGGGTCGGCAGAAGCACCAGTCCAAGGGTGACAAACGCGTTCTGCGAGGTACAGTTACACACAATAATGAACGCTCCATCTGCAACAGGCTCCAGCACCCCGAGCCGTCTGCCAGGCGGGCCTGACTCCACATATATTAGGGAAACACTGATAGAGTTTCACATCTTCCTGGAAGGCTGGATGGGGCAGCGCCACGGAAGTGCATCTGTCCTGAAGAGCAGCTGTTGGAGGGGGCAGAGAATACAGGGCAAAGGCTGCCTGGCATTTACTAATGGGACTACATAAACCCTGTCCCTGTGTGCTCGGGAGGCCGCCAGCCGAGCAGAAAGAGTTCATTAGACCAATCTCTGCTGCCTTGGTAACAAAGGCTATGCATGTACTCTTCCACAGTAAAAGCAAACGAGTGCTGTGCATGGGGCGAAGCCGCACAGACAGGTCCTGCGTGTCCCGCCAGGCAGCCTGAGAGGGGCAGAAGCATGCCCTCCTGTGCGACAGCGCTGGCACCTGCAGAGCCCAGAGGGTTTGCCGGAAGCAGTCTGTTGTAGCACCTGCAGCAGGTGTCTGTGAGTCGCTGAGTGTGCTCTGCTTCAGGAGCGCTGATCAGTGGCTACGGAACCATCTCGTTCCGAACAGTGTTCTCGAGCCAGCACCAGAGTGAATCTGTCTTGCAGGTCCACTGTCACATCGGGACCAGAGCATGTCCGGGATGCCACCGAAGAAAACTGCGGGGCTCCAGCGACAGGAGGAAACTGTAACCATCAAATCTGGAACCCGAAGTCACTATTCACGTTCCCGTCACTTGCCAGAGTCAGCTACACAGATCTGTGAGGGCCTTTCATAATCTAAGTATGCCGCAGACCTCCTCAGCCTGACAGGAAACTTTCTCTGCATTTAAAATAGCATCTTCTTTTCAGATATTCCTCTTTCCCTCTCAAAGTTGATTCCTTATTTATTCCCTTCTCCCTGGAGTCGACAGGTAGGAACAAACTAATTCTAACCCAGCTCTACAGTAGAGCCCTAAGCAGGCTTCTTCACAGAGGCCCAGGGAAGGTAGGAGGAAGGGCGGGGGTGGGGGGACCTGAGAGAGGGCAAGAGGGTGGGAAGTGGTGAGGGCGGGGAGTGGGCGGGACAAGAGGGAGGGCAGGAAGGTGGGAAGTGATGAGGGCGGGGAGTGGGCGGGACAAGAGGGAGGGCAGGAGGGTGGGAAGTGGTGAGGGCGGGGAGTGGGCGGGACAAGAGGGAGGGCAGGAGGGTGGGAAGTAGTGAGGGCGGGGGAGTGGGCAGGACAAGAGGGAGAGCAAGAGGGTGGGAAGTGGTGAGGGCGGGGGAGTGGGCGGGACAAGAGGGAGGGCAGGAGGGTGGGAAGTGGTGAGGGTGGGGGAGTGGGCGGGACAAGAGGGAGGGCAAGAGGGTGGGAAGCAGTGAGGGTGGGGAGTGCGCAGGACAAGAGGGAGGGCAGGAGGGTGGGAAGTGGTGAGGGCGGGGGAGTGGGCGGGACAAGAGGGAGGGCAGGAGGGTGGGAAGTGGTGAGGGTGGGGGAGTGGGCGGGACAAGAGAGAGGGCAGGAGGGTGGGAAGTGGTGAGGGGGGGAGTGGGCGGGACAAGAGGGAGGGCAAGAGGGTGGGAAGTGGTGAGGGGGGGAGGGCAGGAGGGGAGGTGTGCAGAGGTGGGGGGCAGCTAGAGGGTTGGGGCACAGGAGGGAGGGTAGGGGGGGAAGGCTGGGGGAAGGCAGGTCCCATTAGGTGACAAACTATTGTAGCCAGGGACTGCGTAATCCCTCTAGGCTCTAACACAGATGCTCACTCCACAGAGGGCTGTGCTCAGAGGAGCCAGCACAGCTCTGGGGTCACATGGCTCAGAATGTCCGTTCTTCTAGGCAGTCCTCACACCCTCAGGCATCTGCACAACCTTTCTGAGCCCCAGTCTCTGCATCTGCAAGTGAGGCATTAGCATCGCTGTAAGACAGAGGTGGTGACTGAGAGAACACAGGCAGGGCACGCACATGCACCAGGACACCTCACAGGCCCGCCACCCATGGGGAGGTGGGAAGGAGGAGCCAGGAAGATGGGCAGGGATGACACTGTCGCCAGACCCTTGGGAGATGTGTGGACGGTGTGGTCAGTCAACCACTCTGTAAGAACAGTGGGAGAAAGAGGGGGGGGGGAAGGAAAGGAAAAGAAAAATACCTCATCTCAGTGGGACCCAGGGAACTCCACTCTGTGGTTGAACAAACCTGGGCCCAGGTTAGATCAGAATTAAATCTTCTCTTCTTCAAATAACTACTTCAACAGGTAAAAACCTTCACCTTTTCCTTACCACAAGCCCAAACCTGCCCATCTGCCGCGTATCTGCCCTGTCCCCGCCCGCCAGCCCCTCTCGCTCCGCTCGGCCTCCTTCCCACACCAGCCCGCAGAGACAGGCAGTGGTTACTGCACACCCACTAAACACGGAGGTGCCCAGGCCAGAGACATCGCTCCTATTGAAATAACTTATCTCCACTTCCTTTGAATAAAAACATGTTATTATATTCAATAAAATCATACAAGAAATGATAGATAAAGATGACATTTACATAACTTATACCAACACCTAGAAACGGCTTCCTGGAAGAAAAGAAAAGAATTCACATTTTCAAGTATATTTAAAGAGCTCCCTTTCTCTCCTCCTTGGCCACCCACCTCCCTCTACAGACGAGTCACGGCCACATTCCGAGCTGCATTGGTCCCGGGACTAGAAGTAAACTTGGGCAAAAGGGGTATTATTAGAGTGCGGACAAATGCTGTCATTGAGATTTAAAAGCAGTCTAGCTACTCTACTACCACCTCTTTCCCTTCTAGTTCCCATAGAAACAGACCTCAGATCGCCAAAAACAGGGTAAAGATAGCACCATGCCCAGTTCTGCTGCAATCTGTTTCCATGGGAACTGAAAGGGAAGGGAACGGAGGCTGGATAGCGAGACCGCCTGCAAAGCTGCATCCCCGTTAGCTAGAGAAGCAGGCAGGGCTGGTCTCGTGGCCAGGAGACCTCCGTGGGCTCTTCAGAAGTGACAGGCATGTCCCCTCTTGGATGGAGTCTCCGAGAAAGGGAAGTTCGTAGCAAAGTGGGAACAAGGTCAGCTGCAGACCTCCAGACACACACTCCGCAGGTGACCCACCTTCTGGGGCATCCTTTTACCAACCAGAGGGGATCTGCAGCTGTTATTTCTTGTATGACTTTACCAACCAGAGGTGACCCCTTTGACCAACTAGCTGGGCACCAGGATGACCCCAGACCTGGTGAATCCATATCTCAGGGGGCTGGGATCAAAATTCGGTAGTTTTTAATCACTCCAAAGGTGATTCTGATGCTTGGTCTTTCTGGGGACCCAATGCTCTAGACCAGTTTCCCGAAGTTTAAGGTGCTAGCAGATCCTGTGGGGACTGAGTGAGGTACAGATCCCAGTTCAGCTGGTCTGGAGCAGGGCCTGCGATTCCACAATTCTAACCCACTCCCAGGGGATTCTGATGCTGGTTCTTGGACCACATCTGAGTAGCAAGTATCTAGACTCCAGTGAACCTTCCAGAATCTAGAAACTTCTCCACAGACCAAAGACACAACCAACAGCTATTCCCACGGTAGCAATTTATTCCCCTCATCAGCCATTGGTCCACACCCACGCCTGACCTTTAAGGCAGGCACCGCTGGCATTAGCAGCTGACTTCTTCAAGCTTGACTTGAAGAAGTCAAGTCATGCTTCAATCACCCCCCACCCTCATTTTCTCTGCCTTGAGAGACCAGCTACATGGATAAGAAGGTACAGAATAGTCAAAAGTTATGTATAATCATTAGGGGACTGAAATGCAATTGTCTCCTCCAAATCTGAATTCCCTAAGTAAAGTAGTAAAGGCAAGTTCTGCAGAGTTGAGGATTAAACTAGTGGTGGCTAATATGTGAAATATTTAGAATATTTATAAATATAGATATGTTATCAAAGAAGAATATAACTGTCTACATGTCATTTTAAAAGAAATCAGAGAATTTTGAAAAACTCTACAATTATTTTAAGGAAATAACTCAGCTAGCCTTAAAACCCCTAGTCTAAAAGAAGATGCACAGAGTAAGTGTAGCATCCATATTTCAGCTAAAAGTATGCAAAGTAATACAAAAATAATGTTTATTTCTATACTGAACCACAAAACAGGGTTTTTTGGGTTTTTTTTTTTTTTGTATTTTTCTGAAGTTGGAAACGGGGAGGCAGTCAGACAGACTCCCGCATGTACCCGACCGGGATCCACCCGGCATGCCCACCAAGGGGCGATGCTCTGCTCATCTGAGGAGTCACTCTGTTGCAACCGGAGCCATTCTAGCACCTGAGGCAGAGGCCACAGAGCCATCCTCAGCGCCCGGGCAAACTTTGCTCCAATGGAGCCTTGGCTGTGGGAGGAGAAGAGAGAGACAGAGAGGAAGGAGAGGGGGTTGGGGTGGAGAAGCAGATGGATGCTTCTCCTGTGTGCCCAGGCTGGGAATCGAACCTGGGACTCCCGCATGCCAGGCTGACACTCTACCACTAAGCCAACCAGCCAGGGCTCACAAAACAGTTTTAAACTACATAAAATACCAGTGTGTGATTCAAAAACCAGTTACTGATACTCTGCTTTAACAAATCTCCAATTTGCTTCTATAGAAAAAGGGAGGTATTTCTGTTTGGTTTGTTTCATTAACTACATTCCGTATTTCCTTCTTAAAAAAGCATATCATAGATTAACCCTTGAAAGTTAAAATATGAGCAAAGAACTCAGCTTGAGAAATAATTTTGTGATTCTAAAAATGTAAAAGGGGGAATATCAATTCTGATTAGTCAGCACATAAGCAACAAAGAAAGTTCAACGTTCTGCAGCCCTGTCACTGCAGGCAGCCAAAGCAACCTCAGCACATGCAGTCTGCGACACACACTTCCATTCCCAATGAGGTAAAAAATATATATATATATAATATTTCTGAAGTGAGAGGAGGGGAAATAGTGAGACAGACTACTGCATGCGACCTGACTGGGATCCACCTGACAACTCCTGTCTTGGGCCGATGCTTGAGCCAACAAGGCTATTTTTAGTGCCTGAGGCTGACTGCTAGACCAACCAAACTATCCTCACCGCCCAGGGCCACGTTCCAACCAATCAACCCACTGGCTGCGGGAGGAGAAGAGGGAGAGAAGGTAGAGAGGGAGGGGAGAGAAGCAGATGGTTAATTCTCCTGTGTGCCCTGACTGGGAATTGAACCCAGGACATCCACATGCCAGGCTGACACTCTACCGCTGAGCCAACTGGCCAAGGTCTATATATCCATAATATTTATTTATACATGTGTGTATAATGTCACACACAAACTTTTAAAAAAATGAGTTATTTTTGAGTTTCAGGTGCTTTTTAGGTTCCCAAAGCACATGAGGCCGGAAAATATGAAGTCAAAAAAGAGGGAGTGTTAAGTTTTTTTTTTTAAAGACAGCAAACACACAGACGAAAAAATAACAAACAACTGCAGTAGAGGATGCAAAAGGGTGTGAGAAAAATAATCAGGCACAAATGCAGAGATTTGCTTAGACCCAGCTCCACTGAACTCTGTTAGTCTGTGCGACCCTCGCCCGACAATCAGTGTGGGTATTTGTGTGCACGTGTTTCCTTGTGTTTCCAGGAAGAAGCTACTGGGGCAGGGTCAGCGAGCTTCCTGCAAAAGGCCAGATGGTGAGTGGCTCTGCAGGGCATGAATTCTCTGTCCCCAATCCTCCATTCTGTCATTACAGCATGCAAGCAGCCACCAAGAACAACACATAAATGAATGAGTGTGATGTGTTCCAGCAAAACTTCATACAAACAAGTTCTAGCCAGAATATGGTCTAGGAGCCATAACATACCAACCACTGGACCAGACTACAAAAAGCCTATTTTGAAGGAAATGTCTTGTTCAACTTCCTTTCCACAGGTCCAGGAAAGACAAGTGCAAAAGGCTGTCTCACATCAGTGTTTGAGTCACCTCTGAGGAACCCTGGGTTCTCAATGCCCCATGTGTTCTAATATTTCCCACCAGGTGTATACCAGCTTTGCACAGCTGCTCCCCATGAACAGACAACATTCTTTGTTGTGTGCTGTTGTGTTCTCTGCATGTTTCTTACATTGTCTCCTTTACTAGATTTTAATAGTCCCAAGGGCAACACATTTTTATTTGCATTTTCCCTTGGAATGTGGCTTAGTGTTCCACAGAAGATACTGCTGACAAAAACATCCTCCCTCTCTCTCAAAAAGTAGGTAAAAACATGGCTACAGAAAAACAAAAGACCCCTATCTTTCCTATTAACCCCATCACACCTGCGACAGGAGGACGGTGTCCAGACCCACCCTACGAAAGCCAAGCCAAGTGTGTAACGGGCCTGTCCGCCAGTCCCTCCTGAAGGCTGGGGCTGGCCTCACCCAGCAGTCCCCAGCAACTGCACGTGAAAATAGCTAGTAATCCACAATGTATGAAGGATGATGAGCTAATCTCACTTCTTGCACTTGAACAGAACTGTGGAATTTGAAAATAGGAAATGCTCTCAGATATCATCCACTGACCCACGTAAGTAGAAATTAGGGCTGAGATACCACCACAAGTTATGCAGACCTGGGCCTAGAGCAGAATGTGAACCTGAGCTAAACCTAATGATCTCTTGAACATAATATAAAAGTCCCTTCTGTTTTAAGGAATCTTATAATGCACCTCCCTTCATAAATATAAAACATATGCATTAAGAGGTTTTGTTCTCTAACTGAACAGTTCATTGAACCTGGGTTCTGATACACTCACTCTGCCTAGTGTGCCTAATAGAAGTCACACTAGTAACTACTCAGTGTTGTGTTTTTTTTTTCTTCTTTTTCCAAGAGAGAAGAAGGGAGACGAAGAGACAGACTCCTGCATATACCCCAACTGGGATCCACCCAGCAAGCCCTGTCTAGGGCCAATGCTCTGCCCATCTGGGGCTGTGTTCTCAACCAAGCTATTTTTAGCACCTGAGGTGGAGGCTCCATGGAGCCATCCTCAACGCCCTGGGCTGATGCATTTGAACCAATCAAGCCATGACTGCAGGAGGAGAAGAGAGGACAAGAGAGAAGAGGAGGGATGGAGAAACAGATGGTTGCTTTTCCTGTGTGCCCTGTGTGCCATGACCAGGAATCAAACCCGAGACACATCCACACTTTGGGCCAACACTCTACAACTGAGCCAACCAGCCAGGGCAACTACTCGGTGTTTATACAGGAGAGAATGACAGCCCACAGTGATGCAACAGACAATATAAAGTTGTGGCATGGGATCCAGCCGCAGCAAACATGGCATGCCATGCCTCTGGGGACATTCCCAATCTTAGAGCACATGACACCATCCTGTGTCTCAGTGCACTGCACAGACCTCCGTCTCAGTGTCTCTGCAGACTGTTCCCAATCTTAGAGCACATGACACCATCCTGTATCTCCGTGCACTGCACAGACCTCCGTCTCAGTGTCTCTGCAGACTGTTCCCAATCTTAGAGCACATGACACCATCCTGTGTCTCCGTGCACTGCACAGACCTCCGTCTCAGTGTCTCTGCAGACTGTTCCCAATCTTAGAGCACATGACACCATCCTGTGTCTCAGTGCACTGCACACACCTCCGTCTCAGTGTCTCTGCAGACTGTTCCCAATCTCAGAGCACATGACACCATCCTGTGTCTCAGTGCACTGCACAGACCTCCGTCTCAGTGTCTCTGCAGACTGTTCCCAATCTTAGAGCACATGACACCATCCTGTGTCTCAGTGCACTGCACAGACCTCCGTCTCAGTGTCTCTGCAGACTGTTCCTAATCTTAGAGCACATGACGACATCCTGTGTCTCAGTGCACTGCACAGACCTCCGTCTCAGTGTCTCTGCAGACTGTTCCCAATCTTAGAGCACATGACACCATCCTGTGTCTCAGTGCACTGCACACACCTCCGTCTCAGTGTCTCTGCAGACTGTTCCCAATCTCAGAGCACATGACACCATCCTGTGTCTCAGTGCACTGCACAGAGCAGGGGTCTCCAAACTTTTTACACAGGGGGCCAGTTCACTGTCCCTCAGACCATTGGAGGGCTGCCAAATACAGTGGTCCTCTCACTGACCACCAATGAAAGAGGTGCCCCTTCCAGAAGTGCAGTGGGGGCTGGATAAATGGCCTCAGGGGGCCTCATTGCGGCCCGTGGGCCGTAGTTTGGGGACGCCTGGCACAGAGCTCAGTATCAGTGTCTCTGCAGACTGTTCCCATGAAGCGTCAGAACGGGAGGCACATGGGCAGCAGAGCTATCTCACTCCCAGAGAAGGGAAGCCTTCTCTGCAGCCACTGCTCCTTCCTCCTGCTGGGACCTGGTTTCTCAGGAACTAACCTCTCTGGAGTCACTAGCTTGGCCTGAAAACCTTGGAAGCATTCTACCTTTTCTCATTCTAATGAGACTAACAATTCTTAATGAGAAAAGGTAGAAGGATCAAACACCAGGAAGGAGGCATTGCCCACATATAAACACCAAAGAAGGCCTAATGTCACAGCAAAGGGTCAGCTCCATGCACCATTCCAGGCTGTTCTCTCCACCACTCTGGCAGAGACAGAAATGGGACAGGCGTTTCCTTCAGTGTCTGTATTACTGTGTGTAGTAAAATTTGCCTTATAGAGGTGATACCAACCCTAAACTGCATAGGGTCTGTGTAAACATTATACTGAGCATCAGCATAACAGGAATCGTTAGACAGACAGCACAGGCAACTCAAGGAAATAAAGGCAAAGTGAAAACTACTTTCCGGTGCTTTCACCTGGGGCTCACTGACAACAGTGTTTACCCCCAGCCCAGGTTCTCTATGACACACTACACAGCTGCACATGTCTACCCTTTGCCTCTTCCCCTCTGCGCTCTCCAACACATGAATGGAGGCCATAAGCGACAACCCTGTATCCAGCACTCCAAGCTCCTATAAGACAATGTTTTTTCAGACTTTGGGTTGTGACCCATTAGTGGGCTTTTTTTGGTATTTTTCTGAAGTGAGAAGCAGGGAGGCAGAGAGACAGACTCCCGCATGCACTCGACCGGGATCCACCCGGCATACCCACCAGGGGGCGATGCTCTGTCCATCTGGGGCGTCGCTCCGCTGCAATCGGAGCCATTCTAGTGCCTGAGACGAAGGCCATGGAGCCATCCTCAGTGCCCGGGCCAACTTTTTGATCCAATGGAGCCTTGGCTGTGGGAGGGGAAGAGAGAGATAGAGAGGAAGGAGAGGGGGAGGGTAGAGAAGCAGATGGGAGCTTCTCCTGTGTGTCCTGGCCGGGAATCGAACCTGGGACTTCCAAATGCCAGGCCGACACTCTACCACTGAGCCAGCAGGCCAGGGCCTAATGAATGTAATACTTTAAGAAAAAATAGAGAGGGAAAGAGAGTACACCTCAGGAAGTACTGGTAGGGGCTGTCTGAAGGAACTTCTACACAATGATGTACATATGGGTATTGGTATATGTGAACTGGGTCACAATGTAACATTTATTTTTTAGTGTGAATCATGGTCAGGATATAAAATTCACATCCTAATAAGCAACACTATGCTGTTAACACAGCTCATCAGCACAGCTCCTTGCATGAAAGACCCCTGGCAATCAGAAATTTAATCAGTGGCTGAGTATTCACAATGTCCATGCACTAACTATTCCACAGTAATGCCATTTATTCTAGTGACAAGAGCTAAATATCTCCCCAGAAGCCCGCACAGCCCCAAGCTTGCGCCCTGCTCTCGGGTAGCCGGCAGGGCCGGGGCCAGGGCCGGGGCGGGGGCGGGGCCAAGGCCAGGGCGGGGCCGGGGCGGGGCAGCAGCGCAGGCTGGAAGGGAGTATCTTCACAACCACCCGGCTGAAGATGAGGCAAAAAGACACAGAGGGGCAATCTGACTACATGGGCCATTCAGTGTTTACTGCCTGTCATCGAGGAAAGACATCTGAGAAAAGGATTTTTATCGGTAGAACAGGAAGGTCATGTTCAATAGTAACTAAGAAACAAATCAGAGCATTTCTCACAGGTCTGGGGGCACAGAAGCAGCTCTCTAAAATGCAAATCTGCTTAGACCGCTTCCCTGCTCAACATTCCCCCATGGCTGCCCACTGCCCCCAGGGTGTAGTTCAAACGCAGGAGCCGCTGTGGCCTTGGTCCAGCGGCCACCTCCTCTCAGTTCTCATCTACCACCCCCCAGTGTGGAGCCCGTGCTCCAGCGGTCCTGAGCATCCCGGAACCTACAACGCCCCTGCAAGTGACATCTCCCCTAAGACCCGGGCCTCAGGCCTCTCGGGGCTCCTTCACTGGCAGCCCTCTTGTACAGCACCTGTGACCCCAGCACATTCTTCACTTCTCTGTATCCCCCAAGCTGGGAGGATCCTTGAGGGCAAGAAATGCACCTCATTCCTGTAGGTCCAGCAGCAAATACAAGGCTCTGAGGTCACGGGCACTCCGTAACACTTAACAGAATGGACACAGACAAAGCTCACCCTCAGAAGGAGAGTGAACGGCCCCCCTCGTCTTCAGTCCACCATGCCCTGCCTGTGTGAGCCTAGCTTTAGCGTCTGGTTAAAGTATACTGCCCACAGCCAGCCGTGGCCCTCCTATTGTTCACCTCAGTGTCCAGCTCACCGCTGGACAAACAACTACACACTGACCAAGCTTCCTCTGGCAAAAAAGCAGTGTGACCTATATATAACCATTCCCTCTTTCTCCGATGGCCCACCTCCTCAGAAAGTCATAACACACACCAGCAGGGCGACTAGGAAAGAGAACAGACATCTCTAAGTTGGACAGATCACTCAGAGATAAGGACTTGAGCGAGTAAGAACTGTTAAAACGGGTAAACACATCTTTGTGATATACAAAGATTGTAAAGTTGTATACAAATGACATGTCTTCTGCATTACGCATTATATACATGGGCTATACATGAGTACATGTGTGTGTGTGTGTGGAGACAGATGTAGAGATAGAGCTAAAACACACCTCTCAATAATGATGAATTAACACAAGGCATTGGCGGACAAGTCACACATAAAAGGTTCATCTCAACAAATGCGCTCACAAAATCTAACAGATGACTGACTCTGCTTGTGAAGTTATAATAAACATTAGAAACTGAAGCTATGACGAATAACAAAGCCATTACTGAAAAAGAAAAACAAAAAAAACAACAAAAAAAAAACGAAACTTCTGTCTGGGAAGCGCCTGGTAACAATGTAACGTGACTCCACCCCGTCACTGTGCACCAACAGCATCACCTGCCCTACTGAGCCTGCCCTGATCCTGTTCCCAGGGTAACAGAAACTCATCACCTGCTCAGTAATACTGTTCACTCACCCGCATGGGCCACTGCCAAGAAGGGAAGGTGGCTCGTTTTTGAAGGGATTCAGAGGCATTAAAGGACAGAAGAGACTGGCTCCTGGTCCTGCCTCTGAAATTGGAGAACTTTCGAGCAAGAGAGTAAATCTCATCTTCTCAGTCCAGGATGGGGCAAGCCCACCCCTCTGGCCAGCCCACACCCACAAAGGAAACCCTGCCTGCTTTTTCCTTTGGACGAGGGAACAGTACTTCCCTATCAAAGGAGACAAGAAGGATGGGAGCTGCCCTGGTAGTTGGTACTGACAAACCCCTGGCACAAGTAAAAACTCATTAGTGCTTCTAATCCAATGTGTAAACTTGTTAGGGCCGGAAATGCTGCTCTCTGAGGGAGTCGGTTTGCCCTCGGAGACTCAGAGCACTTAGGAAATCTTATTAACCCCTCTCCCAGCTTTCACAAATCAAAGTAATTCAGATAAAAAGAAAAGGGGGTTGTTAAGGCTGGCACACGGCTGCATACACGTCTCCCATGCCACCAGCAGCATGGTCAGCAGGACTAAGGGCATCCCCGAACCTGAACCTCAGTGCTCCTCGCAAAACTCCCTCCGGTCCCGGTCCGGTTGGAGCGCCTGGCTCCCTGCCGTGTTTGCTAAGGACCTGTCCCTTTCCTGGGCAGGGACCCACACTGTGCAGGGCTCTCCCCTTGCTGCGTTCAGAAGCTCTGGCCCTTCCCAGCCCTCTTCCCTGGTGACGTGCCCCTGCCATCTCCCTCCAGGGGCTTCCACCCACAGACTCTCTTGAACCACTGAACTTCAAGCTATCAAATATTGCATCTTAAAGGAGACCACCCTGGGGTCATTTTTGTCAATTCTGATGGGCATTTCAAAATAACTGAAATGTATGTATATATTTCTTTGCAATGTATTATGTTTCCCATCTATTACGAGGCTGGTCTTTCCCCATAGTCAAGTAATTTTACCCATTTCTCCTTTACGAACAAGGAAGACCGGAGTCAGAAAGACTTTGCTGAAGGGTGCTCACACACAAGCTCTCCCAGTGGGAGGAGCATCTCTGGGCTGCACCAGCTGGCCCCTCCGGAGAAGCGGGCCAGGGCCACAGAGCCTCAGGACCTCCCAGCGCAAACTACTAACACAGTGTCCCTTCCCCTGCCTGTGGGGACTCTGGCCCTAAGGAACCCCGTGTGATCAGTCTATCGAAGCTCACAGCTGGACCAGCACCCCTGATAACAAACAATAAACAAGAATCACAACAAAACGAAGAAAGCCAAAAAGTCTGTCCTCTTCTCCCAACTAAAATAGTTCAGAAAGGAGGAAAGCATAAATAGGACATAAAAGAACCACAAAAGAGAGCCCTAGCACTTTGCTAGATGAACAAATTCAAGTTCAGAAGGGGGCAGGTGAGAGGGAATGGTGCTTAGCTGTGAGGAGCAAAGAGAACTCAGCTCGCTGAAGTGCTTCAGGCAGGTGCCATGAAGGCACCTAGAGAGTCACCTGGCACACGGGAGACTCTCCTCTCCTTGAACAGATGGACCCCAGATAGACAAGAGAGAGATAAAGTCAGAGTTGCTTTATGAGAAAAAACTGCTTCGTTCAATTTAAATATGACAGGTTCTGGTATCGACTGGACAATTAGTAACTGCAGCTCCTTCAACAGAACGTAGTCACAGCTGAGAGACTGTCCAGGCCAGGGGCACGCCGCTTCACGTGGCCAGACAGCTGCACGCGTCCCCCTCCTGCTGGCACCTGACATCCAGGTCTGTGCCCTCTCCAGGTCCCTCTCAATGTCTCCATTTTTCTTCCATTTCTTGTGTTGCTCCTTCCTCCTCAGCTCGCCCTCTAAGTGTTGGTGTCCCCAAAGTCCCATCATCAGGCTTCTCCTCTTTTTCTTCTAGAAACTCATCTATGTGATGATATCCCCAAATCTGTCACTTTGGCTCATAGCTCCAAATCCACTTCTTGGATAGCCCTTCTGGCATATACTAAAATGTACCCAACTTTAACACATCCAAAAGCAAAGGTTCCTCCCCGCTCGGTCTCTTCTTATATTCCCTGACTCAGTACAGAAGGTACAGTCATCTCAGCGCCTCGGGCTCCTCACCTGCACTCAGCCGCCTTCCCGCTGCCGACACCCTCCAGTCCCCTCTATTCACGTGACTACGGCTATATTTCCAGAACACTCTTCTGTCAGGGCTCCCCTGGATGGAAACTGACTGTGGTTCCCAATGCCTGTGGCGTAATGTGTAATACCTGAGCGTGACCGACTGAGCCCTTTACAGTCTGACCTCTCCAGATTACTGGTCTGTCCTCCACCCAGGTCCCTAGAACCAGTCACACCGGGCTTGCTGCCTGTCCTTAAACCCACCAGGTCCCTTCTTGTCTCAAGGAATGACCTACACAGGCCTAAGACCTCTTTCATTCTTTCTCTGACTGCTAGCCTCTGTATCCTGGAAAGTCCTTCCTGAGCTCTGTGTGCCTTCTCTGCACTGTACCCCCAGGCATCTGCACCCCCTAATACACAGTCCTCTTGGCTATCAACGTTCCCTGCCACACAATAGTTCTCAGAGTCTGCGCTGATCAAAAGCACCTGGGGATTTTATTTAGAACTAAGACTCCAAGCTCCGTCTCCGCAGTTGGGATGCGGTGGGGCTGAAGTGGGCGCTAATACCTTCCTTCATGTATCCAAAGGACTTCTGTGTGGAGAGCAATTAGGACAACTCTACAAGGCTCAGAACTACAACCACCGAGTGAAAAATATGGCTTCTACTCATTGACAGGAAACAAGTGTTGATAAGTACGAATCACGCAAAACTGAAATGAACCCCCTCGTGAAGCAGCAGGCTCATCATTGCAGTTGTTGGCGGAAGGCTGAATGCCCACAGGTTGAGGACACCACAGAGGGCTTCACCCATCACATAGGGTTGCATCAGATGGCCAAGAGATGCCCTCTCCCGCTGAGTGACTTTACAATCATAGTAATTATGCATGAATGAACCTTTCTTGAGTCTGGCTCGGAGTCCTGTTCTCGACAGTGATCTCGGGGACACACCCAAAAAGGATAAATGGTTCTCTTGGATACTAACCCTAAAGATCAGCCATGACCCAGATTCCCACAGAAGCTAGTTACAGACAGATGGTCAGGAGCCAAGGCCAGCATTCATTAACTTTGCCTTAAAAATGGTACTTGAATCTCAAGGGTCCTTAAAACTAAAAGCAAGGCACTATGAAGGTTTCTTTTATATTTGAGAGGAATTAGACTAAAGACAGAGTTCAGATATTAAAGATCAAACAACCCTCATTTTACTCAGAAGGATTTTTCCCCATGTTGAAGTTTTCAATATCAAATAAATATATTACAGACCCTGATCTCTAAGGGCTGATATTATAAGATGGTCAACCCAGAGGTAAAGAAATATTGATCTTCAAAAATCAAATACTTAATATAATTTAATTTTTATTTTTTATTTTTTTTAACCAAGGGGACAGACAGAGACAGACAGACAGGAAGGGAGAGAAATGAGATGCATCCATTTTTTGTTGCAGCTCCTTAGTTGTTTGTTGCTTTTTCATATGTGCCTTGAAGAGGGGAAACTACAGCAGAGCGAGTGACCCCTTGCTCAAGCCAGTGACCTTGGACTCAAGCCAGTGACCTTGGGCTTCAAGCCAGTGACCTCTGGGCTCAAGCCAGTGACCATGGGGTCATGTCTCTAATCTCATGCTCAAGCCGGCGACCCCATGCTCAAGCCGGCAGCCTCGGTGTTTCAAGCCTGGGTCCTCTGAGTCCCAGGCAACATTCCATCCACTACAGCACCACCTGGTCAGGCTCAAATATTTAACTTTAGCTGAACATACAATACTGATTTTTCCACAGAAGGACCTATGAAACATTCCATTACCTGTCTTTTTTTTTATTCATTTTAGAAAGAAGAGAGGGGGGAAGAGAGAGAGGAGAGAAAGAAGGGGGGAGGAGCAGGAAGCATCAACTCCCATATGTGCCTTGACCAGGCAAGCCCAGGGTTTCGAACCGGCGACCTCAGCATTTCCAGGTCGATCCATTATCTGTCTTTAGGAAGACAATATGAAAAAGAAACAATGCTCTGTTCTCTCCTTCAATTGAAAAGTAACTAGGGCCTGACCAGTGGTGGCACAGTGGATAGAGCATCGACCTGGGCAGCTGAGGTCCCAAGTTTGAAACCCCATGGTCTCTAGCTAGAGTGAGGGCTCATCTGGCTTAAGCACAGGCTCACCAGCTCGAGCATGGGATCACTGACACGATCCTGTGGTCAGTGGCTTGAGCACGGGATCACTAGCTCAGCCAGAGCCCCCCAGTCAAGGCACATATGAGAAGCAATCAATGAGCAACTGAAGTGCCGCAACTACAAGATGATGCTTCTCATCTCTCTCCCTTCCTGTCTCTTTCTCTCTAAAAACTAAAAGAAATTTATGTGAGAATACATAATTTAATGTGAACAGACATTTACTCTGAATTTCAAATAATCAAGTGTATTCATATGGTCAAAAAAATAATAAAACCCAGCTAGCGCATCTTTGTGATTTTGAGACAGGCAGCGCTATGAACAAATTGACTCCAACCTGATGGGCTTTTACAGGAAGAATATCCCAGTTCCAAATCAATTTAGTCTTATGACAGTTCTTGATGTCTAGATAGAAGCTTGGTGCTGCCAGAAAAGAAAACTGTCAATGGAGGGGATTCCTGTGCATAAGTGACAATGTTGATTTTCTTTTTAATGAGCAAAAGTGCTTTACAATGAATCCCATCATTCTCTACAGACCACTAAAAATATTACCGACACTCATTTCTACAATAGTGACTACAAAATTAAGAGCAGCTTGATTTCATGCTAGAATTATGTATTGTTTCCCACAGTCGAGTTTCCATTGTCAGGTGGCATTTATGAAGACATATGAGGGGAGCAAAATTTTCCATGTACCTACAAATTTAATAGAACTTCCCTTTTTTCCTAAAGGGAAACTGAGGTTTCTATTGAATTTATTGGGTTGACACTGGTTAACAAAATTACACAGGTTTCAGGTATAAAATTCTACAACACGCAATCTGTACACTGAGTTCACCACCCCAGGTCAAATCACCACCCATCACCATTTATTCCCCCATACTCTCTGCCGCCTCCCCAAAATCTCGCCTGCCCTGGCAATCACTGCAGTGATCTCTGTGTATTTGAGTTATTTCTCTTTTTTGTTCAATCACTCCGCACACCTCAAACCCCCACTGACAGCCATCAGCCTGCTATCTATGACTCTGTCTCTATTTTGCTTATTAGTTCATTTTGCTCATTAGATTCCACATATCAGAGAAATTTTATGGCACTTGTCTTTCTCTGACTTGATAATTTCACTTAGCATAATGCTCTCAAGGTCCATCTATGCTGTCACAAAGGGTAAGATTTCCTTCTTTTTTTCAGCTGAGTAGTATTCCATTGTGTAAATGTGTCACGGCTTTTTTATCCACTCATCTACTGACGGACACTTGGGCTGCTTCCAAATCTTGGCTACTTCAATGAACATAGAGGTGCATATATTGTTTAGAATTGTGTATCAGGCTTTTTCGGATATATTCACAGAAGTAGAATCACTGGGTCATAAGGTAGTCCCATATGTGCAGTACATGGAATTATTTAGAGACTTTTAATACTAATCGGCATCACAAAAAGTAGTGTCAAATCATATTACAATTTCACCTAAAAATGTGCTCCAGTGCTGTTAATTTGGCAATTAAAAATGTATCACACTTCTAAAAATGAGACTTACTATATAAAGATTCATAGTATCTATGAGACCACAACTAATATTCACTTTATTTTTATTATAATACTACTACTTTATTTTTATTACAATAAAAACTACATATTTTATCATGGAATAAGAATTACTATTAACATTGTCAGCTGTCACAAATACCACCTGAAAGCCAAGGTCATAAGCCAATACTAATTTGAAGACAACATGATAGTGAAAAATGCAAAACTGTCCTCAGAGCTGACTCTTAGACTCCTCTGACATGATACATAACAGGTTTTATTCTATTTAGACAAAACTGTTTCAGGTGCTGAGATAATTAAACCACATAGGAGCACTTGAGAAATCTGCAGTTTAATTTCTGCCCTCATTTTCTTTTGGTGCAGTCCTAATGACTTTCATTCAGGGTAGTAACTTGAAGACTGCCTACTCACTCCATTCACCATTCTCCTTATTCTAGGTTTTCTGCCAGCTAGCATTTTAACCTGACAAGTATGGAACATAAAACTGGCTAGATGTATGACTTTTCCCAAAAGATGAGTCAGGCGCTCATATCTCAAGCAAAGAAAAAAATAAGAGTGTTCCAATTAAGCTCTTCTCTAAGGCATAAAAGTATCCAACAAACTTTTATCTAGTAGTGATCCACCAACTTCTCATGAATTTTCATAATCGAAGTCAGAAGGAACCTTTCTGCCTTTAACACAAATAAACACTAAATCTCCTTCAAGAATCAATTTATGATGTTTATCATCTTTGCATTCCTCTTTTTACTTCTATTAAGTTGATTTCCATACTGTTAGTTCTATCAGGCTGTTTTCTGCTACTTTCACCTTTTGAATTTTCTAATTGTTTTATTCAATTGGTCTTCTAAGATGTGTTTATATTTACTAAAGTCCAGCTGGAAATGTCTGGATGCACACCTGAAGCAAGCAGACTGAAAACCAAAGGTCACCTGGGCTATGACTTGCCAAGGCAGTGGTTTCAGAATCAGACAACCACACTAGGTTGGCACTATTCCTAAATAGCTGCTCCGAATCATACCTTGATCTCCTCTATGTGTCAGTTTCCTCTACTTACTGATGTTGTTGGCATAACCCAAAGCTCCATGTGTAAGGTCTATTTGGACTGCAAAAGGCTTTGAATGATAAGGTCACTTAGAACAGTAAACTGACACAAATATAGAAAAGTAAAATTGTGACTCATATGCTGAAAAAACCAAGAAATGTTAGTACAAGCTGTGAGAAAATCAGACAAGAACTGATGCTTGACGTTCCTACATAAGCTGGAACAACACACAACTAGCCTGAACAGAAATGTTTGTGTATGAGGCAAAGTAACTATAATGAATTCCAAAGATGGCTTCTCCTCTTACACTTCTGCTCACATTTTATTCCAAGCATGTCTTTTGCCATCTACCTATCTCTGTGGGTAACAACCCCAAGTTTATGCTCCTCTTGCCAATTAAACCACAGTCAAACATGCCAACTATGTCAAAGCCCCTTGCTGACAGGAATCAGAACAGTCATGCCTGGCTCTGCCGTGACCCTGCTCTAACTAACAGGGACAAAACCCCATGGAGATCAACATGAGATGTAGCTAACATCATGCTAAGCCCTTAAGGGGAAACGTGCAACTCCTTTCTCATCCATCAAACTGTTGCAACAGGTCCTTCTGAGAAACGTCAGGGAGTCTTCACTCCAGCAAAATACCTAACATGGATGAGGGCACCAATGATATCAGCCAGACAACCCTCAAGAATACATGCCCTGGAGCCAAGGAAGGAACCCACAGGGAAAGGCCCAGAAAGGTGATGTCTTAAGCATCTACTAGTTGAGACAATATAAATCTGGCTTGGGGGCCTGGTGATGTTGGCTGTCTTCTCTGCGGGTTGTACTTAGAGCCATGAAACCACTGAAGTGCAATAAGAAGCTCACAGAACTTAAGGAAAGAAGCAGACACTCTTCTTCAACCCTAAATATATCTCCTTCACTAGAAATTATTACCAGAAAAGTTGACATATTATGCATACTAAAATGACAAAGGAGGAAGGAAGGGGAGGGGAGGGGAGGGGAGGGGAGGGGAGGGGAGGGGAGGGGAGGGGAGGGGAGGGGAGGGGAGGGGAGAAGGGATTAAAGAGGGATAAATATACAGTGACCAAAAATGATTTTACTTTGGGTGATGGGTATACAACATAATCAACAGTTCAAATGCCATAGAAACGTTTACCTGAAACCTATGTACTCTTATTGATCAATGTCACCCACCCTGTTAAGTTTAATTTTATAAATAAAATTAAATAAATAAAATTAAATGACAGAAGAAATGGGAACCTTACATTCAGAGGCATATTTTGAGTGAACAATGAAAGAGAAGCCCTGAGGCCACGTTGAGGCTCTTCTTGATGAAAAACAGTTTCCTGTCACTGGGTTGCTTTGGTGCTCAGCTTTAAACATATGCACTATCCCCACTCTCTCCTTTGACAACCCAATCTCTACAACACACATTCAATGTCCACATAGTTGGTGCAAACCTTACAGGCAATTCTTAACACAAAATTTGGTGAGGTTGTGATACTCATCTCTCATTCATGTGCTCCTCTTCTAGGAAGATAAGTACCAAGTTCTCCTCAAGGCCAGCAAAGGACACATTTGTACAATGCCCCTTACTTGCATGGTGAAAAGCAGTGCATGTCTGACCTTCTCTTTTAGTCAGTCTCCACTCCTGAGTGGCTTTGTGTGAGGTGTCCAACTGCCTTGCTCTAAATTGCCTTTTTTGCCTTTGGAATGATGATAATAGCAATTTCTTTTTTATAATTTTACCTTTATAATTACAAAGGTAATTTTAAATAAATGGTCAGTACATTTAGGGAAGAAATAGGAAAAATCCACATTATTTTACTAATGTTCTTTTCACAAATATTCATGGTCACTTTGTAAGTATAACCTGGAAATTTTATGACTTAAAAATTCTGAGTTTTTTTGTCATACTGGTTTAGTTTAGCACTGATATCTGTAATGGAGGTTGAAGGTCTAAACCGACAAAACAAATGATAGGATTGACAGCAATTAAATAAACTGGATTGTCACTAATATTGGTATTGTCCTTGCTTGGAACAACATAGTATTGTATATCTCCTTACCCAGGAATTACATTCACAAACATGGGTTCAATGTTTATATGCCATAAAATTATTTAATCCCTTCCTTGCTATTATTACATAGCAAATGGAACATTAGAGTTTGTGGGTAATAATATGACTTTGTTTTTAAACTGGCTTAAACAATTGCAAAGACAAGAAGCTCATTACTTGACAAGAAGTCTACCCCATGGTTGGGCAACTCCAACTGTTGGAAACTACCTTCCAAAACTGAAGCAGAATTTAGGTTCCCCGTACTTTGTAACAAAGACCCTTGCCTGGTCATCTTAAGAAGTGCCAAAACCCTACTGTTTTCTCCACTGAAGAGGAAGTCTTTTATTTTAAGGCCTTTGTCTTATAGCTATGGAGTCCTCTCCATCCTTTGGCTTTTTGATTGCTTTTCATGTGATGTCATGGTCAAATCATCAGCCATGAAAGCCCCTGCTCTGAGACAGCTCCAGTGTGTCAATGCCCACACGTTAGCATGAAACCAAACACTAAACAAATACAGCCCAATCAACATGGGCTTCCGTACACTGACTTGAACACTAGTTTTCTATGAACGAATGCAACCTGAAAATCCATCAGTAGTGTTTTGTTTTCAGCTGTCCCATATTTTTGAGGTACATCGCAGACTTGGATTCTGTTGTGTTTTGTTTTACTACTACCCCTTTCTCTATCCAGTCATTTTTACTTTCCTATCCTAAAATTACATACCTGAGTTTCAGAAACCAAATACAGGTCAGACCTTTATTTTTATCCATGTTAAATTTTGTTATATTTGTATTATGATATATTTACCATTTCCAACTAAGAATATAAGCCATCTGTCTTAGTCCATTCAGGCTGCTGTAACAAAAGTACTATAAACTCAGTGGCTTAGAAACAACAATTATTTCTCACAGTTCTGAAGGCTAAGAGTCTAAGATCAGGCGCTAGCATATCTGTGGTATATGGTAAGGGCCCACTTCCTCATAGATGGCCGTGCTCTCACTGTAACCTCCCATAGTGGAAAGAGTGACATAAATCTCCAGTGTCTCTCTTATTAAGGGAATTCACTTCATTCATGAAGGCTCTGCCTTCATAACCTAATCACCTCCCCAAATCCCCACTTTCTAAGACCATCACCTTGGGAGTTAGAATTTCAACATATGAATTTAGGGTGGGGCACAAATATTCAGACCTTACTACCATCCTTCTAAACTTCAATTACTGAAAAACTCTGAAGAGGACAGGGTTAGAATCTCTCCTCCTCTAAAACACTGTTTTCAGTAATCATAATTGAAGGTGGTAGTATTAGTATTTTTCATCTATTCTGTTGTAAATGTAAAATGAGATAAATCAAATTAGTAAGCATGAAATATTCTAATTCCATCACCCCTCAAGTCCTTGAGAAACAGAATTCTCATTGTGGAAAGAAAGAATATAATTGTAATATAGAAAAGGTTAGGTAAAAACCTAGTATTCCTGAAATTCTAAATTTGAATTAACTATATTAAGATGAATTCACAAGATATTTTAATTTGTAATATGTATAATGCCTAGCTCTATCCACAGGAAAGGCATAAAAATAACCTGGTATCAGTGAGCATCCCTAGTACTCAGATTATGCTCTTGAAATGCAATTTCCCAATAAAAGTAACTTGGGCTTTTCGGGGAAATGGCTGGTCCCAGGTCTAGTGCAGAAAATGTAAAAGATGAAGTTGGAATGTCTGTCATAATGTCATAAAAGACAGCAACAAAATCACCAAAAACTACTAGGGTTATGTTAAGAGAACTAAGCGGATAACTGCAAGAGGTTCTCATTGGTCAAGAATAGGACCATTTAAACTTCAATAATAATAATAATTGTAATGGATTGAAACCCATTTCTTTAAATCCATAAGCCCATAATTACATTTTAACAGCTAATCAGTTATCTTTACAATATGACAGGAAACGTGATGACTATATATATATATATATATATCAATTATGACGTGGAATAACATCAGACATCAGAGTACTGGTGGTATGAGAAATACCCATGATCTCTCTCCTTGGAATTACAACAAATTGAACAGTTATAACTTCGTAAAGAAGCCCCAGCTGGGCTTGAAGACTTGCCTGAAATATCTACGCATCTAACTGACTAAAGGTGGGAAGGGTAAAATAATGGGGGCAAGGGGAATAAGACTTGCTTATGCTCAGACTCTAGAGAGGAGAGAGGTCTAAACTGTCCCAGCTTTTCTATGCCAGGGTTACAGAGAGGAGAGAAACCTAAAGTGACTTGGTCTTCTCTTGCCAGGGGAAGCAGATAGTCTGGGGAGATTTGGTATAATACTGAACCATGGTGGCAGAGGCTGGGGTCATGGCCAGTGTTCCCACTGTCGGCCAGCAGCCTACACTATCAGAGACACAAAAATATAAAGTGCAGTCCCACAGCTTCCCAGTTCCCTCCTCTTGTGGGTATGGAGTGTGGTAGAGACATACCCAACAGCTAGTTCTACAGGAACACTCCTTCCCATGATGAAAAGAGGTGCTCTGTGTCTGGTATTCTGATCTATTGGGACACAGGGAGGAACACTAGAGGCCTGACATTGCCATTGATAAAGCTGCAAAACCCTCAATAAACACCACATGCATTTTGGAAATGCAGCCCCACCACAACCTTTGAGACAGCACCTTCTCAATAGAATTCAGCCTAGGATTTTACAGAGCTAAATTGTGTAATCCAGCCCCATTTACTGAAAAAAGAGAATAATAACTTGAAAATATTTTTTTCTTCTAATCTTTTGTTTTTCTTTAGTTTCTGTGTTTTGTTTGTTTTCTATTATTGGTATCTTTTTTTTTGGTTCTTGTTTTTGTGGGTTTTCTCTTTAATTTTTATTTTATTTTTAAATTAAGTTTTTATTTTTATATTTTTGTTGTTCACTTAATTTCTTAACAACATAACTCTCAAATGCCCTCAAGGCAGAAAAAATGGAATATCATTACTACTCAAGAAAGAGAAAAGAAAAAAAAAAGAGACACAATTCAGAGAGAAAATGAAAAATCTCTAGAAAGTAATCTCAATCATATGGAAACCCTGAAGTTAAATAACAGAGAATTCAAAATTCAAAATTGAACTATTGAAAATACTCAACAAGATGCAGCAAAACACCAAAAAGCAACTTAATGAACTCAGAAAACAGAACAAATACATCACCAAGGAGCCTGAAACTTTAAAAACAGAGATGAAGAACTTAATATATGAGTTGAAAAATTAGCTAGCAAGTTTAGTTAATAGAACAAGCCAGTTAGAGGAGAGAATCAGTGACATCAAAGACAGGTAATTAGAGATGATACAAAGAAAAGAAGAGACAGTCAAGAATTTTTAAAAAATGAGACAGCTCAAAGAATTCTCTGACTCATCAGAAAGAGCAATATAAGAATAATGGGTATTTTAAAAGAAGAGGAGAGGGAGAAGGGTAAGAAGAGTCTATTCAAAAAAAAAATCAACAATAAAAGAATCCTCAAGGCAGCTGGAAAAAAGAACTCAACAAATAAAGGAAGGCCCATCAGGTTATCATCAGACTTTTCAGCACAAATTCTACAATCCAGAAGAGAGAAGACCCAAACTTTCAAAGTACTGAAAGGAGAAATACCAGCCATGAATATTATATTCATCAAAGTTATCCTTCAAATATGAAGGAGAAATAAAAACTTTTGTGGATGTACAGAAGCTGACAGAATTTATCACCAGAAACCCCCACTGCAGAAAATACTCAAAGGGGTTATTCTACCAGATACAAAGAACAAGACAACATAAAACTACAAGTAAAGGCTCTAAAAAGGTTACAATATAAACAAGGATAACCTGTGGCAACAATAACATAAAAGAAGAGAGGATAAAGATCTATAGTAGCAAAGGAGGATGGAGTGCAGAAGCACTTGAGAAAAAAAAACTCTTATATATATGAAACTTTTTTCTCAATAACCTAATGGTAATCACCCATGATAAAACTGAAATATTTATACATAGTTTTAAAAGACAGGAAATAGAGGTAAGAAGCATAAAATACTTGTACTACCAAACACAACTGACAGAAACACAAAAGAAAATAACCAAGGGAGATACAGAACTACCAGAAAACAAAATATAAAATGGCTACAGAATATTCTCATATATCAATAATTACCTTAAATGTGTAAGGAATGAACTCACCAATAAAGATGCATAGAGTACCAGATTGCATCAAAAAGCAAAACCCAACCATATGCTGCCTTCAGGAGACAAATATAAGCTGTAGGGACAAAAGTAGACTCAAAGTGAAAGGTTGGAAAACAATCCTCCAAGCAAATAATACACAAATAAAAACAGGTGTAGCCATACTTATATCTGACACTACGAAATTCAAGACAACTAAGGTAACAAGAGATAAATATAGACATTTTATAATGATAAACAGGACACTGTATCAAGAAGACATAACACTTCTTAATATATATGCACCGAATCAGGGAGCACCAAAATATATGAGGCATCTACTAATGCATCAAAAATTATAAAAAGACAAAAATGCATTTATACTTGTAGATCTCAATATACCATTGATGACTTTAGTTAGATCATCCAAACAGAAAATCAATAGAGAAATATCAGCCTTAAATGACACACTAGACTTAAAGTACACAATAGACATTTACAGAACATTTCATCCCAGAACATCAGATTATACAATTTTTTTCCACTCTGCATGGAACATTCTCAAGGATAGACCATATGTTGGGCCACAAAACTATCATTAACAAATTCAAGAAGGCTAAAATTATACCAAACATATTCTCTGATCATAAGGCTTTGAAATTAGAATTCAACTGCAAAAGCTAGTAAAAAAAAAGCCCACAAAAATATGGAAATTAAACAACATACTTCTAAAAAATGACTGGGTCAAAGAGAAAATAAAAGCAGGAATCAAAAGATATATACAGACAAACAAGAATGATAATATATCAAAAGGTCTGACCTGACCTGTGGTGGTGCAGTGGATATAGTGTTGACCTGGAATGCTGAGGTCACTGGTTTGAAATACCAGGCTTCCCCAGTCAGGGCACATACAAGAAGCGACTACTACAAGTTGATGCTTCCTGCTCCTGCACTTCACATTTCTTTCTCTCTCTCTCTCCTCTCTCTCTAAAATCAATAAATAAAACTTTAAAAATATATATTTTAAAAAACTTCTGGGATGCAACAAAAGCAATAATAAGAGGGAAGTTTATATCATTACAGCTTATATCAATAAACAAGACAAATTGCAAGTAAACAACCTAACATCACATCTTAAAGAACTAGAAAAAGAAAAACAAAGGCAACCCAAAGTCAGCAAAAGAAAGTAAAAATTACAGAACTAAATAAAATAGAAAATATATAACAAAGAACTGGTTCTTTGAAAAGATCAATAAAATTGACAAACCCCTGGCTAGACTCACTGAAAAATAAAGAAAAAGAACTTACATAAACAAAATCCAAAATGGAAGAGAAGAAATTACCACAGACATCATAGATATACAAGGGATCAAAGTAGAATACTATGAAAGATTATATGTCACCAAATTCAACAATCTAGAAGGAATGGGTAAGTTCCTGGAACTATACAATCTTCCTAGCCTGAGTCACAAAAAAGTGAAAAACCTAAACAGACCTATAAGCAGGAAGGAAATAAAAACTACTTTCAAAAACCTCCCTAAAAATAAACATCCAGATGGCTACACTAGTCAATTCTACCAAACATTCAAAGAAGACATTGTACCTATCCTTCTCAAAGTCTTCCAAAACCTAGAGGAAGAAGCAATACTCCTTAACACATTTTAATGAGGACAATAAAACCTACATACCAAAACCTGGCAAGGAAAACACAAAAAAAGAAAACTACAGACCAGTATCTCTAAGAAATACAGATGCAAAAATTCAAAATAAAATAAAGTATAAAATAAAATAATACTAGCAAATCAAGTACAACAATACATTAAAAATAATAAAACATCATAATCAAATGGGATTCACTCCAGGAGCACAAGGATGGTTCAATATACATTAAGTAGATCAATGAATAATACACCACATCAACAAAACAAAGGACAAAAATCATATGATCCTATCAATAGACAGCAGAAAAGGCATTTAATAAGCTACAACATCCATTCATGTTTAAAACACTCAATAAAATGGGTATAGAAGGAAAGTACCTCAACACAATAAAGGCCATATATGACAAATCATCAGCTAATATCACACTAAATGGTGAGAAAATGAAGGCTTTTCCTCTAAAATCAGGAACAAGACAAGGCTGCCCATTCTTTTCACTTTTATTCTACATAGTACTGGAAGTGCTAGCCAGAGCAATCAGGCAAGAGAAAGAAATAAAAGGCATCCATATGGGGAAAAAAAGTTAAGGTATCACTTTTTGCAGATGACATCACCTTGTCTCTAAAAAACCCCAAAGATTCCACTGAAAAACTATTAGAAATAATAAATAAATACAGTAAAGTCACGGGATATAAAATCAATAAACAAAAGTCTATTGCTTTCCTATATGCCAACAATAAAACTTCAAAAAATGAACTGAAATAAAAATTCTTTTTACAATTACAACCAAAGAAATAAAATACTTAGAAATAAATTTAACAAAGGAGCTGAAGGACCTATATACTGAAAACTACAAAACATTATTGCAGAAAATTGAAAAAGACACAATGAAATGGAAAAATATTCCATGTTCATGGATTAGAAGAATCAACATAGTTAAAATGGCCATATTATCCAAAGCAATATACAGACTTAATCCAATGTCAGTTTTTAAAGACTAGAAGAAAAAAAAACAACTCATTAGATTTGTATGGAACCATATAGGACCCAAAATAGCCAAAGCAATCCTGAGAAAAAAAGAATGGAGCTAGAGGTATCACACTACCTGACTTCAAGTTATACTATAGAGCCAATATAATCAAAAAGCATGGTATTGGCAGAAAAACAGATATAGAGACCAATGGAACAGAATAGAGAGCCCAGAAATAAAGCCACAAATATACGGATAAATCATCTTTGACAAAGGACTCTAAAACACACAATGGGGAAAAGAAAAAACTCTTCAATAAATGATGCTGGGAAAATTAGAAAGCCACATGCAAAAAATGAAACTTGACTACAGTTTGTCCCCCTGCACAATAATTAATTCAAAATGGATCAAAGACCTAAATATAAGATCCAAAACAATAAATTACATAGAAGAAAACATAAGTGGTAAAGTCATGGACCTTGGTCATAGAGAACCATATTATAAAATTGATCCCAAAAGCAAGGAAAGTGAAGGTAATAATAAATGGGACTATATCAAACTAAAAAGCTTCTGCACAGCAAAAGAAATCAACAACAAAACAAAAAGACCACCAACCAAATTGGAGATGATATTCACAAACAATAATTCTGATGGGGAGTTAATATCCAAAATATATAAAGAACACACAAAGCTTAGCAACAAACAAGTGAACAATCCAATTAAAAAATGGAGAAAGGACCTGAACAGACACTTCTCCCCAGAGGACACACAAATGTCTAACAGATATATGAAAAGATGCTCTTCTTCACTAGCTATTAAAGAAATGCAAATCAAAACTACAGTGAGATAGATACCACCTCATACCTCTTAGATTGGCTGTTATCAACAAGACAGGTAATAACAAGTATTGGAGAGGCTGTGGAGAAAAAAGAACCCTCATTTACTGCTGGTGGGAATGTAAACTGGTATAGCCATTATGGAAGACAGTATGGTGATTATTCAAAAAATTAAAAATAGAATTACCATATGAACCAGCAATCCCTTTACTGGGTATCTAACCCAAAAAGTACTTGAAAATATTGGTACACAAAGACACATGCACTTCTATGCTCATCTCAGCATTATTCATGGTGCCCGAGACATGGAAACAAGCAAATTGTCCCTCAATAGAGGACTAGATAAAGATGTGACACATATATACAATGAAATACTACTCAGTCATAAAAAATGATGACATAGTGACATCTACGACAACATGGATGGACCTTGAGAACATTATACTGAGTGAAGTAAGTAAATCAGAAAAAGCTAAGAACTGTATGATTTCACACATAGGTGCAATATAAAAATGAGACTCATGGATATGGATAAAAGTGAAGTTGTTACCTAGGGGCGAGGTGAAGGGGAGGGAAGTAAAAATGGACAAATATATGGTGACAAAAAATGATTTGACTTTTGGTGATGGGCACACCATGCTATCAACAATTCAAATGCTACAGAGATGTTCACCTAAAAAGTATGTATTCTTATTGATCAATGTCACCCCATTAAATTTAATTTCAAAATTAAAATTAAAATTAAAAACAAATCAAGCATTTATATGAACTGTACCACCAGGTAACTAGATGGCAGATAAGGTGAAGTATCACCTTATAAAAATCCTCCAGACATTAAAAAAAAATGGATATAAAAAAAGACATAAAAAAGATAGACAAACATACATTCCATGATTCCCAATGAAAGAACACAACACATGTCCTAAACTTGTCAAAGAGACCTAAATCTGATCAAAGTTCTGAAGACAACTATCAATTTAGAGTAGTCACAGAGAGGATCACAGAGAACAGAAAAACATGGCAAACTCACCAGGACTATGCAAGTAGCAAAATCCAGAGTGAAGGAAACTGTAGGTCAGTGTGTTCCAGGTCTTTAACAAAGAAACTTCAAGGAAAACAAAGGGACAGACGGAGAGCCTGTAAATTAAAAGAAACTTAAAAATACATTGTTATTTTTAATTTGGAAAGATTATATCCATAGATTAAACTTCAATGAGAAAAAAATCAAAGAAATATCAGGAAATCATTATTATAAAAGTCAAGATAGAGGTTACTTTTGGATATTGCTGACACTGGAGATGTTATTGGGGCAAAATATCCACCCTAAATTGTCATAGAACTCAATGAAGGTTTACAGCATATCTATCATTATCTAACAATATGCACCCCAGCTTCCTAATGGCAACTGAACTGTACACTGAGGAAGATTAGCAAAATCCTCTGGAAAATTATTTTAAAACATATTTTACAAGTTTCCTTTATCCATTAACAGATTCTGGGATGAAAATACCAGCTGAATACTCTTGGATCACACCATCCAGAAGCATCAGATGGTCATTTACTGAATTTCCCCAAGTATAAGATGCTCCCATGTATAGACACACCTTAACTTTGGGGCTGAAATTTGATTAAAAATGTGTTATATTTATATAAAGTTATTGAACTCCAGTTTTACTCATCATAAAATTCATACAACTCCTCATTACTGTCAAAACTCCCATCCATTAGCTTGTCCTCATCTGTATCTGATGATGAATCACTGTCTTCAACAATGAGCACACAAACAAGCACAAAAAAAGCGGGAAATGAAAGTAAAAAAATCTACAACCATTGTATAAGACACACCCAGTTTTTAGATACCAAATTTTTTGAAAAGGGGTGCATCTAATATATGGGGAAATACGGTACCTGCCCCATCCTGAAGAAGGATGGTACTTAAGTACAGGCTCAGTTCTATTTGCACTTTTATTTAATGGAACTGTAAATCAGTTCAGACTGTCACTAGTTCTCTACATCTTCCCATTACTCAAATAAATGTGATTTCTAAATCATAGCACTCTACGTAAAAACTAAAAAGTGTACACCCTACAGCAGTGAGAGAACACTCCTGATTTACGTTCATTCCATCTGTTTGCTCCAAAATCAAACAAAAATTCATACCATTTCTAAGATCACGTTCCCTTTTTGTGAAAAAAAAATGTTGCAGCTAAATCAGCACAATAAAAATTTCAAGATAATAAATTTTGCTGTAATAAAATGACAATTTCATGTTGCATTTTCCAAAACAGTTCAATAAGTTAAACTTTAAATGTTTTTAGCCCTTTGAGTTAAGCCACTGATGTATTAATTAGGCAAAAAAGAATATTACCTGGAAAAGTGATGTCAGCAAGACAGCAGACTAAGAGACTCCAGGCCCTCATTCATCCACAGAAATATTAAAAAAATAATTCAGACTAGGTACATTAACTTTACAGCTGTCAAGCAAAGTCCCAATCAAAAAGCCACATTCAAAACAGTAGGAAATTTCATGGCAAACACTTGCCCCAACCTCTTCCCAACATGCTGTGACCTTTATCTGGAAGAGGTAGCAGCCCGGTTCCCAGTTCCCTCCCTTAAAACAGAGAAAGCAAAGCAGACCTAATGTGCAAAGTTCTAACTTTTCTGGGACTTGGTCTCTAAGGGATTGGTCTCTGTGTCACCTAACTCAGAGCTGAAATAGCAAAAAAGCAACAGATTTTGGAACTAAGGCTAGAGAAAACCCCAGGAAAGAGGAAACTTCAGTAAAAGCCACAAGGGGACTGACTACAAGACCCACAAAAATTTTGGCAAGAGATTACAAAAGAATAATACAACAGAACATGTAAGGCCAGGAGAAAAAGCCAAGGTGAGACACTTAGGAAATTAAGGCATTTAAAAGCAGCCATGTATATATGGGAAAGTCAAAAAGCACACACAAAGCACAGGCAAGACATATTCAGAAAAGGCCTGAGAAGACATTAGGCTTTCCTAGCTGGTTCAAAACAAAGCTCAAAACACATCCAACTAATCAGTGAAGATATTCCCTAGTAAGTAGTCATTCTGAAAATACAGGATAAAGTAGCTATGCCTTTTTTAAAATGCATAATTTTTTACAGAAAGCACAGGCAGCCAAAAACAGTAGGCATTCTATGTACTGTATGTCAATTATATCTCCACAAAATGGGTAGCAGAAAACCATGGCTCATTCAAAGGAAGAAAATAAAGTGGCACAAACTGTTCCTAAAGATATGTTGGTATCAAATATACCAGACAAAAATATTTAACATTAAGTACTTTAAATATGCTCAAAGAGCTAAAGAAAAACATAAACACGTACAGGGAATCAGAAAAACTATATG
This sequence comes from Saccopteryx bilineata, assembly GCF_036850765.1. Taxonomy (NCBI): domain Eukaryota; kingdom Metazoa; phylum Chordata; class Mammalia; order Chiroptera; family Emballonuridae; genus Saccopteryx; species Saccopteryx bilineata. Next base: position 66,109,226 of record NC_089500.1, read on the forward strand.
TCAACAAAATGAGAATATCAACAAAGAAACAGAAATTGTGAAGTAGAACCAAAAAGAAGTCCTGAAACTGACAAACACAATAACTGAATTGAAAATTTCACCAAAGGGGTTTAATAACAGACTCCAACAGGCAGAAGAAAGAATCAGAGAACTTGAAGACCTGTGATTTGAAATTCTTGATTTTGAGAAGCAAAAGGAAAAAAATTTAAGAAAAGTGAACAGAGCATAAAGAACTTATGTCAGACCAACTAGTAGAACATTTATTACTCATTAAGGGAATCCCAGAAAAAGGAGAAGGGCAGAGATTTAAAGAAATAATAGCCAATACTCTAGTTGCTCTTCAGATCGCATAAATCTGTCACCTTTTAAAAATATAATAGCCAAAAATTTCCCAAGTTTGAGAAAAGACATAGACCCACAACTCCAAATAGGATAAATACAAATAGACTGGAACACATTACATTCAAACTGCAGAAAGACAAAGAACTGTGAGGGCAGTATGAGAAAAGCAACCTATCACATACAACAGATCCTCAATAATATTATCAGTGGCTTTCTCAGCAGAAACCTAGCAAGCCAAATGCAACAATAAATTTAAAATGCCAAAATGGGACCCTATCTATCCCTCTCTCTGACTCTCTGTCTCTGTCAAAATAAATAAAATAAAATAAAATGCCAAAAGGGGTGAAGAAATGCCAACTGAGAATTCTATAACTGCCTAAATTGTCTTAGGAAAATTTAAGATACTCATTCCTAGGTAAACAACAGCTAATGTAATTCACTATCACTAGATCTGCCCTACAAGAAATGCTAATGGAAGTGCATCAAGCTGAAAAAAAAGGATACTAGACAGCTCAAAGCCATAGAAAAGTACAAAGTTTTCCATTAAAGGTCAAATATTAAAACAAGTAATATTGTAATTTTGTTTTGCAACCCCACTTTTTATTTTCCTATAGAACTTTAAAGACAAATGCATAAAAATAATTATAAATCTATGTTAATGAGTACACAATATACAAAAGTATGTATAATTAGCAGTATCAAGAACATGAAGTGGGGAGCAGAGATACAAAGAAGTGGAATATACATACATGCAATTGAAGTTAAATTGCTATTTAAAATAGATTGTTATAACTTTAGGATAATATATCTAATCCTCAAAGGACCAATTAAAAAAAAAGTTTCTAAAATATACTCCAAAGTAAACGAGAAAGGAGTTAAAACATGTCACTACCAAAAAAAATCAACTAACAAAACTGTAATGGAGGAAATAATGAACAAAAATGCTATAAGACAAATAGAAAACAAATAAAACAAAATAGCAAAAAATAAGTCCCCCCATCATAAGTAAATTAAACACACCAATCAACAGACAAAGGTTGGTAGAGTTTGGATTTTGTAAGAAAGTCCAACTCTATTCCATCTACAAAAGACTCACTTTGGATCTAGGAATAAAAATAGGTTGAAAAGATGGAAATAAATATTCCATGCAAATACTAATAAAAAAAGAGTAGGAATGGCTCCATTAAGTCAAAAACTTTATAAGAGACACAAAAATGATTGGAGATAAATGAAATAAAGACTAGAGAAATATAAGAGAAAATCAATTAAACCAAGAGTGGGTTCTTCAAAAAGATCAACTATTTGAAAATATTAAAGATGAGAGAACCCTCCCTAACTCATTCTATGAATCCAGAATTACTCTAATACCAAAGCTATACAAAGACACTATAAGAAAATAAAACTACAGAAAATAAAACTACAGACCAATAATCCCATATGAACATTAATACAAAAATTCTTAACAAGATACTAGGAAAACAAATTCAACAGCATATTAACAGGATTATACAACATGGTGAAATATAATTTATAGCTTGAATACAAGGGTAATTTGACATATAAAACTCAATCAGTGTAATACAACACATTAACAAATGATAAAAAAATTTAAAAAGCACATGGTCATCTCAACTAACGTAGAAAAAAAATCACTTGATAAAAGTCAACACCCATTCATGATAAAAACACTCAACAAATTAGAAATAGAGAAAAACACCACAACATTATAAAGGCCATTTGTGAAAAACTCAAAGCTAATATCATATTCAATGGTGAAAGACTGAAAGCTTTTCCTCTAATATTGGGAACAGGACAACTTTCACCACTTTCATTCAATATAGTACTAAAAGTCCTAGCCAGAGCAATTTGGCATGAAAAAGAAATAAAAGGCATCCAAATTGAAAAAGAATTAAAATTATCTTTATTCACAAATGGCATAACCCCATATGTGAGAAAATCCTAAAGATTCCACACAAATACAGTAAAGTTGCAGAATAAAAAAACTCAACTCAAAAATACCTATACACTAAAAATGAACAATATGGAAAAGAAATTAAGAAAACAATTCCACTTAAAATAGCACCAAAGGAATAAAATATTTAGAAATAAACTTAAGTGCATGAAATATTTATATGCTAAAGACAAAAAACACTGCTGAAATTAAAGATATCAATAAATAAAAAGACATCCAATGTTCATAAGTTAGAAGACAGTATTTTTAAGAAGATTTAATATTGTTAAGATATCAATACTATACAGTAATTCCATGGATTCAGTGCAAGCCCTATCAAAATTTCAATGATTTTTGCTCAGACCATCCAATGGGCAAAGAACAATCTTTTCCAAAAATGGACTGAGAAAACTAAATATCCATATGCAAAAGGATAAAATTGAATCTTTCTTTAATACCATATATAAAAATTAACTCAAAATAAATTAAACTTAAATGTAGCTAAAACTATAAAACTCTTAAAAGAAAAAACATAGGGAGAAGTCTCATGACATTGAATTCAACAGTCATTTGTTAAATGTGACACCCAAAACACAGATGACAAAAATAATAATAAATTGGACTTCATCAAAATTTAAAATTTGTACATCAAAGGACATTATCAAGAGAGTGAAAAGCTGATGCACAGTATTAGAGAAAACATTTCAGATAACATACAGGATAACATATTGATATTCAAAAAATATAAAGAACCTACAACCCAAAAACAAAAAATCAAACAAACTGAATAAATTATAGGAAAAGGACTTAAATAGATATTTCTACAAAGAAGATATACAAATAACCAATAAGCACAAGAGAAGATGTTCAACATCACAAATCATTAGGAAAATGCAAATCATAACCACAATGAGATACCACTTCACACCCATTAGATTGACTATTACCAAAAAGAAAGGAAAGAAAAAAGGAGAAGGGGAGAGGATGGGGAGAAAAATAAAAGACAGAAAATAAGAGTTGGCAAGGACATGGAGAAATATAAACACTTATGCATTGCAGATGGAAATGAAGAATGGTACAGCAGCTGTGAGAGACAACATGGCAATTCCTCAAGGAAATTGAACAGAGAATTACCATATACTCAATTAATTCTACTTCTGAGTATATGTGTACATGTGAACAGATATGTGTACACCAATGTTCATGGAGGCATTAGTCGTAGTAACCAAAAGGTGGAAACATCCCAAGTGTCCTTCAGCTGATCATCAACAGATAAACAAAATGAGGTATACACACATAATATGGGATTTTATTCAACCTTTAAAAAGAAAGGAATTCTGACATTTGGTACAACTTTGATGGATGAATCTTAAAAACATCATGCCAAGTAAAATAAGCCAGACACAAAAGGAAAATACCATAGATTCCAATCATATGAAGTACCTAAAGTAGTTAAATTCATAGGAACAAAGTAGAATGGTGGTTTCTATCAGGGCAGGGGAGGAAAAAATGGGGACCTAATGTTTAATATAACAAAGTTTCAGTTTGAAAAGAAGAAAAAGTTCTGGAGATGGATAGTGTGATTAGTTGACAAACACTATAAATGTACTTAATGTCATGGAACTCTACAATCAAAAATGGTTAAAATGGTAAATTTTATTATGTATATTTAACTAAAATATTAAAAAGTTAAAATACCATATTAACAAATCTCTAACTCTAGAAAATAGAATTGAGTGATTTTTATTTCCTTTTAAATTATTTATTTTTATTTTGAAAGTGTTTTCATAATCTTTTATTACCATCTTAATAATAAAAGAAAAATTTTATTATTTTTTTATAATAAATTTTTATTAATGGTAATGGGATGACATTAATAAATCAGGGTACATATATTCAAAGAAAACATGTCTAGGTTATTTTGTCATTAAATTATGTTGCAAACCCCTCGCCCAAAGTCAGATTGTCTTCCGCCACCCTCTATCTAGTTCTCTGTGCCCCTCCCCCTCCCCCTAACTCTCTCCCTCCCTCCCTCCCATGTCCTCCCTCCCCCCACCCTTGGTAACCACCACACTCTTGTCCATGTCTCTTAGACTCATTTTTATGTTCCACCAATGTATGGAATCATGTAGTTCTTGTTTTTTTCTGATTTACTTATTTCACTCCTTATAATGTTATCAAGATCCCACCATTTTGCTGTAAATGATCTGATGTCATCATTTCTTATGGCTGAGTAGTATTCCATAGTGTATATGTGCCACATCTTCTTTATCCAGTCTTCTATTGAAGGGCTTTTTGGTTGTTTCCATGTCTTGGCCACTGTGAACAGTGCTGCAATGAACATGGGGCTACATGTGTCTTCACGTATCAATGTTTCTGAGGTTTTGGGGTATATACCCAGTAGAGAGATTGCTGGGTCATAAGGTAGTTCTATTTGCAGTTTTTTGAGGAACCACCATACTTTCCTCCATAATGGTTGTACTACTTTATTTACAGTCCCACCAACAGTGAATGAGGGTTCCTTTTTCTCCACAGCCTCTCCAACATTTGCTATTACCCGTCTTGTTGATAATAGCTAATCTAACAGGAGTGAGGTGGTATCTCATTGTAGTTTTGATTTGCATTTCTCTAATAACTAATGAAGCTGAGCATCTTTTCATATATCTGTTGGCCATTTGTATCTCTTCCTGGGAGAAGTGTCTGTTCATGTCCTCTTCCCATTTTTTTATTGGATTGTTTGTTTGTTTGTTGTTGAGTTTTATGAGTTCTTTGTAAATTTTGGATATTAGGCCCTTATCTGAGCTGTCGTTTGTAAATATCATTTCCCATTTAGTTGGCTGTCTGTTTATTTTGATATCAGTTTCTCTTGCTGAGCAAAAACTTTTAATTCTGATGTAGTCCCATTCATTTATCTTTGCCTTCACTTCTCTTGCCATTGGAGTCAAGTTCATAAAATGTTCTTTAAAACCCAGGTCCATGATTTTAGTACCTATGTCTTCTTCTATGTACTTTATTGTTTCAGGTCTTATATTTAGGTCTTTGATCCATTTTGAATTAATTTTAGTACACGGGGACAGGCTGTAGTCGAGTTTCATTCTTTTGCATGTGGCTTTCCAGTTTTCCCAACACCATTTGTTGAAGAGGCTTTCTTTTCTCCATTGTGTGTTGTTGGCCCCTTTATCAAAGATTATTTGACCATATATATGTGGTTTTATTTCTGGGCTTTCTATTCTGTTCCATTGGTCTGAGTGTCTATTTTTCTGCCAATACCATGCTGTTTTGATTATCGTGGCCCTATAATATAGTTTAAAGTCAGGTATTGTAATGCCCCCAGCTTCATTCTTTTTCCTTAGGATTGTTTTGGCTATTCGGGGTTTTTTATAGTTCCATATAAATCTGATGATTTTTTGTTCCATTTCTTTAAAAAATCTCATAGGGATTTTGATGGGAATTGCATTAAATTTGTATATTGCTTTGGGTAATATGGCCATTTTGATTATATTTATTCGTCCTATCCAAGAACAAGGAATATTTTTCCATCTCATTGTATCTTTTTCGATTTCCCTTAACAATGCTTTGTAATTTTCATTATATAGGTCCTTTACGTTCTTTGTTATGTTTATTCCTAGGTATTTTATTTTTTTTGTTGCAATCGTGAAGGGGATTATTTTTTTGAGTTCGTTTTCTAATATTTCATTGTTGGCATATAGAAAGGCTATGGACTTTTGTATGTTAATTTTGTATCCTGCGACCTTACTGTATTGGTTTATTGTTTCTAATAATCTTTTTGTGGAGTCCTTCGGGTTTTCGATGTATAGGATCATATCATCAGCAAAAAGTGATACCTTTACTTCTTCTTTTCTGATATGGATGCCTTTTATTTCTTTGTCTTGTCTGATTGCTCTGGCCAGAACTTCTAGCACCACGTTAAATAAGAGTGGAGAGAGTGGACAACCCTGTCTTGTTCCTGATTTAAGGTAGAAAGTCCTCAGTTTTATGCCGTTTAATAGGATGTTGGCTGATGGTTTATCATATATGGCCTTTATCATGTTGAGATATTTTCCTTCTATACCCATTTTGTTGAGAGTCTTAAACATAAAATTGTGTTGTATTTTATCAAAAGCCTTTTCTGCATCTATTGATAAGATCATGTGGATTTTGTTCTTTGTTTTGTTGATATGGTGTATTACGTTAACCGTTTTGCGTATGTTGAAACATCCTTGAGATTCTGGGATGAATCCCACTTGATCATGATGTATTATTTTTTTAATATGTTGTTGTATTCGGTTTGCCAGTATTTTGTTTAGTATTTTAGCATCTGTATTCATTAGAGATATTGGTCTGTAGTTTTCTTTCTTTGTGCCATCCTTGCCAGGTTTTGGTATGAGGGTTATGTTGGCCTCATAGAATGTGTTTGGAAGTATTGCTTCTTCTTCAATTTTTTGGAAGACTTTGAGTAGAATAGGAACCAAGTCTTCTTTGAATGTTTGATAGAATTCATTAGTATAACCGTCTGGGCCTGGACTTTTATTTTTGGGGAGGTTTTTAATAGTTTTTTCTATTTCCTCCCTGCTGATTGGTCTGTTTAGGCTTTCTGCTTCTTCATGACTCAGTCTAGGAAGGTTGTATTGTTCTAGGAATTTATCCATTTCTTCTAGATTGTTGTATTTGGTGGCATATAATTTTTCATAGTATTCTACAATAATTCTTTGTATATCTATGATGTCTGTGGTGATCTCTCCTCTTTCATTTTGGATTTTATTTATTTGAGTCCTGTGCCTTTTTTCCTTGGTGAGTCTTGCCAAGGGTTTGTCAATTTTGTTGATCTTTTCAAAGAACCAGCTCCTTGTTTTATTGATTTTTTCTATAGTTTTTCTGTTCTCTATTTCATTTATTTCTGCTCTGATTTTTATTATCTCCTTTCTTTGGCTGGTTTTGGGTCGTCTTTGTTCTTCTTTTTCTAGTTCCTTAAGGTGTGAAGTTAAGTGGTTTACTTCGGCTCTCTCTTGTTTGTTCATATACGCCTGAAGTGATATGAGCTTTCCTCTTATTACTGCTTTTGCTGCATCCCAGAGATTCTGATATGTCGTATTTTCATTTTCATTTGTCTGTATATATTTTTTGATCTCTGCGCTTATTTCTTCTTTGACCCATTCATTTTTTAGAAGTATGTTGTTTAGTTTCCACATTTTTGTGGGTTTTCCCCCCTCTTTTTTGCAGTTGAATTCTAGTTTCAAGGCTTTATGATCAGAAAATATGCTTGGTACAATTTCAATTTTTCTAAATTTGCTGATATTGTCTTTGTGGCCCAACATATGGTCAATTCTTGAGAATGTTCCATGTACACTAGAGAAAAATGTATACTCTGTCGCTTTGGGATGAAGTGTCCTGTAGATGTCTATCATATCCAGGTGCTCTAGTATTTTGTTTAAGGCCACTATGTCTTTGTTGATTCTCTGTTTGGATGACCGATCTAGAGCCGTCAGCGGTGTATTGAGGTCTCCAAGTATGATTGTATTTTTGTTAGTTTTTGTTTTAAGGTCAATAAGTAGCTGTCTTATATATTTTGGTGCTCCTTGGTTTGGTGCATATATATTAAGGATTGTTATGTCTTCTTGATTCAACTTCCCCTTAATCATTATGAAATGACCATTTTTGTCTCTGAGTACTTTTTCTGTCTTGTAGTCAGCATTATTAGATATGAGAATTGCTACACCTGCCTTTTTTTGGGTGTTGTTTGCTTGGAGTATTGTTTTCCAGCCTTTCACTTTGAATTTGTTTTTATCCTTGTTGCTTAGATGTGTTTCCTGTAGGCAGCATATAGTTGGATTTTCTTTTTTAATCCATTCTGCTACTCTGTGTCTTTTTATTGGTAAGTTTAATCCATTTACATTTAGTGTAATTATTGACACTTGTGGGTTCCCTACTGCCATTTTATAAATTGCTTTCTGTTAGTTTTGTATCTAGTTTGATTCTTCTCTTTTGTTTTTCTATCATTTGTTTTTGTTTGTTTGTGTTCCATACTTCTTTCCTCTGTTGCTACCTTTTTTAAGTCCAGTGTTTTTGTGGTGGTTTTTTCAAGGGTGGTTACCATTAAGTAATGAAAAGGGTACCTACCATATTCATTGTAGTACCCTATCTTATAAGTATTTCTGCACTTCATCGTCCTTTGCTACTGTTAATCTCCATCCTCGCCCCCCTTTTTTTCCTTTGTTGTCACAGTTTAAGTTTGGTTTTATTGTGTTCTTGGTGGAGCTGTTACTTGTGGTGTTGTTTTCTTTTGTTCTTTGAATCTGGTTGGAAAACCCCCTTTAGTATTTCCTGGAGTGGGGGCTTTCTGTTGATAAATTCTCTCATCTTTTCTGTATTTGTGAATGTTTTTATATCTCCTTCATACTTGAAGGATAGCTTTGATGGGTATAGTATTCTTGGCTGAAAGTTCCTCTCTTTCAGGGCTTTAAATATTGGGGTCCACTATCTTCTAGCTTGTAGAGTTTCTGCTGAGAAATCTGATGATAATCTAATAGGCCTTCCTTATTATGTTGTACTCTTCTTTTCCCTGGCTGCCTTGAGAATTTGTTCTTTGTCATTGGTTTGTGTCATCTTTATTATGATGTGCCTTGGAGTGGGTTTGTTGGGGTTAAGAAAACTCGGTGTTCTGTTTGCTTCTTGAATTTGAGGCTTTAGTTCTTTCCACAGGCTTGGGAAGTTCTCATCTATTATTTGTTTGAGTATATTCTCCATTCCATTTTCTTTCTCTTTTCCCTCTGATATACCTATTATTCTTATGTTATTCTTTCTGATGGAGTCAGACAATTCCTGTAGGGCTTTCTCGTTTTTTATTATTTTTGAGTCTCTTTCTTCTTCTCTCTGTTGTGCCTCAAGTTGTTTGTCTTCTATTTCACTAATCCTATCTTCAATCTGGGCTGTTCTGTTAGCTAAGCATGTTACCTCGTTTTTCAGCTTGTGAATTGAGTTTTTCATTTCTGTTTGATTTGTTTTTATAGTTTCAATTTCCTTGGTAATATATTCTTTGTGTTCATTGAGTTGTTTTCTGATCTCCCTATATTGCCTTTCTGTGTTTTCTTGTATATCTCTGAGTATTTTTAAGATTTCTATTTTAAATTCTCTGTCATTTAGCTCCAAGGCTTCCAATATGTTAAGTCTTTTCTCCATAGATTTTTCCACATCTATTTGTGTTACCTCTCTTTCTTTTGTATCCATAATATTCGATTTCCTCTTTCTTATCGGCATCTGAGGGTGGTCTTGTTGATAGCACTAATTAGAATTAATAATGAGTAAAAAGTAAAAAAAAAAAAAGGTAAAACACCCCACAAAAAAAAACAGTAATAATTTATTATTTCCCCCTTTCTTTCTTTCTTCTCTTTCCCTCCTCTTCCCTCCTCAGGGAAATATTGTGCCTATAATGGAGGGCCTGATTTGGGGTGAAGAGTTCAAGGGGCAAAAAAAGGGAGTAGGGACCTACTAAACGCAAAAAAAAAAAAAAAAAGGAAGAAAATCTTAGACAAGCATAAGATGATTTGCTTGTAAGTGATGGTCAACTAAGAGAAATAATGAGAGGGATAAGAGGGAACCAGAAAAAAGGAACAAAAAAGAATAATAAAGAAGAAAAAAAATAAAAATAATAAGTAAAAATCTGTTGTATTAAGTGGAGCGAAGATTAAATACAATGGAGACCTTGGGTTGGGAGGACCCAAAATGCCACAAAAATAAATAAACAAGAAAAAAAATAAAAACAAAAGCAAAAAAGAGAAATAAAGCCAAAAAAAAGCCTTGAGTCCCAAATTAACTAATTTGTTCGTGATTGAGGATTATATGGGAGGAAAGTAAAATGAGAAAAGAAAAAATGAATAGAAAGGAAAAAATAAGAAAAAGAGAAAAACGAAGGAAGAAATAAAATAGGAAGAGAAAAAAACAAAATAAAGCAAGACAAAAAAAAAAACAAAAGAGGAGAGAGTGAGAGTTAAGTGTTTTGGAGTATAACCTTAAAGGAGGGTGAGGATGAAGAAGAGAAATAAAGTGCAACACTCATGGGTAGTGTAGTTCAAGAAAGGGGAAGCATAAGATGGGCAGAGAATAGAAGGACCGAGGTGGAGGAAATAAAGGCAATAAGATAGAAGAAACAAACAACAACAAAAAAAAAATTAGTGGATCAAGTTGTAAAGTCTGTGGATTTTTCTTGATTTTGAGAGGTTAACTTCTTCCTTTTTCTTTTCTCTCCCTCTTCCTGGTCGGTGACTCTGTAACCCAGGCTCTGCCCCTGTGTCACACTTAGGTAGGGATTGCAGTTGATGGGATTCTATGGCAATGTCATATAATTGGCTTTAGTCTTGTTGGTAGTCAAGGCTTGTTGGCGTTTGCAGGGTCCAACGATGAGAGAGTTTGCTTTCCTGGAGTCTCTCTCCTAGTCCCCCCTTTCTGAATTAGCAGCCTGGTGATCCAGCTATAAGGCTGCAACTGCTTCTGCCTGGGGAGTAAGAGGCTCAAAGAGCTGGGAAATCCCCACTCTATCCCCACTCAGTGCAAGGCTTTGGGAAAGGCTCTGACAGTCAGGGCCTCCAGTTTAATCAGGCGGGGGTGGGAGTCAATTGTTGTCAAGGTGACTGTTCAGCGCCTATCATTTAGTTGGACCTCTCAACCCAGGCTTTCCACACTTTGTAGCCTGTTTTTGCAGGGAAGAAGAGGCACTAGTCTCTGCTTGCAACTAGTGTAGTATAGATCTTATTATCTGCCAAGTCCTTCTTGTTAGCGTTTATCCCTGAATATGGAGGCTCTATCAATCAGAAGTTGCCCCCGCCCCTTTAGCGAGAGGCACTAAAAAATATCACGCCTCTTGTCTTGGATCGCTAAACTGAGAGAGATCTTATCAATTAGAACCGAGGGTGCGCAGATTTCATGGGTTAAGCTAGTTTCAGTGATTGGGTCGCAGCTGTGCTTCCGAAGGTATTTTAGGCTGCCTGCGCGCGCCCCTCCCCCAACGCTTGATTGTTAGCTTGAATGGCTGGGTGAGGTGCCCCGCCCACGGAGAGAATCTCCCAAGCCTCACCCGCTGGCCCTGCCGCTGGCGGCTGGATTGCACCAGGCTCAGGATAATGGAGCACCCTGGGTGTGCGGGCCAGTAGGGCGCTCTGGGCGCGTGGAATGCCCAAGGCACGCGCGCGAATGGGGTGCTCTGGGCACCGGTGACTGGCGACTCTCACTCGCAGTGTGCGGGCCGCTGGTCCCAACCGGACCAGGCGCGTGCGCGGCTGCTCGCGGCGGCGGCTCGCAGCTCCCAAGTGTGGGTTGACTCACCACAGGCGCACTTCCTCGCGGCTTGAATGAACGTCCCTGCGGTAAATTCCTCCACACCCTTGTCTCTCAGATTCAAGTGATAACAGTCCTTTCGCTATCAGTTTGTGTGGAACTCCGGAATGCTCCGAGGATAAATTTTTCTGTTTCTAGTTGATAAATTTGTTGTGATTTAGGGGAGAGCTGTCGGACGCGCTGCTCACGGCGCCATTTCCGTGACGTCACTCTCCATTTTATTATTTTAAAAGAAAGAATATCAGCATTACATTCCGTTACTGTATTTTTCTGGCCGTTTATAGTTTATGTTTTTATGCAAATTTTTTACCTTTACATATGAAAAAAAAACACAGATGGACATCCAAGATGGCGGTGGAGTAGGTGGAGGCTACACTCACCTCCTCCTAGGACCAAACTGGAATTACAACTAAATTTAAAAATAATCATCCTGAGCCCTGGCCGGTTGGCTCAGCAGTAGAGCATCGGCCTGGCGTGCGGGGGACCCGGGTTCAATTCCCGGCCAGGGCACATAGGAGAAGCATCCATTTGCTTCTCCACCCCCCCCCCTCCTTCCTCTCTCTCTCTTCCCCTCCCGCAGCGAGGCTCCATTGGAGCAAAGATGGCCCGGGCGCTGGGGATGGCTCCTTGGCCTCTGCCCCAGGCGCTAGAGTGGCTCTGGTTGCGGCGGAGCGACGCCCCGGAGGGGCAGAGCATCGCCCCCTGGTGGGCAGAGCGTTGCCCCTGGTGGGCGTGCCGGGTGGATCCCGGTCGGGCGCATGCGGGAGTCTGTCTGTCTCTCCCCGTTTCCAGCTTCAGAAAAAATACAAAAAAAAAAAAAAAATCATCCTGGATAACCAAGTGAAGACTCACTGAAGAGGAGTCTTATAACTAAGGACTCAGAAGAAGCCGCATCATGACTAATAGGACGGGGAAACAAAAGGGCTGGCCCAGCTCCTATGGAGGGCAACTGAGGTTTTGAAGGGATATCTCAGCTACAGGGGGTGGGAGTGTGGCAGAATTTTCCCCTGACAAGCATGGGGCCTAAACCCCAAACTGAGCTCCCCAGACCAGAGCACCAGAGCCAGAAGAGGTGCCCAAATAACATCCAGCTGTGAAAAGCAGTGGAGTTTCTGTCCATCAGAGAAAGACAGCTAGAGATGTAGGCACCCTTTAAAAAGGCTAATGCACAAAATTTTCATTCTCCGTCACTCACCCAGGATCTTGTGGAGGGAGGGCAAAGCAGACTACAGACAAGTGAGGGGAGTCTGGGATTTGTGGCTCTGGGGACCCCTGTGTTGAATCGTTCTCCAATACTGTAGACACCATCTTTCTTGGGTAGAGTAGATCACTCCCTTCCCTGTGGCATCAGCCTGGGAAAAGGAACTGTCCCATCCCCTAGACTCCTTCTCACCACACATAGCAGAGATTAGGACCTGCTGAGAAGTCCATTGCCTTGACCAGGGTGTAGTGGTCTGGACAGACTAAGATAGTGTCAGTGACTCAGTTTTCTGGCTTTGAGGCAGAGGCCATTCACCCCACTTTCTGTGAACCTAACTGATGCTTCCCCCTCATGAAAGATTCAACAGAACCACCCTCCTGGCTTCCACCAGACCCATCCTCTAGGCCAGAGGACCCCAAACTACGGCCCGCGGGCCACATGCGGCCCCCTGAGGCCATTTATCTGGCCCCCGCTGCACTTCCAGAAGGGGCACCTCTTTCATTGGTGGTCAATGAAAGGAGCACATTAGCCAAAAGCAGGCCCATAGTTCCCATTGAAATACTGGTCAGTTTCTTGATTTAAATTTACTTGTTCTTTATTTTAAGTATTGTATTTGTTCCCATTTTGTTTTTTTACTTTAAAATAAGATATGTGCAGTGTGCATAGGGATTTGTTCATAGTTTTTTTTATATTCCGGCCCTCCAATGGTCTGAGGGACAGTGAACTGACCCCCTGTGTAAAACATTTGGGGACCCCTGCTCTAGGTTCTAGAGACCCCACCTGCCCAACTGCTAGTGGCTCTGCCACTGAATCCAGGACAGAGTCCAGTGGCTCTTTGGTGAGAGCCACACTCACCACCTTCCCTTAAGTCTGACTGGCACCTTCCCCTCATGGGAGATCCAGTAGCCCCATCTTCCTGACTCCACCAGAGGCCGTTTCAGTGTCTGAGCCTAAAAAGCAGCCAGCAAGCAGACGCAACTGGAAGTGGATCTCAAGGTGCCTTGGGACTTTCGCTGACCTGCCCCCAGGACCAGTGCTGGTAAAAGTCAGCTTTGGTGCACAGCTTGGTCCTCCCTGTGCACATCCAAGCCCAGCAGAGGCAGCCACAAATCATGGGTTGCTTGTAGGTCCTAACCGGTTGCCAAAAGCCAGGTACAGACAGCACTTGACATTGGCTGGCACCACAGTTGCTCCCACAAGACCCAGACCAAACACATCCAGAAGCCAGATTCAGACAACATCAGAACAGGATCCAATAAGCATCACATGCAGCATATTCAAAGGGAGGGCTTGGTGGGCACCAAATCCAGCTGAGATGAATTCTACTTAATGTGGTGGGCACCAGCACAGCAGTTTGCATACTATTGTCAGAATTTAGCCTCAGTCAGCCAGCCTGGTGGTCAATCCCATGCAAAAATGGACTAATAGCAGCCAAGATTCAATTATAACATGAGGTCCACATAACCCATACAAGGGACATTCCTGGAGCATCCAGCTCAGGTAATCAAAGAGACTGTGCCACTGAATCCCACAGGACAGCTACTGCAAGTCCACCCCACAAGGACTGGGAGTTATAGCAAATTTATCTAATACACAGAAACAAATAAAAAGCAGCAGTCAAAATGGGAAGAAAGCTTGACCTGTGGTGGCGCAGTGGATAAAGCATCAACCTGGAAATGCTGAGGTTGCCAGTTCGAAACCCTGGGCTTGCCTGGTCAAGGCACATATGGGAGTTGATGCTTCCAGCTCCTCCCCCCTTCTCTCTCTCTGTCTCTCCCTCTGCTCTCTAAAATGAATAAATTAAAAAATTTTTTTAAATGGGAAGAAAAAGAAACAGGCCCCAAATGAAAGAACAGGATAACTCTCCAAAAAAACAGATAAATGAAATGGAGGACAGCAACTTATCAGATATAGAGTTCAAAGTCATGGACATAAGGATGCTCAAGGAAACTAGTAAGAATTATAACAGCATGAATAAATATATAGAAATAATAAAAAAGAATTACTCATAAATGAAGAATGCAATATCTGACATCAAGAATACACCAGAAGGACCTGATCTTTGGTGGCACAGTGGGTAAAGCATCGACCTGGAACATTGAGGTTGCCCGTTCAAAATCCTGGGCTTGCCTGGCCAAGGCACATATGGGAGTTGATGCTTCCTTCTCTCCCTCTCCTCCTCCTCTCTCTCTCTTTCTCCCCCCCCCTTCTCTCTAAAATGAATAAAGTCTTAAAAATTGCATTTGCTTTAAAAAATAAAATAATACACTAGGGGGAATGGAAAGTAGGTTGGATGAAGCAGAGCATCAAATCAGTGACTTGAAAAACAAGGTAGAAAATAACACCCAATCAGAGCAACAAAAACAGAAGAAAGAAAGAAAGAAAGAAAGAAAGAAAGAAAGAAAGAAAGAAAGAAAGAAAGAAAGAGAGAGAGAGAAAGAGAGGAAGGAAGGAAGGAAGGAAGGAAGGAAGGAAGGAAGGAAGGAAGGAAGGAAGGAAGGAAGGGAGGAAGGAAATGAAGGAAAAAATTTAAAAGAATGGGGATAGTTTAAGGGATCTTTGGATCAACATGAAGTATAAAAACATTTGTATCATACTGGTACAAGAAGGAGAAGAGAGTGAGCAAGGGATTGAGAACCTATTTAAAGAAATAATGACCAAAACTTCCCTAACCTGGTGAAGGAAAAAGACATACAAGTCTAAAAAGCACACAGAGTCCCAAACAGGATGGACCCAAAGAGGCCCACACCAAGACACACCATAATTAAAATGAAAAAGGTTAAAGGCAAAGAAAGAATCTTAAAAGACACAAAAGAAAGACAGTTACCTTCAAAGGAGCTCCCATAAGACTGTCACCTGATTTCTCAACAGAAACATTTTAAGCCAGAAGGGATTGGCATGAAACATTCAAAGTGATGAAGAGATCTACAACCAAGACTACCCAATAAGGATATATTATAAAATTGAAAAAGAAATAAAGATCTTCCCAGACAAGAAAAAGCTAAAGGAAACTGTTACCACCACAGCAGTTTTACAAGAAATGTTAAAGGGCCTGCTTTAAGTTGAAAAAGAAGAAGGAAGGAAGGAAGGAAGGGAAGAAGGAAGGAAGGAAGAAAAGAAGGAAAGAAGGAGGAAGGGAGGGAAGGATGGATGGAAGGAAGGAAGGGAGGGAGGGAGGGAGGAAGGGACGGAGGGACGGAGGAAGAAAGAAAGGAAACATGGTTAAAAAACTAAAATGTCAATAAATATGTAGCTATCAATAATTACTTTAAATGCAAATGGCCTAACTGCTACAATCAAAAGACACAGGGTAGCTGAATGGATAAAAAAGCAACACCCATATGCATGCTATCTACAAGCAACCCACCTTAGAACAAAAGATACAGACTGAAAATAAAGGGATGGAAAAGATATTTCATACAAATGGAAATTAAAGGACACAAAGAGTAATGGATACACAAAGAAACAGATTTCAAAAGATGACATGTTCACCATATTACACATCAATTTTTGAAAAGCCTTCATTTTAATCAGCAAATGTTATTTACAAGCTGCAATGGAAAATAATTCCTGATATACAGGAAATAAAATTATCAAATGCCTCCCTCTTCCCTACCAAAATACGCTGATATGTCACTGGTATTATAAATTAAGCATAAACAAAATTTTTAACTAAATTATGAATGCTTCAAAAAAAAATGTGTCCTTTCCTTCATCCAACCCAAAACAGACACATACAAAAACACACAGAAAACCCCCAAGACTCACCATTGTCTTCTTCAGAAAAAACAAAGTCAATGGAAATTATCATTAGAAAATAACATCATCTTTCCTATCTATTCTCCACCCTGAGCTGAGTCTCCCACAAATCTACACAGCTAAAAATAAACAAACAAAAAAAACATACAAGTCAGAATTGTGTACAGAACACATACGTACAGACAACTAAGTTTGATCATACAATTAGCCTTATTTTTTATACAGAGAAGCAACCATCAATAATTTCTGAAAACTAAACTGTTCTTTGCCAAATGAAGAACATGGCACACTTCCGATCTATTTTTACCAGAACCTTATCTTTACAGAGTAAACATATGTGTGAGAGTAACCTTTACACTCTCAGAAACATTCACAAACAAATCCACCAATAATGTATTCAAGAAGGGCACAGAAATGTGCAGGGCTAAGGATCCTGCCAGTCAACAGCAGCAGTCTCTGATTTTAAATATTTGAACACATTTCTTAATGAGTCAAGTTCTAAAAAGAAAAAGTTAAGGAAAAATAGAAAAAAAAATGGTACATGACATAAAAACATCATCACGTTCAGAACAGTTGCAAGAAAGACAGTAGATAAAACAAAGCCTTATCTACCTATAGTCTCCTTTTTAGATCAAAGAAGGAAGGAAAAAATAGAAGAAGAAGAAAGGAAAGAGGAGAGGTAGTGAGGGAAGGAAGGAAGAAAGTTGAAGCTGTAGAAGATCATGAAGTTCTTAATAATCCACTAAATGAAGGTGCAAAAATTTTCCAAAAGCATCACTTGTTATTTAGATGTATCTACCTCTATAAGGAATATCCAATGAAAGCAACAAGATTCCTTTTACTATACAACTACGCTTCTGTGACTATAATTCAGTCCTGAAGAGACGCCATGGCATAGTGAGCATAAGTTTTTAAACTTAGTTTTGAATCCTTACTCTGCCTGTTGCTGAGTGACAATAATTAAATTATTTAACCTTTGTGAAACTACTTTTCTTATCCAAAATAACAAATACAACTTTTTCCTTCTCCTCCGGATATCAAACAAACACAAAAGAACAATGAAAAAAGTTGTATGGAACTTTCAAACTCCATTTTCTATGCAACTAGGAGACAGAGACAGTCCATAAAGTACAAACTAACCTGTAAAAACTAAGAGGCAACAAAGATTGGGCAGAAATTGCATAGGGGAAAGCAAAGAAGAAAGACACGGAGAAACGAAAGGATTTAGGGTTGGAAGATCCCATGCACCACAAACAAAAACATTCTGGAACATGAAGATCACATCCTGAAGAACACAAGCTATATCCCATGGCAGAAGAAAGGAAGTAGCAGAAGACCTCCAGGTTTGAACCTATCGACATAGGTTCAAAAAATCAGAAGAGGCCTGACCTGTGGTGGCGCAGTGGATAAAGTGTCGACCTGGAAATGCTGAGGTTGCTGGTTCGAAACCCTGGGCTTGCCTGGTCAAGGCACATATGGGAGTTGATGCTTCCAGCTCCTCCCCACCTTCTCTCTCTGTCTCTCTCTCTCCCTTTCTCTCTCTCCTCTCTAAAAAATGAATAAATAAAATTTAAAAAAAAAATCAGAAAAGATGAGACTGTTCAAAAAATCTCAGAGCTGGAGAAAAAAATCTCAGAGCTGGTAAAAGAAAACTCATGGATGAGCCATATTGGTAGGAAACAGCCCTATCTCTGATCCCGCAGATGTGGAGGGAGACACTGGAATGTGCAGTCTGGAAAGAGACACTGGAAGCTTCCTCATAACTTTCACAAAAAGCTCGCTTGGGAAACCCAACTCACTCAACAATGAGTTTTTAAAAAGGAATTGTAAAAGCAATCTAAAAAATACTCTATGAAAAAAATGTAAAAGAGACCAAGAATACCCCCCGGAAAATTGCCATTGGACAGATAAAGCTGTGACCAAATATTTTGCCATAAAATGTTAAAACTTTAAAAGGCAACCATTTCTATGAAAACAAAGGGGGAGGGGAAAAGACCACAAAATACAAACGTAAGAATTCAAAATAGAAATGGTAAGAATCCAGAGGAGATAGATAAAAAACATGACCTGGAAAAAAATCAGAAAAAAACTTAGGTAAAAGAACTCACAGAAATTAAGATGACTTTCAAATGAGCACAAGACAGAAAAGATATTGCAGAAAACTAAGGGCTGGTGGGTAGCAAATACAGTGTGTCCATAAAGTCATGGTGCACTTTTGACTGGTCACAGGAAAGCAACAGAAGACGATAGAAATGTGAAATCTGCACCAAATCAAAGGAAAACCCTCCTAGTTTCTGTAGGATGATGTGGCAGCATGGGCTGCATGTGCAGATGATGAGTAACACCGTATATACAGCGGAGCAGCCCACAGCCATGCCAGTCGAGATGTGGACGGTACAGAGGAAAGTTCAGTGTGTTCTGTGGCTTGCTAAATTCAAATCCATGACCAAAGTGCAACGTGAATATCGGTGCGTTTATAACAAAGTGCCACCACATAGGAATAACATTACTCGGTGGGATAAGCAGTTGAAGGAAACCGGCAGTTTGGTGGAGAAACCCCGTTCTGGTAGGCCATCAGTCAAGTGACAAGTCTGTAGAGGCTATACGGGATAGCAACCTAAGGAGCCCTAAAATATCTGTGTGTGAGCCCACATCGAACTGCACTGAATAGGTATGAAACTGGGAGAATTTTCCTTTTTTTTGGTGCAGATTTCACATTTCTATCGTCTTTTGTTGCTTTCCTGTGACCGGTCAAAAGTGCACCATAACTTTATGAACACACTGTAGAAGGCCAAGTAAATGAAACTGAACTAAAGTAAGGCTTGTGAAGGGCTAGGGAGAAAAAAATAATAGAATGGCAAATGATATTTGACAGGCACAATTAAAATATTTAAATATAAGAACAAACTAGGTAAATGAACAAATATTTCAAGACATTATCCAAAAATATTTTACTAAATATATGAAAGACCTGTCCTATATAATGAAAGGACACACAGAGCATGCCAGGTGACAAGGAAACCTATCCTGAATGGTCAATAACCAGGCATATCCTAGTAAGAGTGGACTTACTAAACTCGGACTTTGAAAATAAGTAACAACTCTTTTGGGGGTAACTGGGGGAAAAGAAAAATAAATTCACTGATCAGAGGTAAATGCATTAATCTGCCTCTATATTTCTTCAAAATGATTCCCAATACAATTAATCAGCCAATATTCAGAATACTTAAAATATATAAGCAAATAAAGCTTAGGCCAAGGATTTCATGCAAAGGCCAAAAAAAAAAAAAAAGAAAAGAAAACTGAATTCATTTCACTGCAACACTAGGCTTAAAAAAATTATGAAAGTGATATGCCAAATATAAATTTTATAATGTGTGACAATGCAAGAGCGGAGGAAGTAGAGAAGAGCAATAAACGAAAATGGGTGATAGGCAATGTCACTGACTGCCTAGCGGCTGAAAATCAAGAGATATCAGTCGAATGTGATGCCAAAAAGTAATAGACATATAAGAATATCTCTAATATGAAAATAAACACTAAAAAAATACTATAATTGACTAACATCAAATATAGGAAGAGACACTCGGTTGAGTGAGGAAGATGATATGCTAACCATCCTTCCTCTTTGCATAAGCTTCTCTCTTAACAAAAGAGCAGAGCAAAGATATACATAAAGTTATAATCCAACAAATTACTACTACAAAAAATACAAACAACTGTAATTATTGAAAGTAAAAGAACCTAGCCTGACTGGGTGGTGGTGCAGTGGATAGAGCATCAGACTGGGACGCTGAGGACCCAGGTTCAAGACCTTGAGGTCACCAGCTTGAGAGCGGGCTCATCTGGGTTCAGCAAGGCTCACCATCTTGAGCTCAAGGTTGGTGGCTTGAGCAAAGGGTCACTCGGTCTGCTGTAGCCCCCCGGTCAAGGCACATATGAGAAAGCAATCAATGAACAACTAAGGTGCTGCAACGAAGAATCGATGCTTCTTATCTCTCTCCCTTCCTGTCTGTCTGTCCTTATCTATCACTCTCTCTGTCTCTCTCTATCTCAATCACACACACAAAAAAAGAAAGTAAAACAACCTAAATATAAGAACTGGAACAATAAATAACACAGAATAAAACATAGGTGCTAAACTTATGCGCTTTGGCAGTAGAAAACATTTTATGAATTTGACACCAAAGACAAAGATAGTAAGGGCAATAAAAAATGAATGGGACTATATCAAAATAAAAAGCTTCTGCACAGCAAAAGAAACCAATAACAGAACAAAAAAGCAGCCAACCAAATGGGAGATGTCATTCACAAATAATAGCTCTGATAAGAGGTTAGTACCCAAAATATATAAATAATCCAGAAGGCTCAGCAACAAACAAGCAAACAATACTTTTAAAAAATGGAGAGAGGACCTGAACAGACACTTCTCTCATAAAGACATACAAACAACAAATAAATATATAAAAAGATGCTCATCTTCACTAGCTATTTGAGAAATGCAAATCAAAACTATAATGATATACCACTTTACACCTGTAAGATTGGTTGTTATCAATAAGACAGGTAATAAAAAATGTTGGAGAGGCTGTGGAGAAAAAGGAACTCTCATTTACTGCTGGTAGGAATATAAACTGGTACAGCCATCATGGAAGAAAGTCTGGTAATTCCTCAAAAAATTAAGAATAGGATTACCGGGATTCCAAGATGGCGATGGAGTAGGTAGACATTACAACTGCCACCTCCCAGGACCAAACTGGATTACAACTTAATTTAAGAACAATCATCTTGAAAAACCAACTTGGGACTAAACTAAGAGGAGTCTATAACTAAGGATCAAAGAAAAAAGCCACATCCAAACTGGTAGAAAGGGTAGAGATGCAGAGAGGACTGCCCCGCTCCCAGAAGCAAGTGGCAGCTAAGGTTCTAGAGGGACTTTCAATGCGGGGAGGGTTGTCCTGAGAGGTGTGGGATCTCAGCCCCAGGCCCAGAGCCCCAGCCTAGACCACCAGAGCCTAGAAGAAGCACCCTCACATCATTTGGAGGTGAAAAGAGCCAGGTTTCTATTTGCAAATAAGAGATGGAGATCTCAGAGATGCAGGCTCTGTCTTAAAGAGTTTGTGCAAAAAATCTTGTTCATAGCCACTTACACAGGACTCCGGTGGAGGAAGAACTAAGAGGACTAGACTTGCATGAGGGGAGTGTAAAGCTGGAGGCCTAGGGAGAGACACTATGGGGAACAGCCACGAGAACCCCTGTGCTGAGTCATTCTCCAATACTACAGTCGCCATCTTTCTTGGGTTGAGAAGTCCCCTCTGAGTGGCATCAGCTTGGGGAAAAGCAACTGCTCCACCCTTGGGAGTTTCTCCTGCTCCAGCCATGGCGACTGGGTCATTCTCTGAAGCCAGGAAGTAAGGGGTACATCAGTGACTCAGTTTTGTGGAGTTGAGGCCAGAGCTTTCCCCCACACGTTCCTGAGTCTAAGACTGATCATTTTACCTGACGCGAGACTCAGGAGAAATTCTCTGAAGTGTGATCAGACCACAACTCTGGGTCTCAGAGGCCAAACCCACAGGATTCCTGGGGACACACATTACTAAGGTCAGCGAAAAAAGGGACAACATACTGACACCTGGGGACAAGGGGCAGAGCCACACACACCACCCTTCTTAATCCCTCAACTGCTGTGGCTCTAGATTCTACTAGAGGTTTTGTCAGTGGCTGAGCCCAATAAGCGGCCAGCACACAGAGGCTACAGAAGGTGGGACTCAGGAAAAAGGAAAAAGACTCTTGTTCTTTTAAGCGGACCTTCCCCCAGGCCCAGGGTGGGTAAAAGCCAGCCTAGACGTGCAGCTTGGTATTTCCATGTGCATCTGGGCCCAGCAGAGGCAGCCACAAACTCTTGATTGATTGTACCTCCAAGAAGGTTGCTGAGGGCCAGTCACGGACTGTGTCTCCCAGTGGTCTGCACCAGGTTCCTACCAGGGAGGCCCAGGACAGGCACATCCAGTGGCCAGCTGTGGAAAGCATTGGTTCAGGACCTAACAACCCTTGCTAGAGTGGTATGCTAAGGAAAAGCTCCTCACACCAGGTCAACCTGAGGCAAATTCCACTCTCTGTATTCAACACCAGTACAGCAGCTCATGGGCATTAGTTAGAGGCGAGCTTCACAGTCAGCTTGCCTGGGTGCTGCATATCCTACACTGCTGGGCTAGATTCCATTAGGGGGAGAGGGAGTGGCCTGGAGCATGGATATTTAAAGCATGGGTCCCGGTGAGCATATTGTTGGATCTGCTTAGCCACTTTCTGGGGGGGCACAGTCAGCCCCAGGGCAGGACTCTCTCAGTCTTCCTCCCTGAGACCATGGTCTCACCAGCTGTAAGAACTTCTGCAGAACAGACTGGGGACCCCACTCGATTTGAACCTATTGTTCACCTAGTTGGGGAGAAACGAAATTTAAGTATCCAGCACTGGCTGAGGGATTAAGCTTTGGAGTACAGGCCACATTCCCAATATTGAGCTATTGACCAACAGATTCCTGAAGTAGGACATGCCACTAAAGTTGCATTCCCAATATCCACCACCCTAACCCAACAAGCTTGCAACCTATAAAGGGGTTGAATGGGAGAGGCCAGCCTGGGCTCACACTTCAGTATTTCTACAAAAGACTCTGTGGAAAAACAGAGCACCTGCAAGAGGAGGTGGAGTAGCTAGAATGTGGAGGCAAATCTTACAGAGCTTGGGGCTTTTACGGAGCTGCTGTCATCTCTAAGCAGGAGGAAGCTGATCCTTATACACAGGTTGGGCCCTATCACAGTACCCAGGCACAAAAAAGGCAAACACAAACAGCAAAAAGTGCAGTAGCTACAGACAAGTAGCAGACAGTGGGTTAAAAACAACAGCTGACACCAACCCAAGAAGATATAGAACCAACACAAGTGGTAGTGGGTGGCAGAGAGCATCAAACATAGACTCAGATAGCTACGCAAGAAGCAAGCCCAAAGAAGGAGTCTAGCAGGCACCAGACACTGTAGAGAATAAATACACCCAACATGACAGATATTACACAGTATGTAATATACATGATCAAGGTTGATCCTTATAGCCAGCCACTCTGAAGAGATAACTGTACCCATGAAAGGACCAACTGCATTCAATATTCAAATACAACATGAGGGAAAACAGTACCCTCAAGAAGCATTCCTACCTCACACCAGTCAGAATGGCGCTTATCAACAAAACAACACAGAATAAGTGCTGGCGAGGATGTGGAGAAAAGGGAACCCTCCTGCACTGCTGGTGGGAATGCAGACTGGTGCAGCCACTGTGAAAAACAGTATGGAGATTCCTCAAAAAACTGAAAATCGAACTGCCTTTTGACCCAGCTATCCCACTTTTAGGAATATACCCCAAGGACACCATAGAACGGCTCGAAAAGGAGAAATGCACCCCCATGTTTGTGGCAGCATTGTTCACAATAGCGAAGATCTGGAAACAACCCAAGTGTCCATCAGAGGACGAGTGGATTAAAAAGCTTTGGTACATATATACTATGGAATACTACTCAGCCATAAGAATGATGACATCGGAAAAGATAAATGAAAGCACAGAAGAAAAGCAGCAAAAAGAAAAGACTGAGGAAATTCTAAGACACATTTTGACAACATGAAGAGAAACAACATCCACATCATAGGGATTTCTGAAGGAGAAGAAAATAAACAAGGGATAGAAAACCTGTTTGAAGAAATCTTAGCTGAAAATTTTCCTAAATGGATAAAGAAAAAAGTCATACAAGTTTAAGAAGCACAGAGAGTCCCATTAAAAAGGAACCCAAGGAGGTCTACACCAAAACACATCATAATTAAATAGCCAAAGTGAAGAGACAAAGAAAGAACACTAAAAGCTACAAGAGCAAAGCAGTTACTTACCTACAGAGGAGCCTCTATAAAGATGACATCTGACTTCTCAACAGAAACACTTGAGGCCAGAAGACATTGGCAAGAAATAGTCAAAGTGATGCAAAACAAGAACCTAAAACAAAGACTTCTTTATCCAGCAAGGCTACTGTTGAAAATTGAAGGGGAAATAATAAGCTTCCAAAAAATAAAATAAAACTCAGGGAATTCATTACAACAAAATCAGTACTGCAAGAAATGTTAAGGAACCTGCTATAAAAAGAACAGAGGAAAAAATAAAAAATTAAGATAAAGAGGACTATACATTGTGTGGAAGTACTGTCATTTATCCTACTGAAAGAAAACCGTGTTCATTTTTGATTTTGCCTTAATGCAGGTAAAATCATGGCAGGCTAACATGGACAATTAGGTTAAAAAAAAAAGAAGACTATACATTCAAAGAGTAAAATGGCAATGAGTAAGAACATGTCAGTAATAACCTTAAATGTAAATGGATTAAATGCCCAATCAAAAGACACAGGGTAGCTGCGTAGATAAGAAAACAGGACCCATATATATGCTGTCTACAAGAGACCCACCTCAGAACAAAAGATACACATAGACAAAAAGGAAAGAGATAGAAAAAAGTAATTCACACAAATGGAAATGGAAAAAAAAGCTGGGGTAGCAATACTTGTATCTGACAAAATAGACTTTAAAACAAAGATTACAGGAAGGCATAAAGAAGGTCACTACATAACGATAAAGGGAGCAATCCAACAGGAGGTTATAACCATTGTAAATATTTATTTGCCTAATATATGAGCACCTAAATATATAAATCAGATTTTGATGGACATAAAGGGCGCAATCAACAGCAATACTATAATAGTAGGGGATTTTAATACACCACTAACATCAATGGTCAGATCTACCAGACAGAAAATTAACAAAGAAACAGTGGCATTAAATGACACATTAGATCGACTGGATTTTAATAGATATCTTCAGAACCTTTCACCTGAAAGCAGCAGAATATACATTCCTTTCAAGTACTTATGGTACCTTCTCTAGGAGAGACCACATGTTAGGATGCAAAACAAATATCAGTAAATTTAAGAAGATTGATATCATATCAAGCATCTTCTCTGATCACAATGGCATGAAACTAGAAATCAACAGCTATAAAAAAAACTGAAAAACAATCAAATTCTTGGGAGGCTAAGTAGCATGTTATTAAACAACAAAAGGGTTAACAATGAGATTAAGGAATAAAATATTTATTTGAAACAAATAAAAATGAACATACAACAACTCAAAATTTATGGAACGCAGCAAAAGCAATCCTGAAAGAGAAGTTCATAGCATTACAGGCATACCTTAAGAAGCAAGTAAAAGCTCAAATAACCTAATCCTGCATATAAAAGAACTAGAAAAAGAACAAATAAAGCCCAGAGGAATTGAAGGAAGGAAATATTAAAAATCAAAGTGGAAATAAATGACATAGAGGCTAAAAAACAATACAAAAGGTTAATGAAACCAAGAGCTGGTTCTTTGAAAAGGTGAACAAGATTTATAAACCTTTAGCCAGACTAATCAAGAAATAAAAGAGAGAGGCCTCAAATAAATACAATTAGAAATAAAACTGGAGAACTAACAACTGACACCACAGAAATACAAAAGATTGTAAGAAAATACTATGAAGATCTATATGTCAAAATATTGAACAACCTAGGTAAAATGGATAAATTCCTGGAAAAATACAATCTTCCAAAACTCAATCTGGAAGAATCAGAAAAGCTAAAAAGACCGATTACAACAAATGAAATTAAAATAGTTATCACACAAATCCCAGCAAACAAAAGTCCTGGGCTGGATTGCTTCACAGGTGAATTTTACCAAATATTCAAAGAAGTACTAACACCTATCGTTCTCAAGCTATTTCAAAAATTCAAGAGTAGAGAAGACTTCCAAGCTCCTTTTATTATGCAAGCATTATCCTCAATCCAAAACCAGGTAAAGACACTACAAAAAAAGAAAACTATAGGTCAATATCCCTGATGAACATAGAAGCTAATATTCTCAACAAAATATTAGCAAACTGGATACAGCAATATATTAAAAAAGTCATACATCATGATCAAGTGGGATTTATTCCAGGGAGGCAAGACTGGTAAAGTATTCACAAATCAATTAATGTGATTCATCACATAAACAAAA
Source organism: Saccopteryx bilineata (assembly GCF_036850765.1). Taxonomy (NCBI): domain Eukaryota; kingdom Metazoa; phylum Chordata; class Mammalia; order Chiroptera; family Emballonuridae; genus Saccopteryx; species Saccopteryx bilineata. The sequence continues at coordinate 66,135,921 of NC_089500.1, forward strand.
GGAAGGATTAAAATCACATGATTATATCAATAAATGCAGAAAAGGCATTTGATAAAATCCAGCACCCATTTATGATAAAACTCTCAGCAAAGTGGGAATACAGGGAACATACCTCAACATGATAAAGGCCATCTATGACAAACCCACAGCCAACATCATACTCAATGGGCAAAAATTAAAAGCAATCCCCTTAAGAGCAGGAACAAGGCAGAGGTGCCCCTTTTCACCACTCTTATTCAACATAGTTCTGTAAGTCCTAGCCACTGCAATCAGACAAGAAAAAATAAAAGGCATTCAAATTGGAAATGAAGAAGTAAAACTATCATTATTTTCTGATGACATGATACTATACATAGACAATCCTAAAGCCTCAGTCAAAAAACTACTAGATCTGATAAATGAATTCGCCAAGGTGGCAGAATATAAAATATTCATGTCAGTGGCATTTTTATACATCAACAATAAACTGTCTGAAAGAGAAATTAAGAAACAATCCCCTTCACTATTGCAACAACAAAAGAATAAAGTACCCAGGAGTAAATCTAACCAAGGAGGTAAAAAACTTGTACTTGGAAAATTATAAGACATTGAAAAAAGAGATCAGGGATGATACAAAACAAGTAGAAGCATATACCATGTTCATGAATAGGAAGAATAAACATCATTAAAATGTCTATAATACCCAAAGCAATCTATAGATTCAATGCAACTCCTATTAAATTATCAATGGCATACCTCGAAGATATAGAAAAAATATTCCAAATATTTATATAAAACCAAAAAAGGACAGAAATAGCCTTAGCAAACTTGAAAACAAAGAATAAAGAGGGAGGTATCATACTTTCTGATATCAAGTTATACTACAAGGTCATTTAATCAAAACAGCTTGGTACTGGCATAATAACAGGCATATAGATCAATGGAACAAAACGGAGAACCCAGAAATAAACTCACACCTTTATTGTCAATTGATATTTGACAAAGGAGGCAAGAGCATACAATGGAGTAAAGACAGTCTCTTTAATAAATGGTGTTGGGAAAATTGGAGAGGTACGTGCAAAAAAATGAAACTAGAACACAAACATACACCATTCATAAAAATAAACTCAAAATAGATAAAAGACTTAAATGTAAGTCATGAAACCATAAACATCTTGGAAGAAATGAAATTGAATAACGATTTGAAATAAAGAAACTAAATCAATAATTTACACCATTGCAGGATAAATTCCAAACGGATAAAAGATTCAAGTTAAAAAAAAAGCCCTAAAGTAATAGAAAAACACATGGAAAAACTCCTTTATAACTTCAGAAGCCCCTCCTATTACTCTAAATCCAGAAGCCACAAAAAGAAAGATTTGACTGATATATTAGACTACATGAAATGAGAAACTTATACTTGGAAGGGGGAAAATATAAGTAAAGTAAAAAAACAGGGAGTAAATTTATCATTCACGTCACAGCAAAATGATTAACCCCCTTATTATATAAAGAGCTTCTAGAGATCAATAAGATGGCCAGTGATATTACAGAAAAAATATGAAAAGACAAGTAAGCAAAAAAAAAATACAAATGACTCATAAATATATATGTGAAAAGATATTCAATCTCACTCATAATAAAAAATACAACTTAAAATAATTCTCCTTCCAGTCAAGATAGCAGTGCAGGTATACTGGGCACTCAGAACCACCCACAACCACATCAAAATTACAGCTGAGCGGCCCTGGCCGGTTGGCTCAGCGGTGGAGCGTCGGCCTGGCGTGCGGAGGACCCGGGTTCGATTCCCGGCCAGGGCACACAGGAGAAGCGTCCATTTGCTTCTCCACCCCTCCGCCGCGCTTTCCTCTCTGTCTCTCTCTTCCCCTCCCGCAGCCGAGGCTCCATTGGAGCAAAGATGGCCCGGGCGCTGGGGATGGCTCTGTGGCCTCTGCCTCAGGCGCTAGAGTGGCTCTGGTCGCAACATGGCGACCCCCAGGATGGGCAGAGCACCCCCTCCTGGTGGGCAGAGCGTCGCCCCATGGTGGGCAGAGCGTTGCCCCATGGTGGGCATGCCGGGTGGATCCCGGTCGGGCGCATGCAGGAGTCTGTCTGACTGTCTCTCCCTGTTTCCAGCTTCAGAAAAATGAAAAAAAAAAAAATTACAGCTGAGCTACAGAACAACCATTATTTAGAACCACCTGAAATCTACCTGAACAGAAGTCCTATTACTAAGGACATAAAGAAGAAGGCAATAAAACTGGAGGAGCAGAGACACGGAAAGAACTGGCTGCACACCCACATGTGGCAGTTAAAAATTAGGAGACATATATCTGCTGCAGAGGTCACCTTGAGAAGACAAGGGTCCCCAAGTCCCCACCAGGTTCCCACCAATCAAGGGTTCTAGTGACAGAGAACCCTTAATTGATATTAAGCATGACTAATATGATTGATTATAGTAACAGAGAAGTCCCTATGATTTCTGGCTGTAAAAACCAGCAGAGATTGTGGCTGAGTGGGTCTGAGGCTTCTAGAGTCCCAGGCAGTACTCTTAAAGGGCCCCAAGGAACTTAATTGGACTCACTCACTCTGAGCTCCAGGTCTGAGGAAGCAGCTTGAAAGACACCTGTGACATATGGGAGGAAATGAATTATATGGCATCAAGGCAAGTGCTGCAGGGGCAGCTTTCCCCAGATACAAGTGTTGGCAGAGGTCACTGTTCCTTTGCTGAGCCCACTCCCAGAAGAACCAGCAGGTGGGTGCCACATTTGAGTCTCCAGCAATGTTACACTGTTTGCCTCACCTTGGTGATTCCCTAAGACCCCATCTGACCCAACTTGTGTGCCCACCGAAGTCCTCTATAGTGACTTTTCCATAGAAACAATCTGTCTTGGCTCATGCTGCCAACTTTCCTAAAATCTATAAAACAAGCAGCATCTCACCTCTGAGTACCCTTTATTTATTGCTAAGTGGTCCCAGGCCTGGCACTAGCAGCAGCCAGCCTGGTTCACATCTTGGCCTCTCCTGGGCACCTTCCAAGCTTAGCACAAGTAACAGCCATCTACAAAGTGCCCTGTAGCTCATGCCAAGTGGCCCCAGGGAGGGCACAAACAGCAGGTGACCTTGGCCTGTACCCCCTGAGAAGCCCCAGAGCCAGTACATACAGGAGCTTCAGACCACACTGAAGCATCATTCAACCATCACTACCAATAATACACCCAAAGGGTGGACTCAGTGGGTACCTGAGCCTGCTGCAGTGAGTTCCGCTCTGTGGAATGGCCCCTGCACAGCAGATCCTCCATGGTGATCCTTATAGCCAATCAGCCTGGGGATAAATCCCTCCCAATGACATTCCAACAGCAATCAAGGCTCAACTACAATAGGAAGGTGTACACAGCCTACATAAAAAGGCACACCTGAAGCATCCAGTTTGAGTGACTGGGCAGGGTACACCACTGAACCCCACAGTACACCTACCTCAATAAGGCCATTCAACCAAGACCAGGAAATGTAGCAGCGCTACCTATTATACAGCAGCAAACAGAGGGAGGCAGTCAAAATCGAGAGCCAAAAAATATGTCCCAAATAAAAAAACAAACAAAACTCCAGAAAATAACTAAACAAAATGGCAATAAATAATCTACCAGCTGCAGAGTTGAAAATATTGGCTATAAAGATGCCCAATGATTTTAGGAGAACAGTAGAGGAACTGAGTGAGAACTTCAACAAAGAGATAAGAAACATGAAAATAGAGATAGAAAACAAAATATAACTAGTCACAAATGAAGAATATACTAACTGAAGTGAAGAATACATTATAGGTAATCAAGAGTACAGTAGACAAAGAATCAAATCAGTGACTTGGAAGATAAGGAAGCAAAAACCACCCAATTAGAGCAGCAAATGAAAAAAGAATAAAAATTAATGAGGATGGGGTAAGGAGCCTCTGGGACAACTTCAAGCACACCAACATTCACATTATGGGGGTACCGGAAAGAGAGAACAGGAAATTGAAAACCTATCTGAAAAAAAAAAATAATGACAGAAAACTTCCCTAACTTGGTGAAGGAAATAGACAATACAATTTCAGGAAAAATGAAAATACCCAAATAAGATGAACTCAAAGAGGCCCATACCAAGATGTATCATAATTAAAATGTCAAAGGCTAAACACAAAGAGAGAATCTTAAAAGCAGCAAAAGAAAGGGAGCTGCCATAAAACTGTCAGCTGATTTCTCAATAAAAACTCTGCAGGCCAAAAGGGATCAGCAAGAGATATTCAGTGATGAAAATGAAGGATCTGCAACCAAGACTACTCTACCCAGCAAATCTATCATTACAGGGGTCCCCAAACTTTTTACACAAGGGGCCAGTTCACTGTCCCTCAGACGGTTGGAGGGCCGCCACATACAGTGCTCTTCTCACTGACCACCAATGAAAGAGGTGCCCCTCTGGAAGTGCAGCTGGGGGCCGGATAAATGGCCTCAGGGGGCCACATGTGGCCCGCGGGCCATAGTTTGGGGATGCCTGAAATGAAAGTACAGCAAGAGCTTCCTAGGCAAGAAAAACCTAAAGGAGTTCACCATCAAACCAATATTATAAAAAATGTTAAAGGGACTTCTTAAAGAAGAAAAATAAAAGATCAAAAATATGAATGATAAAATGGCAATAAGTACATATCTACCAACAATTACTTTAAGTGCAAACAAGTAAATGTTCCAATTAAAAGACATACAATGGTTGATGAATAACAAAACAAGACCTTTACATATGCTGTCTATAAGAGACTCACTTCAGATCAAAAGACACACAAATTGAAAGTAAAGAAATAGAAAAGAAATTTCATGAAAATGAAAATAAATAAAAAAGTTGGGATATCAATACTTATACCAGAAAAAAAAGACTTTAAAACAAAGGCTCTAACAACAGACAAAGTAGGACCCAGCAACTCCACTTCTGGGTATTTATCCAAAGAAACAAAAACCACTAAATTTAAAAAACATATACATCCATATGTCCATTGCAGTACTATTTACAATAGCCAAGATATGAAAGCAACCTAAGTGTGCATCAATAGAAGAGTGGAAGAGAAGTGATAAAGCATATACATAATGGGCCCTGGCCAGGTGGCTCAGTGATAGAGCATCAGCCTGGCATGTGGAAGTCCCAGGTTTGATTCCCAGTCAGAACACACAGAAGCGATCACCTGCTTCTCCATCCCTCCCCGTTCTCCTTTTCGTTCCCCTCCCGCAGTCATGACTCAAATGGTTTAAGTGAGTTGGCCTGGGTCACTGAGAATGGCTCCATGGCCTCTCCTCAGGTGCTAAAATAAAATAGCTCAGTTGTTGAGCAACAGAGCAGCGGCCCCAGATGGGCAGAGCATCTTCCAGTAGGGAGCTTGCCGGGTGGATATTGGTTGGGGTGTACGCAGGAGTCTGTCTCTCTGCCTCTCTGCCTCTCAATAAAAAAAAAAAAAGCATATATGTAATGGAATATTACTCAGCCATAAAAAAGAATAACTTGAGAGTATTTTGGTGAGTAAAATAAGTCAGACAGAGAAAAGCAAATGCCATATTTCACTGATATGTAGAATCAAAAAAAGCAAAATAAAAAAGTCAAGCAGAACATAAACAGACTAAGAGACACAGAGAACATTTTGATGGGTGCCAGCTTTGGGGGGGGGGTAAAGATGGTGAAGGGATTAGACATGCATATAGGCGTTACAGAATAATCATGGAGGTGTCAAGTACAGCAAAGAGAATATAATCAATAATTTATAGTAACTATATATAGTGTCAGGTGGGTACTAGATTTATCAAAGTGATCACTTTGTAACTTTATACAATAAAGTCTAATCATGGGGTTGTACACATGAAACTAATATAATATTGTGTGTCAACTGCAATTTAAAAATAAAAAAGTATTTTAAAACATAACTCTCTTACATTGTTTTACCTAGTAGACTGAGAAAAATCCTTTATAAATTGATAACATACTCTGTTGGCAAAGATGTGGAAAAATAGGACACTAGTATATTACTAATGATCGTGTAAACTGGTACTACCCTAAGGAAAAGCAATAATATATTGTATTTTGAGTAATAACTACTCAGAATAAAAAACACATATTCTCTTCTTTCACTATAAATGACATACAATATTATATCAGTTTCATGTATACAATGTAATGATTCTACATTTATGCACCTTACGATGTGATCATCATAATAGGTCTAGTAACCATTTGTTACCATACAAAGCTGTTATGATATTTTTGACTATGTTCCCTGTGCTGCACATTATATCCCCATGTTTTATGTATTTTAAAGTTTGTACCTCTTGGTCCCTTCCACCTCTTTCAGCATTAACTGCCATACACCTCCCCTCTGGCAACCATTAGTTTGTTCTCTGTATCCATGAGTCCGGGAATTTTTTATCTTTTGTTTTGTTTCTAGATTCCAATATAAGAAATTAAGAGTTTTTGTCTTTCTTTGACCTATTTCACTTAGCATAATACCTCCCAGGTATATCCATGTTGTCACAAATGCCAACATTTCATTCATTTATATTGCTGATTAATATTCTACTGTGTGAATAGATGTGTGTGTGTATATATATGCCACATCTTTATCCATCAGTCTATCAATAAATGTCTAGATTGCTTCCATAAAAATGCATATATGCTCTTAATCCAGCAACTCCACTCTTAGAACTTACTCTGTAAATGTGTGTTCACACGAAGGAAAACATGTATATATAAGGTTATCCATTTAACATCGTCACTTACAATATCAAATGACCAGATACAAAGAGATGTTTCTCTATGTATATGGAATTGAGTAAATAAACTCTGATATATCCATTCAACCCAGTCAGTACTTTAAAGCTATAAAAAAAGAATGAGGCCACTCTCTACTAACTGAGCTATGAAAATTTTCAAGATAAACTGTTAAGTGAAATAAAACAAGGTATATAACAGCATGTACAGAATCTACAACTTGAGCATAAAATAAAAATATATTTTATATTTGATTTTATATGCCTAAAATTTTAGGAAGTGTACATGAGAAAATAAAAAAAATGGATACATATTGGGAAGTGGGAAAACTTGATGAATGGGGAATAGGGATTGGAAGGAAATTTTTTTTTTTTTTTATTTTAACTGTTTTTTACTTTTTTTTTTTTTTTTTTTTTATAAATTTTTATTAATGGTAATGGGATGACATTAATAAATCAGGGTACATATATTCAAAGAAAACATGTCTAGGTTATTTTGTCATCAAATTATGTTGCAAACCCCTCGCCCAAAGTCAGATTGTCCTCCGTCACCCTCTATCTAGTTCTCTGTGCCCCTCCCCCTCCCCCTAACTCTCTCCCTCCCTCCCTCCCATGTCCTCCCTGCCCCCCCACCCTTGGTAACCACCACACTCTTGTCCATGTCTCTTAGTCTCATTTTTATGTTCCACCAATGTATGGAATCATGTAGTTCTTGTTTTTTTCTGATTTGCTTATTTCACTCCTTATAATGTTATCAAGATCCCACCATTTTGCTGTAAATGATCCGATGTCATCATTTCTTATGGCTGAGTAGTATTCCATAGTGTATATGTGCCACATCTTCTTTATCCAGTCTTCTATTGAAGGGCTTTTTGGTTGTTTCCATGTCTTGGCCACTGTGAACAGTGCTGCAATGAACATGGGGCTACATGTGTCTTCACGTATCAATGTTTCTGAGGTTTTGGGGTATATACCCAGTAGAGGGATTGCTGGGTCATAAGGTAGTTCTATTTGCAGTTTTTTGAGGAACCACCATACTTTCCTCCATAATGGTTGTACTACTTTACAGTCCCACCAACAGTGAATGAGGGTTCCTTTTTCTCCACAGCCTCTCCAACATTTGCTATTACCCGTCTTGTTGATAATAGCTAATCTAACAGGAGTGAGGTGGTATCTCATTGTAGTTTTGATTTGCATTTCTCTAATAACTAATGAAGCTGAGCATCTTTTCATATATCTGTTGGCCATTTGTATCTCTTCCTGGGAGAAGTGTCTGTTCATGTCCTCTTCCCATTTTTTTATTGGATTGTTTGTTTGTTTGTTGTTGAGTTTTATGAGTTCTTTGTAAATTTTGGATATTAGGCCCTTATCTGAGCTGTCGTTTGAAAATATCAGTTCCCATATAGTTGGCTGTCTGTTTATTTTGATATCAGTTTCTCTTGCTGAGCAAAAACTTTTAATTCTGATGTAGTCCCATTCATTTATCTTTGCCTTCACTTCTCTTGCCATTGGAGTCAAGTTCATAAAATGTTCTTTAAAACCCAGGTCCATGAGTTTAGTACCTATGTCTTCTTCTATGTACTTTATTGTTTCAGGTCTTATATTTAGGTCTTTGATTCATTTTGAATTAATTTTAGTACACGGGGACAGGCTGTAGTCGAGTTTCATTCTTTTGCATGTGGCTTTCCAGTTTTCCCAACACCATTTGTTGAAGAGGCTTTCTTTTCTCCATTGTGTGTTGTTGGCCCCTTTATCAAAGATTATTTGACCATATATATGTGGTTTTATTTCTGGGCTTTCTATTCTGTTCCATTGGTCTGAGTGTCTATTTTTTTGCCAATACCATGCTGTTTTGATTATCGTGGCCCTATAATATAGTTTAAAGTCAGGTATTGTAATGCCCCCAGCTTCATTCTTTTTCCTTAGGATTGTTTTGGCAATTCGGGGTTTTTTATAGTTCCATATAAATCTGATGATTTTTTGCTCCATTTCTTTAAAAAATCTCATAGGGATTTTGATGGGAATTGCATTAAATTTGTATATTGCTTTGGGTAATATGGCCATTTTGATTATATTTATTCTTCCTATCCAAGAACAAGGAATATTTTTCCATCTCATTGTATCTTTTTCGATTTCCCTTAACAATGCTTTGTAATTTTCATTATATAGGTCCTTTACGTTCTTTGTTATGTTTATTCCTAGGTATTTTATTTTTTTTGTTGCAATCGTGAAGGGGATTATTTTTTTGAGTTCGTTTTCTAATATTTCATTGTTGGCATATAGAAAGGCTATGGACTTTTGTATGTTAATTTTGTATCCTGCGACCTTACTGTATTGGTTTATTGTTTCTAATAATCTTTTTGTGGAGTCCTTCAGGTTTTCGATGTATAGGATCATATCATCAGCAAAAAGTGATAGCTTTACTTCTTCTTTTCCGATATGGATGCCTTTTATTTCTTTGTCTTGTCTGATTGCTCTGGCCAGAACTTCTAGCACCACGTTGAATAAGAGTGGAGAGAGTGGACAACCCTGTCTTGTTCCTGATTTAAGGTAGAAAGTCCTCAGTTTTATGCCGTTTAATAGGATGTTGGCTGATGGTTTATCATATATGGCCTTTATCATGTTGAGATATTTTCCTTCTATACCCATTTTGTTGAGAGTCTTAAACATAAAATTGTGTTGTATTTTATCAAAAGCCTTTTCTGCATCTATTGATAAGATCATGTGGTTTTTGTTCTTTGTTTTGTTGATATGGTGTATTACGTTAACCGTTTTGTGTATGTTGAACCATCCTTGAGATTCTGGGATGAATCCCACTTGATCATGATGTATTATTTTTTTAATATGTTGTTGTATTCGGTTTGCCAGTATTTTGTTTAGTATTTTAGCATCTGTATTCATTAGAGATATTGGTCTGTAGTTTTCTTTCTTTGTGCCATCCTTGCCAGGTTTTGGTATGAGGGTTATGTTGGCCTCATAAAATGTGTATGGAAGTATTGCTTCTTCTTCAATTTTTTGGAAGACTTTGAGTAGAATAGGAACCAAGTCTTCTTTGAATGTTTGATAGAATTCACTAGTATAACCGTCTGGGCCTGGACTTTTATTTTTGGGGAGATTTTTAATAGTTTTTTCTATTTCCTCCCTGCTGATTGGTCTGTTTAGGCTTTCTGCTTCTTCATGACTCAGTCTAGGAAGGTTGTATTGTTCTAGGAATTTATCCATTTCTTCTAGATTGTTGTATTTGGTGGCATATAATTTTTCATAGTATTCTACAATAATTCTTTGTATTTCTATGATGTCTGTGGTGATCTCTCCTCTTTCATTTTGGATTTTATTTATTTGAGTCCTGTGTCTTTTTTCCTTGGTGAGTCTTGCCAAGGGTTTGTCAATTTTGTTAATCTTTTCAAAGAACCAGCTCCTTGTTTTATTGATTTTTTCTATAGTTTTTCTGTTCTCTATTTCATTTATTTCTGCTCTGATTTTTATTATCTCCTTTCTTCGGCTGGTTTTGGGTTGTCTTTGTTCTTCTTTTTCTAGTTCCTTAAGGTGTGAAGTTAAGTGGTTTACTTTGGCTCTCTCTTGTTTGTTCATATAGGCCTGAAGTGATATGAACTTTCCTCTTATTACTGCTTTTGCTGCATCCCAGAGATTCTGATATGTCGTATTTTCATTTTCATTAGTCTGTATATATCTTTTGATTTCTGCACTTATTTCTTCTTTGACCCATTCATTTTTTAGAAGTATGTTGTTTAGTTTCCACATTTTTGTGGGTTTTTCCCCCTCTTTTTTGCAGTTGAATTCTAGTTTCAAGGCTTTATGATCAGAAAATAGGCTTGGTACAATTTCAATTTTTCTAAATTTGCTGATATTGTCTTTGTGGCCCAACATATGGTCAATTCTTGAGAATGTTCCATGTACACTAGAGAAAAATGTATACTCTGTCGCTTTGGGATGAAGTGTCCTGTAGATGTCTATCATATCCAGGTGTTCTAGTATTTCGTTTAAGGCCACTATATCTTTATTGATTCTCTGTTTGGATGACCGATCTAGAGCCGTCAGCGGTGTATTGAGGTCTCCAAGTATGATTGTATTTTTGTTAGTTTTTGTTTTAAGGTCAATAAGTAGCTGTCTTATATATTTTGGTGCTCCTTGGTTTGGTGCATATATATTAAGGATTGTTATGTCTTCTTGATTCAACTTCCCCTTAATCATTATGAAATGACCATTTTTGTCTCTGAGTACTTTTTCTGTCTTGTAGTCAGCATTATTAGATATGAGTATTGCTACACCTGCTTTTTTTTGGGTGTTGTTTGCTTGGAGTATTGTTTTCCAGCCTTTCACTTTGAATTTGTTTTTATCCTTGTTGCTTAGATGTGTTTCTTGTAGGCAGCATATAGTTGGATTTTCTTTTTTAATCCATTCTGCTACTCTGTGTCTTTTTATTGGTAAGTTTAATCCATTTACATTTAGTGTAATTATTGACACTTGTGGGTTCCCTACTGTCATTTTATAAATTGCTTTCTGTTAGTTTTGTATCTAGTTTGATTCTTCTCTTTTGTTTTTCTATCATTTGTTTTTGTTTGTTTGTGTTCCATACTTCTTTCCTCTGTTGCTACCTTTTTTAAGTCAAGTGTTTTTGTGGTGGTTTTTTTAAGGGTGGTTACCATTAAGTAATGAAAAGGGTACCTACCATATTCATTGTAGTACCCTATCTTATAAGTATTTCTGCACTTCATCATCCTTTGCTACTGTTAATCTCCATCCTCTCCCCCCTTTTTTTCCTTTGTTGTCACAGTTTAAGTTTGGTTTTATTGTGTTCTTGGTGGAGCTGTTACTTGTGGTGTTGTTTTCTTTTGTTCTTTGAATCTGGTTGGAAAACCCCCCTTAGTATTTCCTGGAGTGGGGGCTTTCTGTTGATAAATTCTCTCATCTTTTCTGTATTTGTGAATGTTTTTATATTTCCTTCATACTTGAAGGATAGCTTTGATGGGTATAGTATTCTTGGCTGAAAGTTTCTCTCTTTCAGGGCTTTAAATATTGGGGTCCACTCTCTTCTAGCTTGTAGAGTTTCTGCTGAGAAATCTGATGATAATCTAATAGGCCTTCCTTTATATGTTGTACTCTTCTTTTCCCTGGCTGCCTTGAGAATTTTTTCTTTGTCATTGGTTTGTGTCATCTTTATTATGATGTGCCTTGGAGTGGGTTTGTTGGGGTTAAGAAAACTTGGTGTTCTGTTTGCTTCTTGAATTTGAGGCTTTAGTTCCTTGCACAGGCTTGGGAAGTTCTCGTCTATTATTTGTTTGAGTATATTCTCCATTCCATTTTCTTTCTCTTCTCCCTCTGATATACCTATTATTCTTATGTTATTCTTTCTGATGGAGTCAGACAATTCCTGTAGGGCTTTCTCGTTTTTTATTATTTTTGAGTCTCTTTCTTCTTCTCTCTGTTGTGCCTCAAGTTGTTTGTCTTCTATTTCACTAATCCTATCTTCAATCTGGGCTGTTCTGTTAGCTAAGCTTGTTACCTCGTTTTTCAGCTCGTGAATTGAGTTTTTCATTTCTGTTTGATTTGTTTTTATAGTTTCAATTTTCTTGGTAATATATTCTTTGTGTTCATTGAGTTGTTTTCTGATCTCCCTATATTGCCTTTCTGTGTTTTCTTGTATATCTCTGAGTATTTTTAAGATTTCTATTTTAAATTCTCTGTCATTTAGCTCCAAGGCTTCCAATATGTTAAGTCTTTTCTCCATAGATTTTTCCACATCTATTTGTGTTACCTCTCTTTCTTTTGTATCCATAATATTCGATTTCCTCTTTCTTATCGGCATCTGAGGGTGGTCTTATTGATAGCACGCAGGCGCACTCCCTGGCGGCTTGAATGAGCGTCGCTGCGGTAGCTTCCTCCACACCCTCGTCTCTCAGATTCAAGTGATAACAGTCCTTTTGCTTTCAGTTTGTGTGGAACTCCGGAATGCTCCGAGGATAAATTTTTCTGTTTCTAGTTGATAAATTTGTTGTGATTTAGGGGAGAGCTGTCGGACTCACTTCTCACGGCGCCATTTCCGTGACGTCCAGATCAGGAAATTTTTTTAATTAATATCTTCTTTATGCTTTTGAGCCCTCTAACTAAAAAGCATATTCAAAAAGCTTAAGTTAAAATAAACACAAGATAGTCCATATAGTTGTAAGTATCATATTAAATAGCCTAGTTCTTAATACCAAGTAGATACTCAATAAATTTTAAGTCCCCCACTTCAACAGAATAAGAAAACCATCACCAAGCATTAGCAATGACAGCCCGAAAGCAAAGCAAGAGGGCTGTGAGACTCTACCCTCAACAACCCCACATGTGGAGTTCAGTGAGGCTGGTCAGGAGAAAAACACCTCTGTCTCTCCAAGTCCAGGCTCCTTAAGTCTCTAGGCCAGGGGTCCCCAAACTTTTTATACAGGGGGCCAGTTCACTGTTGCTCAGACAGTTGGAAGACCGGACTATAAAAAAAAACTATGAACAAATCCCTATGCACATTGCACATATCTTATTTTAAAGTAAAAAAAAACAAAACGGGAACAAATACAATATTTAAAATAAAGAACAAGTGGCCCTGGCCGGTTGGCTCAGCGGTAGAGCGTCGGCCTGGCGTGCGGGGGACACGGGTTCGATTCCCGGCCAGGGCACATAGGAGTAGTGCCCATTTGCTTCTCCACCCCCCCCTTCCTCTCTCTCTCTTCCCCTCCCGCAGCCAAGGCTCCATTGGAGCAAAGATGGCCCGGGCACTGGGGATGGCTCCTTGGCCTCTGCCCCAGGCGCTAGAGTGGCTCTGGTTGCGGCAGAGCGACGCCCCGGAGGGCAGAGCATCGCCCCCTGGTGGGCAGAGCTTCGCCCCTGGTGGGCGTGCCAGGTGGATCCCGGTCGGGCGCATGCGGGAGTCTGTCTGACTGTCTCTCCCTGTTTCCAGCTTCAGAAAAAATAATAATAAAATAAAGAACAAGTAAATTTAAATCAACAAACTGACCAGTATTTCAATGGGAACTATGCTCCTCTCACTGACCACCAATGAAAGAGGTGCCCCTTCTGGAAGTGCGGTGGGGGCCGGATAAATGGCCTCAGGGGGCCGCATGTGGGAGGTAGTTTGGGGACCCCTGCTATAGGCCATTTCAGAGATCTGGTTTCTAGTGTCTCCAGGTTCACATATTTCATTAGCCATTTCCTTTCTCTTTAAAATGAGCTCTGTTCCCCTATCCTTAAAAAGAAATTTTCCTTTACCCTGCTGGTCCATCTAGTACCACTTCCCTCTGAAGCCAAAATCTTTAATTAAAAGAAAAAAAAGATATGCACCATAGTATATCTCCACTTTCTCTCCACCTCCCTCTTCCAACTTCCTTGAAAGATTTGCTTGACACTGTGCTTTTCAACAATGACTTCTTTCTTGCCATTTTGATGTTTTTGTTCTTGGCCAGTCCATATCCAATTCCAATCTTTCTTCATGGTGATGCTGCTGCCTGTTCACTCCTCAAAACTGCTTCCTTAATCTCAAGAGCACCCTATTCTTTGGTGCTACAAGTACTTATTATCGATTAAAGGCTAGATACTGTGCTAGAATTAGCTTACACAGCTGTGGTGAGAATTCATGGGTTAAGACCTACAAATCGCTTAGAAAAATGTCTTGATCACATGATTATGATTACTGTCACCATCCTTTGTTTAAAAAACAATGTGATAACCAACCAGAAGCTCGGGGAGTTGAAGGTTTGCACTGGAGTCATCAGCCCACAAACAGGAGATGCAGAAAAGCACCAGCATATGACCAGGGTACCAACTAGTAAGATTAAATGTATGAGGAATATCCCCATTCCCCATAAATAAAATGTCAATCAGATGTCAAGAAAATGAGAATCAGATGCCAAAGAAGTGCTTTATTAATAATAGTAATAATGATAATAATAATAATACAGTATCTACCTTTACTGAAGCATTTGTTGTGTTACACTTTGATAAACACTTTAATATATTCTCACCTTATCACAAAAAAACCTTGTGAGCTACATATGATTAATCCCAATTTTGCAGATGAGAAAATTGAGGTTTGCTCCAAAGCAAATGGCAGTTTCAGGATGAGTGAGTGCTCGAAGTGTCCTTCAGATTTGCCAGTATGAAGGTCATTGTGAAAGCAATTCCCGTGAAGTGAAAAGAGAGAGGCTAAATTTCACAGGTAGACATTAAACATCCTTTAAAGTAGGTGAACGGTCGATAGAAGGACAAACTGGTCAACAGGGTGAGGGGATGAATTGGTGTTGGTTGTTGGTTTGGGGTCTGAGTTTCCACTGGGTTGGGATGGGTTGAGTGAAGCTCTGATTAGAGCACCTCATAAACTCATGTACTCTCCAGGTCTTCCTTCTCTCTAAGTCTTATATTCAGTCCTCTTTGCTGGCTCAAAGCTCTGCAATCGCCTGGCCTGTGCTGGTGCAGTGGATAAAGCATCAACCTGGAATACTGAGGTAGCCAGTTCAAAACCCTGGTTTGCCCGATCGAGGCACATATGACAAACAATCAATGAACAACTAAAGTAAAGCAACTATGAGTTGATACTTCTCACTCCCCACCCCTTTCTCTGTAAAATCAATAAACAGAATCTTTAAAAAAAAAAAAACCACTCTGCCATCAACCTTCCACAGATATCCACACTTAGGACTTCAAGTCTCACTTTGCATGACAGAGAATCAAGGTTCTAAACCTTTGGCTACATCCCAAGCAAGCCCTTCCCAATGCCTAGAAGGATATGTCCAACCTAGAAAAGCCACCATCACCTCAAAGTCAAAATGCGCACACTTGAAGCCATTATCTAAACTGAGAGATCTGCCCCTTCTCCCTCTTTACTATTTCTACCACTATTCTTAAAGAATACTTACTAAGCAAATCATTTCAGAATCTTGTCCAAAAAATAAATACCTGTACCCAATGTGGTTAATGGAGCTAAATAATTCTTTCCTTACCGAACTTCATTCTTTCCTTCTTTATCATCAATGTTAACAAAAGAACAATACCTATATGAAAGGTTAATAAAATATCCCCAAATAGTCACTGGAAACCCATATGCCCTATATACATTTAACATCATTCCCAAGAAAACTGACTCTATATGCTGAATTTTACATGGCATCAGAAACAGAATCTTTTTCTTTTTTTTTTTGTATTTTTCTGAAGTTGGAAATGGGGAGGCAATCAGACAGACTCCCGCATGCGCCTGACCGGGATCCACCTGGCATGTCCACCAGGGGGGCAATGCTCTGCCCATCTGGGGCATCGCACTGTTGCAACCAGAGCCATTCTAGCGCCTGAGGCAGAGGCCATAGAGCCATCCTCAGCACCCGGGCCAACTTTACTCCAATGGAGCCTTGGCTGCGGGAGAGGAAGAGAGAGACAGAGAGGAAGGAGAGGGGGAGGGATGGAGAAGCAGATGGGCGCCTCTCCTGTGTGCCCTGGCCGGGATTCGAACCCGGGACTCCAGCACGCCAGGCCGACGCTCTACCACTGAGCCATCTGGCCAGGGCCAGAATCTTCTTTTTTTTGTTGTTGATTCACGATCAAGAATAAATTCCATTTATACAACTAAAATAAAATCAAATATTCATCTTAATATATCCATCACAGTCTGAATGTTACAATTTACAACAGAATATATTATCAGAAGTTTCTGCTTGTGGTGAATATTAATTTTTCTTATGAAATTTATTAAAGTACCTAAAGGATGTTTAAGTGGTAAAAGCACCTCCAGACTAAATCTTAGGAAAGGCATACAATTCAGACCCTTTAAAATGCATATACAAATCACCCATGACAAAACCAACAAGAAAAACTGAGATGAAGTTAGCTTAACGAAACAGGTCTAATAACACCGTGCTTGGGTGTTAAGCATATTGGAGTACTGGAGTATGAAGCAGAAGGAAATCAGTGATATTGACCCTGTCTCTATTTAAAATGTTAATATTTTGTTCATCATGAACTTCTGTCATAATTTTGATTTTTTAATATTCTTTTTCTTGGCTATTGAGGGGTCTGCTTGCAGTGCCTCTCTAAATTTGGTGACTATCCTTTAGTCGTGGCCCTGTGAGTTGATGGCCTGATTTGGTGGGTGGAGCGGGAGCAGAGTACTAACATATTTACTCTCTATTTTTCACTTAGGACACAAAAATGATCTAGTTATCCAGCTCCTGCATAAAATCCATCACTCATTTAAAACCCATTCTCTCCTAATTGTTAGCCTTGCCATTTATGTAGCACAAGTTCTCACTTTGAGGAGATTATGAAAAAAAAAAGAAACATCACCTGTGAAAACAAGCACGCAAAGAACATGTGGGCAGAACAATAAAAAAAAATGTATAAAGATATATCTCTCGAAAGAACATTTTCTAAAGAACAAAAGCAAAGCTTTCTCTGAGGAGCCTGAAGAAAAGCAGCTCTCGTTCTCCTGCTCCCCTTCCTTGCTTCCTGCGCAGACCACGCACCACACTTCACAAACACGGGGTCCTGAGCTGTTCTGCTGAGTCTAAACCCGGACTCTCGGAGACGCAGGCTTCACGGGACGGAGTGCGCAGCACCCACAATCCCAGTTGGGTGGTATGAATGTTGAGTGCAAAAGGAAGTGAGAGCTATTTCTGAAATCAGGTTTGAAGTAAAATTCTTTTTATTTAAAAAAAAAATCAAAAAGAAAAATATCATTTTTCACAGAGAGTAATTGTCAAATGATATAAGTGAATGGCAATGCAACAATGAATCTGACTGGATCGTCTGATGTTCTTCTTAGGATAAAGCTTTCTATGCTGTGAATTAATCATTTTTTATATTTTCTGTTTCACTAAGAAGAAAAAAAGCACAGCTAGACTAGGTTGTTGTGTTTTATTTTTTAATTCTAAATGTTACTATATTGGATTTCACTGCTTTTTTCCACAAATAGAGATTTTAAGTTTTTATGTTTACTCTTAATACATTAATTTTAGAAGAAGAGATGCCAGTATAAATATCCAAACCTGACAGCTACAAAATTGTATGGAAAAGACCAGAAAACAGAGGACACAAAAAGATTAATTTAGAACTATAAACAACTGTTTAAGATGTGAAGGAGAGCCTGACCAGGTGGAGGCGCAGTGGACAGAGCATCGAACTAGGAGGCCGAGGACCCAGCTTCGAAACCCCGAGGTCACCAGCTTGAGCGTAGAATCATAGACATGACCTCATGGTCACTGGCTTGAGCCCAAAGGTCACTGGCTTGAGCAAGGGGTCACTTGAGGGCAAACAGAGGTAAACAGAGGGAGGATAGAGAAGGAGACTTGACTCAGGGTGGTGAATACACTGTGCAATGTACAGATGATGTGTTAGAAAATTATACACCTGACACCCAGATACTTTTCTTAACCACTGTCACCTACAAATTCCATGAAAGTTTTTTTTAAAAACTTACAGTCAACCTGACCAGGCGGTGGCACAGAGGACAGAGAGTTGGAGTGGGATGCAGAGGACCCAGGTTCAAAACCCCGAGGTCACCAGCTTGAGCGTGGGATTGTATACATGACCCCACGGTTGCTGGCTTGAACCCAAGGTCGCTGGCTTGAGCAAGGGGTCACTCGCTCTGCTGCAGCCCCCCTCCCCCCATCAAGGCACATGTAAGAAAGCAATCAATAAACAACTGAGGTGCCACAATGAAGAACTGATGCTTCTCATCTCTCTCTCCCTTCCTGCCTGTCTGTCCCTATCTGGCCCTCTGTCTCAAAAAAATAAATAAGTAAATCACAGTCACAGGCCTAGGAACATGTTCTGGAAACGTCTGCCTCTACATCTGAAATCACAGAGCAGTAACTTTCAGAAGGAAACTGGAGAAGGAGCCAAATGATGAACAGATTTCTGTGGTGAGAAGCAGTTCCTAAGTATGTATGTAGAGGTGCAGGAGTAGAAAATAAACCACTTCTTCAATAAACAGCCTGTCTGCTAAGCCAGGTGAGAAATAGGAAGCTAAATCTCTCCAAACTCAAAGGATACTCTGGATGAAAATTAAGTACCCTCTGTTAGCTGATTTTGTAAACATGGAGAAAGAGCAGGAAATGGAAGGCCGCTATGAAACGAAGCTGTAAAATCAACTATCTCAAATTATTTGATTTCAGATATGGGCTCATTTTGGCTCACTAAAACATTCCACCAGTTTGCTATCTCCAATTTACTTTCCTGCACTAATTTATTACTAATCATTTCACCCACGTGTGCAGGCAAGGCTTAGTATGTCCGGCAAAAGAGAGTGGCCACACCCTGGAGGATGCCATCTAGGAGGGAACCCGCAACTGCCCCTGTTGGGCTTTGTAATGTGTTCTTGAATTCCATGTGAACATGGCCCACCTGATGCTGTGGGCACTCACAATGTCAGAGGAAATACCGAATCAAGGAACGTCTTCATTCACAACGTCAGAGGAAATACCGAGTCAAGGAACATCTTCAAATAAAGAATTAGCCTACTTCTAACCTTTCCCACCACGCCATGTTACCAGCGGGAAGCAGTATTTTTCAAGCCTTCACTGAGCTTATCTGGTGAGAATTACAAAAACAGATTTTTCACCTCCACATAAAGAAGGTTTCCAAAATTAGACCTCTCCAGAAACAGAATTATGCCAACTTCTTTGGTGAGTTCTCTGATACTGAAAGACTTCCAGCCCAGTCAGGATAACCACTTATGAGAGGAAATTCATTCATCCACAGGAAACCAACCAAAAACCTCGGGAGTTCTGATCCCCCTACAATCCTAGGAGGAAAGCAGCAGACTCGAAGGAGTTGTTTTTTTTTTATCTCTTCCCTAGAAGATGCATTTTCAATGTTTTCATTTAAAGGGCTCCCTCCCAGCTAGAGGTAGCAAAGCAGTAAAAACAAAGATGAGGCAAGAGTTTATGTCAACACAGGACTTCGTAGCACATTCCTCCTAATTAATACCAACTTGAGAACAGGATGGGCAAAGTCAGGGATGCAGCTAGGAAATCTGAAAATGAAAACTACCCAAGTTTCTAATGAGATATGCAATAAAATTCCTTATCTTAACAGGCCTTAACACTGAAACCAGACTCTAACAGGTTTTTCTCCTCCTGGTTTTTTGCTGTTGTTTTGGGGGTGTTTTGTTTGTTTGTTTGTTTGTTTGGTTGGTTGGTTGGTTGGATGGCTAGAAAGTTGATTGGTTGGTTGGCTAGTAAGTTGATTGGTTGGTTGGTTGGTTGGATGGTTGGCTGGTTGGTTGGATGGCTAGTAAGTTGGTTGGTTGGTTGGTTGGTTGGTTGGTTGGTTGGTTGGTTGGATGGCTAGTAAGTTGGTTGGTTGGTTGGATGGTTGGTTGGATGGTTGGTTGGTTGGCTAGTAAGTTGGTTGGTTGGTTGGATGGTTGGCTGGTTGGTTGGATGGCTAGTAAGTTGGTTGGTTGGTTGGCTGGTTGGTTGGATGGTTAGTAAGTTGGTTGGATGGCTAGTAAGTTGGTTGGTTGGTTGGTTGGTTTTCCAGGAAGGGCTGCCTTTCAGGAAGAAGCAGCAGGCCTCCCCACAGTACCCAGGAGACCAGGAGAGTAAGCCAAATCAGACTGGTCTCAGAGGTTTATGCAGGGACAGTAAGCCAACAAAGGAACCCCAACTAACCCTGCCAGGTAGCTGAAACCAAGATTTGACCCTAGCCTGGTCCTCTCGGAAGTAAGGGGTGCCAGTGCTTGGCTGGGCACCTAGATCTCACCCAGTAAGACCCTGCCAACTTGGAATTCCTTTATACTTCCTATCACCTTTCCCATTCCTTATGTTAGATGACTTATTGTGTTTCCCCATGCATAAGATGTACCCTTTTTTGAAAAATTTGGGGTCTAAAAACTGGGTGTGTCTTACACAGTCATTGTAGATTTTTTTTACTTGCATTTCCTGCTTTTTTGTGCTTGTTTTTGCACTCACTGTTGTAGATTTTTTTTTACTTGCATTTCCCACTTTTTCACACTGTTGTCTTTGCGCTCATTGTTTCACACTTGTTACCGGTATATTACACTAGGTTACGTTTTGCCACATTCTGCCCAGAAATGGCTCAGAAAAGATTTTCGGACAGTGCTGAATTCAAGTTAAAAGTGATCCAGTTTGCAAAAGTGAATGGAAATTGTGCTGCTGAACGTAAGTTTTATCCTCCTCTAACTGAAAAATCAATCCGAGACTGGCTATAGGAAGAAGAAACCCTACTGAAAACGCCACAGCCAAAGAAGGCTATGAGAGGCAAGTCAGCAAAATAGCCTGATTTAGAGAGGGAATTGAAGACATGGATTGAAGAGCAAAGGGCAACTGGAATTCCTGTGTCCACAAAGATGGTTCAGCATGAGGCAAGAAGAATTGCTGATGAAAAGGAAGTTACTGATTAAGTTACTGATTTCAGAGGAGGACACAATTGGTGCTTCAGGTTCGTAAAACAGAATGGACTAAGCATGCGTACATGCACCAGACTTGCCCAAACGATGCCTGAAAGCTATGAGCAGAAGGTCCTTGAATTTCATTGTTTTGTCATTCAAAGTCAGAAGACACATCAGTTTGAGTTGGGACAGATTACAAATACACGTATGGACAAAGTCTCCCTTCAATTTTTTTGTCCCTAGTAACAGAACTGTTGATAAGAAGGGGGTGAAACTATAACTGAAGACAAGTAGACATGAAAAGAGCCATTATACAGTTTTTCTAGCTTGTTGTGTTGATGGAACCAAGCTGCCTCCTAAGCTGATTTTCAAACTCAAAACAATGCCAAAAGAAGACATTCCTCGAGGAATGACTGTCCACATTCATGACAAGGGTTGGATGGATCAGGATGGGATGAAGATCTGGTTCGGAGAAGGAGACCAGGTGGGTTCTTATGCAAACCTGCCTTATTGGTGCTTGATCAGTTCAGGGCACACATAACAAAAACACAAAGAAAATTACTACAGAGCAAAAAAAAAACTTGCCGTCATACCTGGAGGTTTGACATCTCAGCTCCAACTATTTGATGTCAGCATTAACAAACCCTTTAAAGCTGTCATGAGAGATGAATGGAACCAATGGATGAAGTCTTCTGGAGACAATTTGACACTGGCAAGAAGAGTGAAGAAACCAACTATAAGAGAAGTTTGTAGCTTTGGCTGAAAAGATCCTGGGATAATATCAAGATTGAGATGGTTGTCAAGTCATTTAAGAAGTGTAGCATTTCAAATGCCATAGATGGAACTCAGGATGAGGTAATATATGAAGACTGTGATTTGCCATCAGACACAGATGATTACAAGCTCATGGATGAGAGGTTGTTTTTTTTATTATTATTTATTCATTTTAGAAAGGAGAGAGAGAGGGAGAGGAGAGAGACAGAGAAAGACAAAGAGAGAAGGGGAGGGAGGAGCAGGAAGCATCAACTCCCATATGTGCCTTGACCAGGCAAGCCCAGGGTTTCGAACCAGTGACCTCAGCATTTCCAGGTCGACGCTTTATCCACTGCGCCACCACAGGTCAGGCCTCATGGATAAGAGTTTTGACAGTGATGAGGAGTTGTATGAACTTTATGATGAATAAAACTTGAGTTCAATAACTTATATAATACATTTTGTTCCTCAAATTTCAGGCCCCAAAATTAAGGTGCGTCTTATACATGGGGAGTACAATAGTTCCAAGATGGTCTAATCAAGGCAATAAATATGTATAGTTTTTCCTTAGCATTATCATTTAAATTTGTTCTAAGTCTAATTCAGGGAGACTGATCTGAGCTTTATCACCAGTCTC
This sequence comes from Saccopteryx bilineata, assembly GCF_036850765.1. Taxonomy (NCBI): domain Eukaryota; kingdom Metazoa; phylum Chordata; class Mammalia; order Chiroptera; family Emballonuridae; genus Saccopteryx; species Saccopteryx bilineata. Next base: position 66,158,458 of record NC_089500.1, read on the forward strand.
CTCATCTGGCAGCTGAATAAATAAAATTTTTCTCTAAGAAAACCTGTTGCTTCAGGCTTTGGCTTCTTTGTGTACCACGGGCATCAGACTCATCAGAAAGTTGAGTTCAGTGCTATGATCAGACTTTGTTTGGTAACATCATCAGAAAGTTGAAATCTCAGGGTAGCATAAGAAGTAATTATTATTCTCAGCCATACATTGTTTCTGTTTGGTTCAGTTTTTCATCTCCTCTTCCATTTGGAGGAATAGATCAAGATCTTTTATTTATAAAATTATTATTTTAAAAATAATAAAATGTCCCTGGCTGGTTTGCTCAGTGATAGAGCGTAGGTCTGGCACATGTAAGTCCTAGGTTCGATTCCCGGTCAAGGCACACAGGAGGAGCACCCATCTGCTTCTCCATCCCTCCCCCTCTTGCTTCTCTCTTTCTCAATCTCTCTCTCTCCTCCCCTCCTGCCACCATGGCTCAATTAGAGCAAGTTGGCCCCAGGCACTGAGGATGGCACCATGGCCTCCGCCTCAGAGGCTAAAAATGACTCCCGTTGCAACAGAGTAAGGGCCCCAGATGGGCAGAGCATCGCCCCCTAGTGGGCTTACTAGGTGGATCTCCACTGGGGCTCATGCAGGGGGGCTCTGCCTCCCCTCCTCTCACTAAAAATAATAATAATAAAAATGTCAACATAGTGATTTTCTGGAATGCCTCTTGACCTGAGCATTACACATACCAGTTTAGAGTCTGAAGCCAATCATGTCCTGAAATATACATATTAGAAGTCACTTCATTCATAATTTCAGTCTCTTAAGTGCCCTCTTCTTTTTTTGGCTATAGCTACAGAACAATTATAGTATTTGCTTATTATTTTTCCATAAATCAGATCACTTCTTCACTAAAAATACATTTATTTCTTGTCTCCAGACCTAGTGGTGCCCATTCTGACCAGCTCCAGGCTCAAGTCCTACATGAATCACTCTGCTCTGCTGGGCATAGAGGTATTCCTGAACACCAAAAACACATCTTTTGGGAAGCAGCTTCTATAGAGAAGGACTTCAAGGACAGGGCTTTTGACCATGAGCACCTGAAAAAGTGTATCTCTGAGTCCACAAGGGAAGGCAAGTTCTTCCAGTTGCATCCTTAAAATTTGCTGCACAATCAGCAGAGAAGCGGTGGCTGCTGGATTTGCCTTGGAGCTGAGATCTGCACCAAACCATCCTCACATCCTCACTGACCCCAAACCCAGAGGTGATTATTAAAGGTCTTGGCCACCATACAAAAAAAAAAATCTATCCCTGCCATAAATAGAAAGCCAGTATCACTGGTCATAAATTAGAAGCAATTCTAAAACTAAGTATCAGTGAGAAAATAATCCAGTAACATTAAGAAGAAACATTTAAACTAAACATTAATAGGTATCTCAAATGAATAATGAACTTGGTTTATGCAAGGAGAGAGTTCAATTTCCAGCCTTTTACTATTTTTAGCCAGAGAAACACAGACAGACAGACAGGAAGGGAGAGAGGTATCAACTGACAGTTGTGGCATCTTAGTTGTTCATCAGCAACAATCATTTTTTAAATATCCAGAGTGACCATCTTTATCAATTAAATGAAGTATCTAGTTCAGTTGCATTTTACGTAATTCTTATTTATGTCTGAGTAAAAACTGACCAGGTTGCTATTCGTTTGTCTCATCTGTTTTGTTTCTTTAGCTCTCCTCTCTTACTTTATTTGGATTATTCAAGTACTTTTTTTTTTATTCAAGTACTTTTTATCACTTTCATTTCTCTTCTATCACCAAGTTAATTATACATGATTATTTTACTGATTACTATAGAGATTACAACATACACTCTTAACTCATTAGAGTCCAACATAAATTAGTACACAGAGTATCCAACTTAATGGTGTTTTGACTTGCAATTTTTCGACTTTACAATGGTGCCAAAGTGATATCAGTCAGTAGAACCCAGACATCAAATTTTAATTTTTGATCTTTTCTCAAGCTAGTGATGTGGCACGATACTTTCTCATCTGCTGGGCAGTGGCTGTGAGCACAACTCTAAAAAGCCACATGTCAGGAGGGTAAACAATCAATGCTGTACAGTGAACTATGTTCTCAGCATTTTTTGGATACTGTGTTCTGTGTTTCCAGCTCCCGTCATGTCTGCAAAATGCTCGTCTGTGTTTCCTGCTTCTGGTGAGAACAAGAGGAGGAAGGAGGCAATTACTCTTTAAATGAAACTCAAGATAACTGTCCAACTGTAAGCAATGTAAGTGTTCTTAGCACGTTTAAGGTAAGCCAGGCTAAGCTATGATGTTCAGTATGTTAGGTGTATTAAAAGCATGGCCAACTTACAGTATTTTCAACTTACAATGGATTCATCAGGACAAACCCATCATAAGTGAGAAAGCATCTGTACTTCAACCACTTCTCTTAACAATGTCAGTGCCTTAACTCCACTCCCACTTTTTATACTATTATCATGTATCTTAATTCTATATAATATTATACCCCACAAGATATTGTTGTTATTATTCTATGGTAAATAATCATATAGAATTATACACATATTACTGTTCTTGTTGCTCTTCAATTCCTTCAATTCCATGCTTCCATCTGAGACCATTTTTCCTTCAGCCTAAAAAATTCTCTTTAGTATTTTCTTTTTTTTTTTTTTTTTTGTAACAGAGAGAGAGGAACAGATAGGGACAGACAGATAGGAAGGAAGAGATAAGAAGCATCAATTCTTTGTTGCAGCACCTTGGTTGTTCATTGATTGCCTTCTCATATGTGCCTTGATAAATGAAAATAAATGTACTTTAAAAAGACTCAAATGAAAATGCCACACATGGAAAATACAATAAATGAAATAAATTTGATAGCAGATCATTTATCAAATTCTCTACTTTCTTGACAGCTCTTTCAAAATCCATATCTAATTATTCCAATATCTGGGTCACCTGTTGCTGTTTTCATCATTAGTTTTACTCATTATTTCTTTTAATCATTTGGCACTATTTCTTGGCATGCCTGTTGATTTTTCATTGAATGCCAGATATTGTGACTCAAGAGCTAATGAGAGTATCTGAGGTTCTGGCTTATTTTTGTTTTGTTTTGTTTTGGTTTTGTTTTTTTGTTTGTTTGGTTGGTTTTTTTGACAGGCAGTTAGAGTAGGAACAGATCACTGTAATCCACTCTGACTTAAACTTGGTCAAAGCTGAGTTTCAGATGTTTGTGAAACCTATCCTATTTCAAGTTTACTCCTATTCCTAGGGTAGAGGTCACACCCAAAACAGAAGTCTAAGGTGCTTACCAGGGTTCTTTCTCCTTTGCAAATTCTGGCCTCCAATTTTTCTTTCCCTAGATCCCTAACACTGCCAGCTTTGCCACCAAGCCCTTAAAAAATCTCTTTCTCTTCACCTCTTAGCCTCTGAGATGTTAACATTTCAGCAAAGACCTTGAAAAGAACAGCAGTACAGATGGTGCAGATGACCAGGCTCCTCTTTCTATTCTTTCCCTTCTCCCCAAGATCCTGATCCTTTAAATCCTCACCGCCCTACAGCTTTCACTCCAAGTTTGGTCACCACAGCACCAGAAGACTGTCAACAGCTCCGTTAATGGTTCCAGCTTCTTGAAAAAAACTTAATTTGGTTTCTTTGCATATCTACCCCAGACCTCTTATAAACCAGCAAATACTTCAAGGGGGGAAAGCATACTAAAATGTTGCTTTGATCAGTATGCTTCCCTTCTCTTCAGTACCCTGATCCCTGGAGTACCTGTCTAGTTTTTCTAGATCAGGGGTCGGGAACCTTTTTGGCTGAGAGAGCCATAAACACCACATATTTTAAAATGTAATTCTGTGAGAGCCATACAATGACCCGTGTATATTATGTATTATCCAATAAAAATTTGGTGTTGTTCCGGAGGACAGCTGTTATTGGCTCCAGCCACCCGCAACCGTGAACATTAGTGGTGGGAAATGAATAAATTGTAATACATGAGAATGTTTTATATTTTTAACATTATTATTTTTTTAATTTAATTTAATTTTTTTTTGTAGCAGAGACAGAGAGTCAGAGAGAGGAACAGATAGAGACAAACAGGAAGGGAGAGAGATGAGAAACATCAATTCTTTGTTGCAGTTCCTTAGTTGTTCATTGATTGATTTCTCATATGTGCCTTGACTGGGAGGCTACAGCAGACCAAGTGACCCCTTGCTCTGGCCAGAGACTTTAGGTTCAAGCTGGTGAGCCTTACTCAAACCCGATGAGCCTGAGCTCAAGCTGGTGACCTCGGGGTCTCGAACCTGGGTCCTCCGCGTCCCAGTCCAACGATTTATCCACTGTGCCACCACCTGGTCAGGCGTTATTATTTTTTTTATTAAAGATTTGTCTGCGAGCCAGATGCAGCCATCAAAAGAGCCACATCTGGCTTGCGAGCCATAGGTTCCCAACCCCTGTTCTAGATCATATTGTGGGGATGTTGTTCTATGAGCTATTCTGTTTTTACCAAAAACAGAAATCCTTCTGTGGTAAATTAAATTATTGCTTTCATCTTCGGAACTCTGTCCTATCGAGATATCATCTCTCTTCTGTTAGAAACTGTGCTGAAAGCCTTTTAAAAGGCACTTATATGGTTTTAAAAGAATCCAGATAAGCAGCATCCAATTATTCCAAATATCCATCAGAATTCTGGCCCCCAACATACACTTTCTTTCTGCTCCCATGGCAACTCTGAATATTTCCCGGGCTTTGACTGACTTGGATTTTCCAGCACCCACTGCTAGGTTCATCTCTACACATGACAGCCCACATCTGGTAGAGCCCATTTTGGCTTATGGGGAAGTCTTCCTTCTTGGCCTCCCTGTTCCATATTCCTAGTCTCTATGCCACAAAATCAGACCATAACATAAAATTCAACTTCACCTACCTCCACAAATCTGCCTGTACTCTTTACCCAACTCAAGCACCATCCACTGTTTGCATTCTAAGCTTTGAGACCCTTCTCCCCTTTCTCAGGTCTCATCTGTAAACTCTGACAGTAAACAGGCATTCACCTTTAGAGAAGAAAGCCCGATAATCCAGCTGTTTTGTGCTATTCTACAGTATCAATAGTAATGCTATAGGCTAAGAATGCCTGAGGTCTAAACTACATGTGGCAATCCTTCACAGAAATTTCCTGGACCTGAGCCAATGTTGGGGCTACACCAGACCTTGTGGTTCTTTTTGCAAGATCTACCTAAGCAAAAAACTTTGTTCTTCAAGGAACTTTGAAGAACAAGATTTATTACTCAAAGTTCCTGCAGGGTCCATGAAATGCTTGAGGGCCACAAAGCAAAGCCTCAGGCAGGGAGAGAGAGGGAGGGAACACAGACCTGGGGTCTACCTTTACTAGGGAACAGGCTAAGGTGTTAAGATTCTGTGGGTTCCCACAGAAAGGCAATATAGGGAGATCAGAAAACAACTCAATGAACACAAAGAATATATTACCAAGGAAATTGAAACTATAAAAACAAATCAAACAGAAATGAAAAACTCAATTCACGAGCTGAAAAACGAGGTAACAAGCTTAGCTAACAGAACAGCCCAGATTGAAGATAGGATTAGTGAAATAGAAGACAAACAACTTGAGGCACAACAGAGAGAAGAAGAAAGAGACTCAAAAATAATAAAAAACGAGAAAGCCCTACAGGAATTGTCTGACTCCATCAGAAAGAATAACATAAGAATAATAGGTATATCAGAGGGAGAAGAGAAAGAAAATGGAATGGAGAATATACTCAAACAAATAATAGATGAGAACTTCCCAAGCCTGTGGAAGGAACTAAAGCCTCAAATTCAAGAAGCAAACAGAACACCAAGTTTTCTTAACCCCAACAAACCCACTCCAAGGCACATCATAATAAAGATGACACAAACCAATGACAAAGAAAAAATTCTCAAGGCAGCCAGGGAAAAGAAGAGTACAACATATAAAGGAAGGCCTATTAGATTATCATCAGATTTCTCAGCAGAAACTCTACAAGCTAGAAGAGAGTGGACCCCAATATTTAAAGCCCTGAAAGAGAGGAACTTTCAGCCAAGAATACTATACCCATCAAAGCTATCCTTCAAGTATGAAGGAGATATAAAAACATTCACAAATACAGAAAAGATGAGAGAATTTATCAACAGAAAGCCCCCACTCCAGGAAATACTAAAGGGGGTTCTCCAACCAGATTCAAAGAACAAAAGAAAACAACACCACAAGTAACAGCTCCACCAAGAACACAATAAAACCAAACTTAAACTGTGACAACAAAGGAAAAAAAGGGGGGAGAGGATGGAGATTAACAGTAGCAAAGGATGATGAAGTGCAGAAATACTTATAAGATAGGGTACTACAATGAATATGGTAGGTACCCTTTTCATTACTTAATGGTAACCACCCTTAAAAAAACCACCACAAAAACACTGGACTTAAAAAAGGTAGCAACAGAGGAAAGAAGTATGGAACACAAACAAACAAAAACAAATGATAGAAAAACAAAAGAGAAGAATCAAACTAGATACAAAACTAACAGAAAGCAATTTATAAAATGGCAGTAGGGAACCCACAAGTGTCAATAATTACACTAAATGTAAATGGATTAAACTTACCAATAAAAAGACACAGAGTAGCAGAATGGATTAAAAAAGAAAATCCAACTATATGCTGCCTACAAGAAACACATCTAAGCAACAAGGATAAAAACAAATTCAAAGTGAAAGGCTGGAAAACAATACTCCAAGCAAACAACACCCAAAAAAAAGCAGGCGTAGCAATACTCATATCGGATAATGCTGACTACAAGACAGAAAAAGTACTCAGAGACAAAAATGGTCATTTCATAATGATTAAGGGGAAGTTGAATCAAGAATACATAACAATCCTTAATATATATGCACCAAACCAAGGAGCACCAAAATATATAAGACAGCTACTTATTGACCTTAAAACAAAAACTAACAAAAATACAATCATACTTGGAGACCTCAATACACCGCTGACGGCTCTAGATCGGTCATCCAAACAGAGAATCAATAAAGATATAGTGGCCTTAAACGAAATAGTAGAACACCTGGATACGATAGACATCTACAGGACACTTCATCCCAAAGCAACACAGTATACATTTTTCTCTAGTGTACATGGAACATTCTCAAGAATTGACCATATGTTGGGCCACAAAGACAATATCAGCAAATTTAGAAAAATTGAAATTGTACCAAGCATATTTTCTGATCATAAAGCCTTGAAACTAGAATTCAACTGCAAAAAAGAGGGGGAAAAACCCACAAAAATGTGGAAACTAAACAACATACTTCTAAAAAATGAATGGGTCAAAGAAGAAATAAGCGCAGAGATCAAAAGATATATACAGAGAAATGAAAATGAAAATACGACATATCAGAATCTCTGGGATGCAGCAAAAGCAGTAATAAGAGGAAAGTTCATATCACTTCAGGCCTATATGAACAAACAAGAGAGAGCCGAAGTAAACCACTTAACTTCACACCTTAAGGAACTAGAAAAAGAAGAACAAAGACAACCCAAAACCAGCCGAAGAAAGGAGATAATAAAAATCAGAGCAGAAATAAATGAAATAGAGAACAGAAAAACTATAGAAAAAATCAATAAAACAAGGAGCTGGTTCTTTGAAAAGATCAACAAAATTGACAAACCCTTGGCAAGACTCACCAAGGAAAAAAGACACAGGGCTCAAATAAATAAAATCCAAAATGAAAGAGGAGAGATCACCACAGACATCATAGATATACAAAGAATTATTGTAGAATACTATGAAAAATTATATGCCACCAAATACAACAATCTAGAAGAAATGGATAAATTCCTAGAACAATACAACCTTCCTAGACTGAGTCATGAAGAAGCAGAAAGCCTAAACAGACCAATCAGCAGGGAGGAAATAGAAAAAACTATTAAAAATCTCCCCAAAAATAAAAGTCCAGGCCCAGACGGTTATACTAGTGAATTCTATCAAACATTCAAAGAAGACTTGGTTCCTATTCTACTCAAAGTCTTCCAAAAAATTGAAGAAGAAGCAATACTTCCAAACACATTTTATGAGGCCAACATAACCCTCATACCAAAACCTGGCAAGGATGGCACAAAGAAAGAAAACTACAGACCAATATCTCTAATGAATACAGATGCTAAAATACTAAACAAAATACTGGCAAACCGAATACAACAACATATTAAAAAAATAATACATCATGATCAAGTGGGATTCATCCCAGAATCTCAAGGATGGTTCAACATACGCAAAACGGTTAACGTAATACACCATATCAACAAAACAAAGAACAAAAACCACATGATCTTATCAATAGATGCAGAAAAGGCTTTTGATAAAATACAACACAATTTTATGTTTAAGACTCTCAACAAAATGGGTATAGAAGGAAAATATCTCAACATGATAAAGGCCATATATGATAAACCATCAGCCAACATCCTATTAAATGGCATAAAACTGAGGACTTTCTACCTTAAATCAGGAACAAGACAGGGTTGTCCACTCTCTCCACTCTTATTCAACGTGGTGCTAGAAGTTCTGGCCAGAGCAATCAGACAAGACAAAGAAATAAAAGGCATCCATATCGGAAAAGAAGAAGTAAAGCTATCACTTTTTGCTGATGATATGATCCTATACATCGAAAACCCGAAGGACTCCACAAAAAGATTATTAGAAACAATAAACCAATACAGTAAGGTCGCAGGATACAAAATTAACATACAAAAGTTCATAGCCTTTCTATATGCCAACAATGAAATATTAGAAAACGAACTCAAAAAAATAATCTCCTTCACGATTGCAACAAAAAAAATAAAATACCTAGGAATAAACATAACAAAGAACGTAAAGGACCTATATAATGAAAATTACAAAGCATTGTTAAGGGAAATCGAAAAAGATACAATGAGATGGAAAAATATTCCTTGTTCTTGGATAGGAAGAATAAATATAATCAAAATGGCCATATTACCCAAAGCAATATACAAATTTAATGCAATTCCCATCAAAATCCCTATGAGATTTTTTAAAGAAATGGAACAAAAAATCATCAGATTTATATGGAACTATAAAAAACCCTGAATAGCCAAAACAATCCTAAGGAAAAAGAATGAAGCTGGGGGCATTACAATACCTGACTTTAAACTATATTATAGGGCCACGATAATCAAAACAGCATGGTATTGGCAAAAAAATAGACACTCAGACCAATGGAACAGAATAGAAAGCCCAGAAATAAAACCACATATATATGGTCAAATAATCTTTGATAAAGGGGCCAACAACACACAATGGAGAAAAGAAAGCCTCTTCAACAAATGGTGTTGGGAAAACTGGAAAGCCACATGCAAAAGAATGAAACTCGACTACAGCCTGTCCCCGTGTACTAAAATTAATTCAAAATGGATCAAAGACCTAAATATAAGACCTGAAACAATAAAGTACATAGAAGAAGACATAGGTACTAAAATCATGGACCTGGGTTTTAAAGAACATTTTATGAACTTGACTCCAATGGCAAGAGAAGTGAAGGCAAAGATAAATGAATGGGACTACATCAGAATTAAAAGTTTTTGCTCAGCAAGAGAAACTGATATCAAAATAAACAGACAGCCAACTATATGGGAACTGATATTTTCAAACGACAGCTCAGATAAGGGCCTAATATCCAAAATTTACAAAGAACTCATAAAAATCAACAACAAACAAACAAACAATCCAATAAAAAAATGGGAAGAGGACATGAACAGACACTTCTCCCAGGAAGAGATACAAATGGCCAACAGATATATGAAAAGATGCTCAGCTTCATTAGTTATTAGAGAAATGCAAATCAAAACTACAATGAGATACCACCTCACTCCTGTTAGATTAGCTATTATCAACAAGACGGGTAATAGCAAATGTTGGAGAGGCTGTGGAGAAAAAGGAACCCTCATTCACTGTTGGTGGGACTGTAAAGTAGTACAACCATTATGGAGGAAAGTATGGTGGTTCCTCAAAAAACTACAAATAGAACTACCTTATGACCCAGCAATCCCTCTACTGGGTATATACCCCAAAACCTCAGAAACATTGATACGTGAAGACACATGTAGCCCCATGTTCATTGCAGCACTGTTCACAGTGGCCAAGACATGGAAACAACCAAAAAGCCCTTCAATAGAAGACTGGATAAAGAAGATGTGGCACATATACACTATGGAATACTACTCAGCCATAAGAAATGATGACATCAGATCATTTACAGCAAAATGGTGGGATCTTGATAACATTATAAGGAGTGAAATAAGCAAGTCAGAAAAAAACAAGAACTACTTGATTCCATACATTGGTGGAACATAAAAATGAGACTAAGAGACATGGACAAGACTGTGGTGGTTACCAAGGGTGGGGGGGGAGGGAGGACATGGGAGGGAGGGAGGGAGAGAGTTAGGGGGAGGGGGAGGGGCACAGAGAACTAGATAGAGGGTGACGGAGGACAATCTGACTTTGGGCGAGGGGTTTGCAACATAATTTGATGACAAAATAACCTAGACATGTTTTCTTTGAATATATGTACCCTGATTTATTAATGTCATCCCATTACCATTAATAAAAATTTATTAAAAAAAAAAAAAAGATTCTGTGGGTTCCCTCTTTATTGGCAAACTTAAAACATAAGAGTGGGAATTAGGGAGTGGAAAGGGAGAAGTAGGGTCACTCAAGTGGTCAGTTATCTAGGTTAGTGGTTCCCAACTCCCAGGCCGCGGACCGGTACCGGTCCACAGAGAAAGAATAAATAACTTACATTATTTCCGTTTTATTTATATTTAAGTCTGAACAATGACCAGATTCCCTCTGTTACATCCGTCTAAGACTTACTCTTGACGCTTGTCTTGGTCACGTGGTACATTTATCCGTCCCACCCTAAAGGCCGGTCCATGAAAATATTTTCTGACATTAAACCGGTCCGTGGCCCAAAAAAGGTTGGGGAACACTGCTCTAGGTGACGCAGGGGTGACCTGGTTCCTTACCTAGTTTGATTGCGAATAGCTCTGTCTTAAAGCTGGCATATGTTTATTTGGGATGGATGTCTTTGAAATGGATACCTGAGCAATCAAAACTTAAATACCAGGGTTTTAACTTAAATGAACTTACACTACAAGTTCATTCCCAAAGCAAACCACCTCTCACAGCAGCAAAATATCTAAGCCCCCTAGAAGAGATACGGCAGAATGCATTCAGTTACGTGTATAACAATTTGCTGCTTTATAGATTTTCCACATTAAAATTTTAATTCAAAAATGGCTTCACTACACAGCTCTTTCAGGTTTTGGGGTTAGTTACCTGTCCTCTGCCACCAAGAAAAAGAAACACTCAAACAAGTAGGATATAACAAAAACACAAACTAATTTAAAATATATATTAACTATAAACTGAAAAAGTCACTAAGTCTTCCCCTCCAAAAAAAAAAAAAAATCATGATATATCCCAAAGCCAGGTAAAAAATAACCTTGTATTTTCCCCTATTATATAAAAATAAATGTATTTATACTTTTTTCTTAACAAAAAGAGCATTTTTGAGCACGGAAAATATATAATTTTATACTTTATACAATATAATTCATAGTTATTCTTATTAAATAACACTGACTCTAGCGCCAGTATCATTTAACATGCAAAAATATTTTAACCTATATATCACATGGCTACTGTGCTAAGATTTTCCAAATTTTTCCCCTTTGATATCTAACAGGAGGATTATATACCCTTTTAAAATAAATACAGAGTGAGTTAACCCTTCTTCCCTTCTTTTTTTTTTTTTTTTTTTTTTCCAAGGCTGGACTTTTCCCATGTAGCCCACCTGGGCTCTTCTCATAAACTTGGCCAGAAGCTAAGGCTGACAGGGTGAGCAGAAAGGGCACATACCAGGCAACCCCTTGAGCACTATGGCATCCTCTGCTATGGCAGAAATACACACACAGAGATAATCTAAAGGACTAATTTCATCCCTAAAGCCCAAAGGCTCAAGGTAGCTTTTGGTCCTCAATGCCACATAGCTGTCTGGGGACAAAGGCCCTCCTTTGTCAGAGGAACTGCTAAGAGTCGCTAGAACATGCTGTTAACCTTCCTAGGGTGCTGGTGGTTGGCTGCCTCAGCTGTCAGATCTACAGGCCCCTTTATCACACTGGCTACATTTGGAAGGCTGCACTATAACCCAGGATCCCTGCAGGTAGGTCATAGGGAAACAAGACTCTTTAAGCAAAGATGACTCTCAAGCAAGAGTCCTCCCAAGCTTGCTGCAGTATAAAGGAAGTAGAATAATATAAGCTCGCTGAGGGTCTTCTTTGCATAGGTTCCTAGAACTGACCTTTCTCCAGCTGCTTTCAGGACCTCTCTCTCCCAATCTCTATGGTAATGCTGGGGCCTCTCACTAATGTGAAATTAAGCAGACATCGTCACCATCTTACTTGTCTATGTAATACACGAAGGTCCTCCTCTATGTGCACAGAAATCCCTCAGCTGGTGGGAGAGCCCTCTCTTGTCAGAAAGGTGAATTCACTTAAAGATACAGTACTGTATAGCATGAAAAAAAAACTATCACAGATGAGGGTTTTGTTTGTGGTTAACTTAGCTCTTCAATCAAAGGTACCTTTAAAACAGATTCGGGATACAACCAGTATTTTTAGAAGGTGCTATGGGTTGAGGTTTAGGTAAAAGGAGAGAAAACTCATTGCTCCAGAGACCACGAGCTAAATTTAACAAGAAAGAAAATGTGACAATGGACTACGATAGCACCTACGTTGCTTCCTCGCATAACAGCACCTGTGGACAGCCAGATGCTTGAAAAGATTTAATGAAAGGCCAGAAATTTCTCTGGATTCTGAACTCTCTAGAAAATGTCTTTCTAGTCAACAAAGTTACGCTCAGCTGTTGTCACCATTTTTGTCACTTTGAACACATCTTTCAGTTTCTTGATCTATGAAATGACAGTTTTTGAGAACAACGTCCCCAAGGCCTTGACAACCTCTACATTCCACAGACAGTAGACACAACGGCCGGCTGACACCCTTGGTACTTGAGGCCATTGCCTCCGTGGTGAATGAATCCATGACCTTCTGCCTAAGAGGAGATGTGTGTTCCAGAAGATTTCCAAAGGAAAACAAAAACTACCCATTGATAAGGTCAAGCCGTAGAGAGAAATCTGGAAGGTGGAAGCCACTAGACTACTTTATAGGCCAGATAACTGAAGGCTGAGTGGCTAGCCAAATACCAAAAGACCATCTGAGAGTCATTCAGAGTCTCCTAATAGCCGTATCATTAAATTAACACCATCTCCAAAGACACGGCAAGGAAGAAGGTCTTTACAGCTTAGACACCACCTACCGGAGAAGGCAGATATAGCCCCAATCCTACAGTGCTTAGAGAGCAAAGGACACAGACATCCCAAGGGAAGATTAGTTGAGGGGTGGGGCATAGACGACAGAATTTTTTTATGGATTTTCTGGTTCCTAGTCATACATGGCACAGGACAAAGGGAAGGAACTGAAACTGAGTATGAACCCAACTCCCTTCCATCAAGCTGAGAAAGCTTCTGACAAGAAAAATGTCTCAGAACTGAGGGCTAAAGAGATCAAGACTTTCCAAGGGACTTCTTAATAACTCCTCCCTCTGTCTACTGCCTCTCTTACCCAAGTCTAGGACCCCAGGAAATGTGTGCATGTGTTTGGGATATTAGGGGAGCAGAATATTTCCTCTTTATACGCCTCTAAGCACGGCCTCTCCTTCCCCACGGACTCCACGGCACAGAGCCCCATGTTCCACTGCTCCTGACCATTGTTTCCCTTGCTGATGAACCCACTGTGCCACACAAGCTAGTGCACACACCTGACTGCAAAGCTGGCTGCACACAGCACTGACAGGGGAGTTACACGGAACCCAGGGAGTCACAATCTGCTGTTCTGAAGGCGAGATGCCTCACTAGTGTCTCTTATGGCCTGGATGGAACCACACAGCCGCACAAGAGAAAACAGGTGAAGCTTTCTTCTTCCAAGCTAGTGAGTTGAGATTTGCAAAGCACACCAAGGAAGGGAAGCGGCTGTGCTGCTATAAGAAAAGTCAGTCTATGTGCACCACTTAGCAAAGGGCCAAATCCTCCTGACAGGTATTTAAACAACTGGTCTGACATCATCAGCAAAACATGCACCACTCACTTGTCATGTAGAACTGTCATTAGAGCAGTTCCCAAACGGACTGGGTCAGCGGGAACTATTGTCTAGTTCTGGTTCATGACACTTTTAACAAATGTGTGGATTTTTATGTTAATTTTGAAAATACAGCTATTCTTATTGCTTATAAACATGAACATAAGAGTAACAGCAAGATCACATAAGTGCTAAAATTAAGAGACCACTTTTAAATAAATTATTTGAAACAGTTTAACAATAGAAAAACAATTACAACTTTTTCAGAGAACTCTAGCCCTTTGCTACCTCTAGTTCTTTCTTTTTATCTTATTTTTCAATTGCTTTTAACATTCAGTGTTATTTTATATTAGTCTCAGGTGTATAGCATAGTGATCAGAGAGATCCCCCCAATATTTCAAGTACCCACCTGACACCATACACAGTTACTACAATATTACAGACTGGATTCCCTAGGCTGTACTTTATATCCCCGTGACTATTGTTTCACTGCCAATTCGCACTTCCTAATCCAAGCCCCAGTCCCTTCCCCTCCGGCACCCAGCAGTTTGTTCTCTGTAGCTACGGCTCTGTTTCTGTTCTGTTTATTTTGAGTTTTAGATTCCACATATAAGTCAGTAATATGTATTTGTCTTTCTCTGTCCGACTTACTTGATGACCTCTAGGTCCACCCATCCTGTCACAAATGACAGCATTTTATTCTTTTTATGGCCAGGTAGTGTGTGTGTGTGTGTGTGTGTGTGTGTGTGTGTGTGTGTATTTACCAGATCTTCTTTATCCACTCATCTACTGATGGACATTTGGGTTGCTTCCACATCTTGGCTATTATAAATAATGCTGCTCATTGTGGTTTTAGTTTGCATTTCCCTAATGATTGGTGACATTGAGCATCTTGTCCTACCTGTGTCTGTTGGCCATCCGTATGTCCTCTTTGCCTAAGTGTCTATTCAGGTCCTCTTCCCATTTTATAATACAGTGTTTGTTTAGGGAGGTTTTGAGTTATATGAGTTATTTATAAATTTTAGATATTAACCCCTTAATGAATGTATTATTGGCAAGTATCTTCTCCCATTCAGTAGGTTTTCTTTTTTTTTTTAAATATTGATGTTCAACTTATTTTTTTTAATTATTTATTTATTTATTCATTCATTTTAGAGGATTGAGAGAGAGAGAGAGAGAGAGAGAGAGAGAGAGAGAGAGAGAGAAGGGGGGGAGGAGCAGGAAGCATCAACTCCCATATGTGCCTTGACCGGGACAGCCCAAGGTTTTGAACTGCTGACCTCAGCGTCCCAGGTTGGTGCTTGATCCACTGCGCCACCACAGGTCAGGCCAGTAGGTTGATTTTCATTATTGATGGTTTGCTTTGCTATGTTAAAAACTTTTAAGTTTGGCCCTGGCCGGTTGGCTCCGTGGTGGAGCATCGACCTGGCGTGAAGAAGTCCCGGGTTCGATTCCCGGCCAGGGCACACAAGAGAGGCACCCATCTGCTTCTCCACCCCTCCCCCTCTCCTTCCTCTCTGTCTCTTCTCTTCCCCTCCCGCAGCCAAGGCTCCATTGGAGCAGAGATGGCCCGGGCACTGGGGATGGCTCCTTGGCCTCTGCCCCAGGCACTAGAGTGGCTCTGGTCGCCGCACAGCGATGCCCCAGAGGGGCAGAGCATCGCCCCCTGGTGGGCAGAGCGTCGCCCCTGGTGGGCGTGCCGGGTGGATCCCGGTCGGGCGCATGCAGGAGTCTGTCTGACTGTCTCTCCCCATTTCCAGCTTCAGAAAAATACAAAAAAAAAAAACCTTTTAAGTTTGAAGTCCCATTTGTTTCTTTTTTTCTCTTGGTTCCCTTGCCCAATGAGATGCATCAGAAGAAAATATTGCTAAGAGAAATGTCAAAGAGTTTAATGCCTATGCTTTCTTCTAGGACTTTAATGGTTTCAAGTTTTACATTTAAGTCTCTAATCCATATTGACTTTATTCTTGTATATGGTGTAAAAAGGTGGTCTAGTTTCTTTTATGATGTATCTGTCCAATCTTCTTAATACCATTTATTGAATAGTCCTTACCCCATTGTTATGTTCTTGCCTCCTTAGTAATATATTATATTGCCCATATAGAAGTCGGTTTAATTCTGAGCTCTCTTTTCTATTTCATTGATCTATGTGTCTTTTTCTATTCCAGTACCATGCTATTTTGATCCCTGTAGCTTTTGTAGTATAGTTTGATATCAAGTAGTCTGATACCTTCCAACATTATACTCCTTTCTCAAGGTTGCTGTAGCTATTTGGGGTCTTTTTTGGTTCCATATAATGTTTGGATTATTTATTCTAGTTCTGTGAAAAATGACATTAGTTTTTTAATAGAAATTGCATTAAATCTATAGCTTGCTTTCAATATTATAAACATTTTAATAAGGTTATATCTTCCTATTCATGAGCATAGTATATGCTTCGATTTATTTGTAGCTTCAGTTTTTTTCTTTAATGTCTTAAAATTTTCCAAGTACAGGTCCATTATCTCCTACATTAAATTTATTCCTAGGTATTTGCCTCACTTTTTTATGTAATTATAAATAAATTTCTATTCTTAATTTCTCTGATATTTCATTATTGGTGTATAAAAATGCAACCAATTTGTCGGCCAAATAAGTTCGTAAATATGATATATATGTTTGCTCGCTTATACTTTGCATTGAGTGTGGGAGACAGGCTATAAGCCTGCAAAGTCATTATAGCCTAAGGCTTAGTTTTAAGACTAAGCCTTTCCCGCCCTTTTATTTTTTTATTTTATTTTTTTGTTATTTAAAATTTGTATTGTAATTTCTTTTTTTGTTACATTTAAAATGTCTTTATTTATTTATATGATAAATAATGCCCCCTATTAAAAGACAATGACACTGGTCTTTTAATTCGTCAAGCTTAGTTAGAAAATTCACGTGTTTCTTTTTTATATCATATGTTAACATGATATAGGATGCGGAATGCAAAAATCAATTTTAATAGGCATTATTAAATAATGTCACACATATGCAGAATCTTAGAAAAATGGTTAAAAGTAGTGATGAATGTTAAATGTGGACACATGAATATTCCATATACACCAGTGAACTTAACAAATCAGTGAAAACATATCTTTTGTTAAGTTCCCGCCCTTTTAATACTAAGTTCTTTTTAAAACTAAGCTTTTTCCCACACCCTTGACCGTTGCATGATGTGGGGTGTTGCACTCTTATGAGGAATCCCATTTATGCCCCAGATAAGTGACTCTGTATCAGAGACTTCCTTATTTGTATATTGGCTTAAAGGTTTTGACTTCTACACTATAAAATGGGACAGACCAGGGGCTTTCTTTCTCTGGGTTTCTGAAATTAACATTGCAGAGGAGAGGCAGCTAAGATGGCAGAGTGCTGAAGGAGAAGCCAGTCTGTGCAGTTTGTGCAGAGAGAAGGAGATGGGGAACAGAGGTGCATAAGGCTGGTGAGGTAGAAACTTTTGATTCTAGGAAACTCCGATAAGTCAGTGGCTTTGGGAGCCCTGAATGGAATGGGAAGTGTTTTCCCACTGTGTGTATTTCCTGCCTGCTGAGTGCAAGCTAGGATTAAAGCTAATGGCCCACCAGTTCTTGACTCCATTGTTTTGTTACCGTCTATCCGAATCTAATGCGAATCTGCACAGGCCAGGCGGCTGTGATGGTGGCTGTGGCTACTGGTTTTACAGACACCAAGTCCAGATGAATTTTGAAGAGTTTTATTAAAGGAGGAGATTTATTAAATATGCTGACCGCATATAGCTTACATGGGGCAATGTGAAAGGCCCAAATCATGTGTGTGCAAAATATTTTAGAGGCTGTTTATATACCCTCGATCACACATGGGCGGGGGAGAGCGTGAATCAAGAAGAAACAGAAAATCTAAACAGAATGATAAAAACCAACAAAAATATAGCAGTAATGAAGAAAACTCCCAACAAACAAACATTCTGGACTGGATAGCTTCACAGGTGAATTTTACCAAACTTTCGAGAAGAATTAACATCTCCTTGTCTCAAATATTTTTTTTTAAATTCAAGAGGAGGGAAGACTCCCAAGCTCATTTTACATTGGCAGCATTATCTTAACTCCAAAACCAGATAGAGACATTATAAACATAAAAAAATATAGGCCAATATCTAGAAGTCAATTGTGATTAACATAGATGCAAAAGTCTTCAACAAAACAGTAGCAAACCAAGTGTAGCAATACCTTAAAAAGATCATACACCATGACCAAATTGGACTTGTTCCTGGGAAGCAAGGTTGATGCAATATCTGAAAATTAATTAATGTAATACACCACACAAATAAGATGAAGGATAAAAGCCACATGATTATCAACAGATACAGGAAAAACATTTGATAAAATCCAGCACCCATTTATGATTGAACACTCTAAGCAAAGTGAGAATAAATGGAACATACCTCAACATAATAAAGGCCATATATGACAAACCCACAGCCAACATCATACTCAATGGGAAAAAACTAAAAGTGTTTTCCATAAGATCAGAAACAAGACAGGCATATCCACTTTCACTGCTCTTATTTAACATGGTATCGAAGTCCCATCCACAGCACTCAGGCAAGAAGACATAGAAGGCTTTCATATTGGAAAGGAAGAAGTTAAACTTATTATTTGCAGATGACATGGTACTGTATATAGAGAATCCTAAAGATTCCACCAAAAACTACTAGCCTGATAAATGAATTTAGAAAAGTAGCAGGATATAAAAGTAATATTCATAAATCATGTAAAGCCAGTAGCTACGGCCACAATCACAGCTGCCTGGCCCATGCAGGTTCACATTTGATTCAGACAGACGGTAATGAAACAATGGAGCCAAGAACTGGTGGACTATCATCTTTATCCTAGCTTGCACCCGGCGGGCAAGAAATACACACAGTGGGAAAACACTTCCCTTTCCATTCAGGGCTCCCAAAGCCACTGACTCATCCAAGTTTCCTAGAATCAAAGGTTTCTACCTCACCAGCCTTATTCACCTCTGTTCCCCATCTCCTTCTCTCTGCACAAACTGCACAGACTGACTTCTCCTTCAGCACTCTGCCATCTTAGCTGCCTCTTCTCTGCAATGTTAATTTCAGGAACCCAGAGAAAGAAAGCCCCTGGTCTGTCCCATTTTATAGTGTAGAAGTCAAAACCTTTAAGCCAATATACAAATAAGGAAGTCTCTGATACAGAGTCACTTATCTGAGGCATAAATGGGATTCCTCATAAGAGTGCACCACCCCACATCATGCATCAGTCAAGGGTGTGGGGGAAAGCTTAGTTTTGAAAAGAACTTAGTATTAAAAGGGCGAGAAAGGCTTAGTCTTAGTACCTAAAAACCCACCTCCACCTACCAGTTGCTCATTTGGCTCAGCCACTGAAAGAGCCTCAGGTGTTACACAAGTTACATGAGGCAGATTCTGAGGGAATCACTAAGTAAAGGGAAGTGATATTCACCAAGTTACTACAGATTCAAATTTGGTGTCGGCGTGGGTCTGAGAACACTAAGCAGAAGTCTCAGGGTTTTTACCAAGGCCAGCTGCCAGCTTCCTAGGTCCTGCAGACTTCTGTGGTGAGGTGAGCCTTCAGGGAGTTGTCAGGATGGAGCCAGTATGGTTCATCAAGCTAAAGAAGATTAATATTTGTCTGTGTGGCAGGAAGGCTCAGCACAGGAATGGTGGCACCACTGGGCACATAGAAAGACAGCCCTCATCCTAAAGCTACACAACTCAGCCTGTCCCTGCATATCTCCAGCATTCCTGGATCCTGCCTGGAACTCCCCAAGAGTTTCTTTTTTAAAAAAATACTGCAACACCAGCCCAGCTGGCCACTGCCAACAGAGGCTACCACTGTGGGTGAGCTGGGCTCAAGGAGTCACCGAGTTGGAGCAGTTTCTCAGTCCAGTGCCATAATGAGGGGGAGCTCCCCACACAAGAACAGCGACACTGTTCGGGCCTGTGAGGGAAACGGCACTTGCCACACAACTCAGTCTGTCCCTGTGTGTCTCTGGCAAGCCCTGAGCTTGCCCAGAATTCCTCATTTTTATTTTTTTAAGAAAGACTGAAATGCAGGCCCAGGCTGGTTGCCACTGGCAGAGCGTACAGCTGTGTGTGAGTTGGGTAAAGCAGGGTCTCTGAGAGACATCAGGATGAGGCTATGTAGCTCCCTAGGCTAAAGCCTTGTGGAGGAGTGCTGGAGCCAGGAAAAATGGCATGTGGTTAGCATCTGAGGGACTCAGCTCAAGGACATTGGCAGCTGTCCCTAGTCTAGACCTTTCCACAAAGCCACACAATTCCGTCTCTCCCTATATGACTCGGGCATCTTCTGAGCCACCATCCCTCTGCTGGAGCCCAGGGTGTGTGCCTGTGAGAAAGATTTGATGCCCTGTCCCTTTAATATGGTACCTGGATTTCCAGCAGCCTTACATTTCACCTGGGCAAACAGAATTCCCACCTGATTTTCACAGCCAGATGTTATGTGGGCTCCTCTTCCTGGCACTGGTGCTCTGGGCTAGGGAGCCAGGTGTGGGGTTGAGACCCCCTCATAACTTCAGGGGAACATCTGTAGCTGAGAGATCCCTCCCATTTCTTAACTGCCACATGTGGGTTTGTGACCTGCCCCTTCCGGTCTTCAGCCCTCCTACCATTCTTGATGTGGCATCTTCATATCCTTAGTTATAGAACTTCTGTTTAGCTAGTCTCCAGATGGTTATTATCCAAGTTGTTTGTTCTATATTTAGTTGTAATTTTTATGAGGTCAGGGGAAAAGATGAGTGCAGCTTCCACCTTCTCCACTATCTTGGTCTCTACTACTGCATCTAATTCTTCCCATCCAAGTACTAACCAGGCCCGACCCTGCTTAGCTTCCGAGATCAGACGAGATCGGGCGCATTCAGGGTGGCATGGCCGTAGACTGCATCTAATTCTTAAAACACTCCATTTAGTCAGGTCAAAATAGTCTCTGTCATTAAAGTGTCCTTTCTGATCTTCTCTTGGCAAACTGAGAAATCCCAAGCCGTTAGGAAATAAGCCAAAACCATCATAAATCATACCAAGCTATTTCCCCTGAAGCCCCACTGATTTCCAAATTCATTACCAAAGTGACTTGAAGATATTGCTTCTTTGCTGACAATTTGAAAACAGACTTTGTAGTGAATCTCTTCAGGAGCTATGACTAAAGCATGAGCAGCTAAGACCAGTGAAAATATATTTTTCGGTCACATCTAATTCACAGTAAAATATAATGATTTCTCCTGCTTCCCTCCCTTCTAAAACATAAAAACTGCAGCAACAACAACAACAACAAAACAAACAAAAAACGATTTTCCTTAACCCAAGCCCTGAAATATCATCTCCCTCAAAGCAGGAGAAGGGCAGGCCACCCCCACACATGGTTGGTTAGCAAACAAGGCCCTGGGAACTCTCATGAGGAAAAGGCGGAAACAGGCAGAAACTGTCACTCTCTACCAAGTCCTTACACATTAGAAAAGGAGGGGAAAAAAAAGCCAACAAAGAAAACAGCTGTGAACAGTTAAAAAACAGTACATCAACAGGTGCAAAATGTTCTTGTTCAAATGAAATGCACACCCGAGTGCCAAGGAGACTAACTTTGTGTTCCCACTGCAAGGAAGGCTGCGGGGGCACGTGTCCTTTAAACAACTGTGTACCACAGAGAAATCAAGTTCACCACTGAGAGAAAAACCACCGAAACACGCACTTTTTTGCCACAGGAAAAAACCGTTCGAGGGTATGCCCAAATGATACCTGCGGCCCGTGTCTGCCCCCTATCACCATGTGACCAGGGCGGGGGACTCTGCGCTGCCTGCTGGCTGCCTACTGGGCAGAAAGCTGACTCTGGCCGCAGAAGAGGTGCCATCCTAACCCAGACAGGTTGGCTGCGCATCACGTGGTTATGGACACAGGGCTCTGCACAAGGAAGAATTCAAAAAGCTGTGCAAACTTGGGCTTTCTTCCAAAGACTAGAGACAACAGAATATGGATAAAATAACAGACCCCTACTGATCGCCCCAACATGCTATGAAGCATGTGGCCCTCTTTAGCCCTTGTTCATTGGAAGTCCTTACGTATGTACATTAAGCCCCAAAGGTGAATGAAAAGCAAACCAATAATACCTCCTGTTAACAAAGTAAAAAGATCGAAGGTAAAGAAGAAAAATGGAAAAAACCCACACACACAAATAGAACCTTGTGTTATTTTCACATTCTTTTGTTACCATCTTTTTCAATTCTAGTCTTAAACACTCAAAAAACATTTTGTAAGACATATAATGCAACTAAGGCTTAGAAAGAGTTTTTCCCTGTAGTTTTATAACTATTTAAAATATCTTACTCGTAGAACTGTAAGAAAAAATTATGCAGTATTATCTTTAACCTTGAACTCATTTATTAACGGTGCTTTCCTATAGTTCCTTTCAGTCTATAGCTATGACTATAAATTTTTATTTTCCAGGTTAGCCATGGGCAGCCTGGATGACTCAGGTTTTTTCCAAAGCAACCTGAAGATCTAGGACTCCTTCTGGTCAGACCGAGGGAAAGGAGTCCTAGTACCTGTGGAGGGGAACAGGCAGGTGCCCTCAGCACATTTGATGCTTCTGAGAGGTCAAGGAAGGTGGGGAGTGAAGGATGCCCATTGGATTTGGAAATTAGGAGGACATTGGAGAGCTTTCAGAAGTTTGGCTGTAGGATGAAAAGTGAACATCTTGCTCAGTTTCAGAAGTTTCTTCCCCACAGGCATTGTTGAACAGAAAGGCTGACCCATGGGAGACTTGTTCATTCTGTGCTGTGTTAGCTACTCCACAAACTGTCACAAGGTGGTTGTCAGATCTGCCAGCGTGATATATAATTCCCATCCTCCAACCAGTTGCTAAACAGGAAGTTTTAAAAGTTATTTTCTGGTGGGGGGGGAGGGGATAATTACCCTTCTTTGTGACTGAAGCAGTGTGGCCTTCATCCTGCAGGTCCACCTTCTCCCGAGAATTCCATCACTGACCTTAAAACTACTGACAAAATGATCATGTGACCACTTTGCAATGCTTCGGGACAGAGAATAGAGCTAGATCAGTGGCCAACATGATCGTGTTTGTGGTCTGCAGACGGGCATCGATCACTTCTTTCGTCTGAGCGCCCTGAGAGGAGACGCTGGCAGGCTGCTGGGCTTGCAGGGCAGAGAAAGAGCAGGACGTTGTTTGCTCTGATAAAGAGAAGAAAGCAGAGCCCGCTCCATTGCCACAGAGCACTTCCGTTCTTTCCTGGCCATGACTTTACTAGATTTGCTTACAGTGTTTACCATTCCCTTGTTCATTCAACATTAACCCAGCTAACATTTTTTTGACCCCTTGTGATATGTACAGTGTGGAGATAGACACAGTCCTTAGTGACCAGAGCGGCCACTGGCTCCGGTGACGGTGACCAGTAAGTTCCTCCTGAGGGCAGGGTCGGGGACGCAGGCTCCTTGGCCGACTCGGCACTCTTCCCCTGGACTCCTCTCAGTCTGGTCCTGACCACAGTCCCTCCTCACGGGGTCTCAGGGGTTTGGGTGCTTCATTTGTCCTTTCCATCTGGAACAGCAGCGTCCAGATGGAGTTTGACCTTCAGCTCTGTTTTGTTTCCTCCACTGAGCCCCTAAAATTTGCTGCTGCCTAGGGTGTTCCCCTCAGCAGAATTGCCCATCTGAGTTTTACTGACTTGACCTAAATTTGCTCACCAGTGGAAAAGCGCTCAGTAAAAGTTAGCGGGAAGAGGGGAGGAAGAGGAAAAGATAATAGAAGAGGATAAATCACAGGCCTGCTCATCTACTCCTGTGTACCTAGCAACCACGCAACCAAAACTTAGCCGCGGGCAGAACTGAGTCGTGGCTGTCCTGTGGGAGGAATCCAAGGCTCAACACTGAGAATTCACCTTCATTTGTGTTGTCACTGGAGTTGCTTAAAGGACATACAGTGAAAACAGCCTCGGATAACAGACAAGCCACAGGATAACGGCCTTTCCTTAGTTGACAAAAATAACGCCAGTGTCAGCTGGTAACAGCTCCAGCAAGGAATAGCTCAGTTCTCAAAAAAAATCGTTTTTCAGAAGGGCGAGCAAGGGACCCTATGTTTTTCAGTCTTAAAAATAGTCATCCCAAAGTCCCTCTCTCTTGTCATTCCCTGTGTCTTTCAGACTCCACTCTCAGCCCACCTCCCAAGTCACAAAAAATGCCAATGCCACAGAGATGGATCATATACTATATCTTATTTTAAATGATCATGGTCTACCAGGCGTCCCCAAACTACAGCCCACGGGCCGCAGGCGGCCCCCTGAGGGCGTTTATCTGGCCCCCGCCGCACTTCCGGAAGGGGCACCTCTTTCATTGGTGGTCGGTGAGAGGAGCGCTGTATGTGGTGGCCCTCCAACGGTCTGAGGGACAGTGAACTGGCCCCCTGTGTAAAAAGTCTGGGGACCCCTGGAAGCAAACAGTTTTCTGACTGACCCTAATTTGTTTTTTATAAGTCTTTAATATTGTTCTTAACCTTTTTTAAAGGTCTTTAATGTCTTTAATATATGATTATTAAGAATACTGTGGAGCCCTTGGGAGAGGGGATGCTGCGTCCTATAGGACTCCTCCTCGCAAACCAGCCCCCGAGTCCTCAGTGGTCTCACACAGAGGAAAGAGAATTGTAAGTAACAAACTTAAACGGTTTGGCACCTCTGAATTACTTGCAGGAGTAATTGGACCTGAAATGCATAGAAAACAACCTATCTGGAATATGATTCATTGGTCAAATCCTCATCCAACTCATGAATTCCCAAGGCTGCTTGATGGGTGTTTGTCACCGGCCCTGAGATACTCCAGACTAGAGTAATACTTAAAGCCATACCCTCCTTCCCAGAAAAGCCCAACGTCCCCCAGGACAGTCCAGGGTCCACGCCAGGGTGTGCACAGAGGGCAAGGCCAGGTCACACCCAGGCCCCAGGCCCCAGGGCCAAGGGCAGCCCTCTGACCAGTCTAATCCACCCCCTTCATTTTTACTTTGGATGGAAATTACAACCTCTTTCCAGGTATGGAAAATGGCAAAATGTAGTTAAGTATATCTCAGCATTTCAAATAAAGTCAGGAAGAGAGGACAGGAGCAAAATACATGAAACAAAGAGTAAATATAATTTAAGTAACCTGTGTTACTTTAGGTTTTGGAAACAGAATCTGTAAGACCAGTTAGTCCTAAACAACAGTGTGGTTCTACAGCCCTGACTCCAAATGCAGAAATCACAAAAGGAAAGACTGATAAATATAACCAGATAAACATCAAAAACAGCCTGGCAAAAAAGTTAAAAGGCAAATCACAGAAACTCAGAAACAGTATTTGCAAGCTTTAACACAAAGTCTACTTTCCTAATACATAAAGTACTCCTAGGCCTCCATGAGAGAAAAAAAGTGCAGTGATCCACAAATGGCTCTTATAATCATAGGAAAGATGTACAACTTCGCTCATAACAATAATAAATATAAGTTAAAACTACATTTAGATGCCACTTTCTACCTATAATGTTGGTAAACTCCCAAAATGTGGTAACACGATCTAGCGCGGAGGATGTGGTGAGACAGGGACCCGCACCCACGGCTGATGACGTGTACAATGGACAACCCCAGGGAGGGCAGCCTGGCAATGCCAACCTGTAACGAAGTGAAATAGAATATGTTCTTGCTGTACTTTGTATGAGTAAAATTTGAAAATCAAATATTCATCAATAGAAGATTGGTTCACTAAATCATGGTACATCTATTAAATGACACACCAGACAGCTGGGGACAACAGGGCAGGGGAGGACCGGGGAGGGCAAGGGAGGGCGAGGGAAAGGCAGGGGAGGGCAGGGGAGGGGAGGGGAGGACCGGGGAGGGCAAGGGAGGGCAGGGGAAAGGCAGGGGAGGGCAGGGGAGGGGAGGGCAGGGCAGGGGAAAGGCAGGGGAGGATCGGGGAGGGCAAGGGAGGGCAGGGGAAAGGCAGGGGAGGATCGGGGAGGGCAAGGGAGGGCAGGGGAAAGGCAGGGGAGGGCAGGGGAGGGCAAGGGAGGGCAGGAGAAAGGCAGGGGAGGATCGGGGAGGGCAGGGGAGGGGAGGGGAGGGCAGGGGAGGGCAGGGGAGGGTAAGGGAGGGCAGGGGAAAGGCAGGGGAGGATCGGGGAGGGCAGGGGAGGGGAGGGCAGGGGAGGGTAAGGGAGGGCAGGGGAAAGGCAGGGGAGGACTGGGGAGGGCAAGGGAGAGCAGGGGAAAGGCAGGGGAGGACCGGGGAGGGCAAGGGAGGGTAGGGGAAAGGCAGGGGAGGATCGGGGAGGGCAAGGGAGGGCAGGAGAAAGGCAGGGGAGGACCGGGGAGGGCAAGGGAGGGTAGGGGAAAGGCAGGGGAGGATCGGGGAGGGCAAGGGAGGGCAGGAGAAAGGCAGGGGAGGATCGGGGAGGGCAGGGGAGGGTAGGGGAGGGCAGGGGAGGGTAAGGGAGGGCAGGGGAAAGGCAGGGGAGGATCGGGGAGGGCAGGGGAGGGTAGGGGAGGGTAGGGGAGGGTAAGGGAGGGCAGGGGAAAGGCAGGGGAGGATCGGGGAGTGCAGGGGAGGGGAGGGGAGGGGAGGGTAAGGGAGGGCAGGGGAAAGGCAGGGGAGGACCGAGGAGGGCAAGGGAGGGCAGGGGAAAGGCAGGGGAGGGCAGCGGAGGGTAAGGGAGGACCGGGGAGGGCAAGGGAGGACGGGGAGGGCAGGGGAGGGCAGGGGAAAGGAAGGGGAGGGGAGGGGAGGGGAGGGGAGGGGAGGGGAGGGGAGGGGAGGGGAGGGGAGGACCGGGGAAAGGCAGGAGGAGAAAGGAAGCTTTCTATGGGCTGATATGGAAGAAACTCCAAGTCATATTAATATAAAAGACAAGGGGCAGGAAAATGGGTATGACACCTTTTGGATAAACAGAGAGTGGTGATGGTTAATATCTTTTCAAATGTGTTTATAAATGCGTAAGGAAATTATAGAAAGATATCTAAGAAACTTATAATAGTGATTATGGCAGTGGTTCTCAAAGTGTGTGCCAGGGCGCACTGGTGTACCCTAGAAGATTTCCAGGTGCGCCCCCTGGTATTCCAGAGAAATATGTGCCTGTTGGGGGCCAAAAAACCAACAGGGTATTTTGGAGTTTAAATTTTGGGGGAACAGAGGTGTGGGGAATTGGCTGTAAGCTGACAGTCTGCCCAACCCCCACACCTCACTTGCTTGATTAGGTTGTAAAAGGCTGTTAAACTGTGGTGCTGGATTGTTTACACTACCCTCCATGTTCTCCAGAAAGACTGGAGGCAAGTTTCTTCTATCCTTTGTTTGGTATAAAGTTAAGATTTGCTAATAGCCTCACTTTGCCAGATAAATAAAGCAAGATGCAGTTTTGGGGTGCACTTTGTTCTTGCCAGCAGCAATTACAGAGCCCTCCCAACCCCGTACTTTCTTAATTCTGTGTATTTTCTTAATTCTGCACCGCTCCCACTCAGGACTTGAAATTACTAGCTGCGCTGGTTCGTGGCATGTGTCCAGATATAAAAATAAATATAGTTACTCTATTATACTATTTCATTACGTAAATACTGCTCTTTTTGTTAACACATTATTATTATATTTATTATTAACCCATCATTATATTATTTTTAGATAAATACACCCAAATAAAATGGATAGATTTCTCAAAAAGAAGCGTGATATTGAAGAATCCAATTCTGGAAATGAGCAAAGATTAAGTGCAAGTAAGAAAGCAAAATCGCGGCCTGCTCACAAATATATATATATATAGTGAAAGTTATTTAAGCTTTGGTTTCACTTGGACCTGAAGTGAAGATAATCCTTTACCGCTATGTTCAGTATGTGGGTGTAAAAATGGCAAATGAATCATTGCTTCCTAGTAGATAGAGTAAACATTTTAAAACTATACACTCTAATTTACAAGATAAATCTGTAAGTTTTTTCAAGAGATTGTCTGAACAGCAAACAGGAGTGGCAAATTCTTTTAAAAGTATAATGACTGTCTGATAAAGCTCAAATCGCTTCTTATCAAGTCTCAGAACTGATAGCAAAAAATATGAAAGCTCAGACTTTAGGTGAGTCACTTATTTTGCCTGCATGCAAAAAAAATGGTCATGACAATGGAGGAAATGAAGCAACAATGAAAATAAGCAAGATTCCTCTGTCCAATGATACAGTTCACAGGCATATTATAGAAATGTCTTCTGATATCGAGAAAAATGTATGCAGTAATAATAAGCTTCAGTATTCAAATTTTGCATTGCAAGTTGATGAGTCAACAGATATTATATTACCAACACGGCACAACTCTTAGCATTCATCCATTTTATTAATGAAGATCAAATAGTAAATCAGTTTCTTTTTTGCAAAGAATTAGCTGTGTCTACAAAAGGTGAAGATGATTTTAACATTTTTAATAACTATCTTGATAAATGGCAGTTAGCATAGAAGTCATGTGTAGTCATTTGTACAGATGGCGCCCCTTCCCTGGTAGGCTGTGTTAAGGATCTTACATCTTTTGTAGAAAAACAAAATGAGGATGTTATCGTAACTCACTGCTTTCTTCATAGGGAGGCCTTGATGGCAAAAACATTGGGAGAAAAATTAAGGGAAGTTTTAGATCAAGTTGTTCAGATGGTAAACTTTATTAAAACAAGACCTGTCAAATCCCGTTTATTTGAAAAGCTTTATATCAATATGGATTCACAACACAGATGGCTGCTTCTACACACTGAGATGAGGTAGCTGTCAAGGGGAAGAACACCCATGTATAGGAGCTAGGACAAGAAATTGCGTTTTTTGAAGAGATGGAACAGTTACATTTTTGTAACCTCCTTCGGGCAAATTCTGGATTGCCAGGTTACAGTATTTGGCCGATATATTTCAGCAGCTCAATATTTTGAATACTAGCATGCAAGGGAAAGAAGAAAATATTCTCACATCTACTGACAGAATGAAAGCGCTTCAGAGAAAACTACAGATTTGGAAAAGAAAAAGCTGTTAGAGGTAATTTGGAAATGTTTCCTTTGGTAAATAACACTTGCATAAATGAAACACTTCCAATAATAGTTGAACATTTAATAAGTTTAGAAGAAAAACTGGGTTCTTGTTTTCCATCACTTAACACTGAACAATACGATTGGATTGGAAACCCATTCATGGAAGCGTCAAGTGATTTTGGTTTAACATTAACAGAAGAAGAAGAACTGGCAGCTATATCCACTGATCGTGGATTGATGATTAAACATAAGGAATTGTCTCTTGAAGCCTTTTGGATTTCTATAAAAGAAGAATATGTGGCAATATCTAAAAAGCTTTGAATATTTTACTACAATTTTCAACATCCTATTTATGTGAATAAACATCCTATTTACTCAACACAATTAAGAGTAAAAAGAGAGGAATTCTTCAATGTATTGATGAGGAAATGAGAGTTTGCCTTTCAAATATATGCCCAAATCGCTAGGACACATCAGGCTCATGTTTCTCATAAACATAAGAATGAAAAACAACATATTCGCACTGGGACCTGCCGAATTTACTAAATCTTACTAAGAATGTATCTATCTATATATATATATAAAAGGATAACTTTTTTGTCTTTTTTTATTTTTAACCCCTCTTTTTTACAAATTCTAAAAAGCATAACTCAAAAAATGTAACAAAAAATGTTTTTTAATGTCAGAATAAATTTAATTTTGTTGTATTTATTTTGTTTACTTACCATAAAAGCACACTTGGAATTTATATTTTTTTCTTTAATATTTGACTTAATTATTATAACATATTTTTCAGAAATTTGTATATAGTGTACCTACAATTATTTGTAGGATTTTAAATGCGCCTCGACTTCAAAAAGTTTGAGAACCACTGGATTATGGGGACAAGATCAGAGACAGAATAGAAAGAAGTAGACTTTTAAATAAATACCTTTTGATATAGATTTTTTTTATTGAACAATGTGATGATGTTACCTGATCAAAAAAATAAAACAATAATAGTAGTTATTTAATCATGACATGATAGCCGTCTTTCATACCGGATTCCAAATGAGCATCAGAAGCCTGAGTCCACCTTCCTTACACGATTCTTCTGTGTCCTACACTGTCTACCCTCCCATCCTCAAGGGACCTTGACTATGCCCTCCCTCAGTCTGTTTCTCAAGTCTTTCTATGACAAGGAGTTTCAGAAAGTTATTCTTAAACATCAGAATTTGAAACTCAAACAGGAGGAATCTATTTGCGTAAGCCTGTACTAGGTAATCTCAAAAATGCTGAAAGCTCTTGGGTCAATCAAATGAGAAGAGCTGGTTGATCTCCTTACGCAGGGGGAACCTGAAAGACAATCGATCACCTTCCCTAGCCTCTCCCTCTGCACTTTACTAGGTGGTCTGACCCACAGCCTCCACTGAACTGGGTCTCCGGAGATATCGCAGGTCCAATGCCTTAGACCAGTGGTCCCCAACCCCCAGGCTGCGGACCGGTACCAGTCCGTGGGCAATTTGGTACCGGTCCGCAGAGAAAGAATAACTTACATTATTTCCGTTTTATTTATACTTAAGTCTGAACGATGTTTTATTTGTAAAAAATGACCAGATTCCCTCTGTTACATCCGTCTAAGACTCACTCTTGACGCTTGTCTTGTAAGACAATTATATTTAAAAATACCACAGTTTTTACACCGGTCGCATAATTTTATTTTGTGCATTGATCCGTCTCACCTGAGAGGCCAGTCCGTGAAAATATTTTCTGACATTAAACCAGTCCGTGGCTCAAAAAAGGTTGGGGACCACTGCCTTAGACAACATCGAGCAAGACTGGAACTGAGCATGGGACATCACAACCACCCACAGGCCCCGGTGCCAAAGCCTCTGTGACGGATGGAGGGCCGGGACACACCCCTGCCCTGCACAGGACTGTACTCAGTCCTTCCAGCTGGTTATCTTTACCCGAGGATTTTCAGAAATGACTTTCTCTAGTCTGCACTGCCTAACAAACTGCACCATCTAACAACACTTCAGGCCATCGTTGTCGTATGACTCCTTGGCCTCTGACAATTTAAGCTAGTTCTTATCATATCTTACGAAGCAGTTACAACCACTTTAATTATCTATTAGAATCTTGTGCTCATCTATCTAATCTCTTTTATCAAGAGAGCCATGGAACACAAGTGCTTCCCATTCACAAGAGTTTTATTTTGTTTGGGGTGGTTTTGTGTGTGTGTGTGTGTGTGTGTGTGTGTGTGTGTGTGTGTGTGTGTGTTTTAAGTTTCCTCCTCTTTTGTAGCCTTTAGCAAGTGAGTAGCAAGAGAATTAGTTTCGAAAGATTAAGCTCATGCATAAAAATCACTCCTTTTTTCATTTGTCCAAAGCTGAGTCTTCAGAGAGTCAAGTCAATCTACCACCCCGCAGTGGACAAGAGAAGACACACGGATAACCCCGAGTCAGCCAGCCCAGCTCCGAGGCCCTCGCAGCGTGCAGTCCTCAGGTGACATCCTACCCACCTCACGCCTTTACTGTCGGCAACTCCAAGGTCAGCTGAGCAGCCAGAGAAAGACAGCCCCACATTGCTGGAGAAATGTAGAAAATTCTCCATTATGTATTACAAACTACCCCCGATAAATCTTTCTAAAGAGAAGGAACCGAAAGCTCTCCTTGGGACCCAGGCCAAGTTCTCGTTTTACACCAGCAGCAGGTCTTCACATTCAACAGAAACAGTCACTGTGTGTTTCCCTCTGCAGCTGGAGAGCAAGCGGCAAGCCCCGCCAGGGACTGCGGGGCCTCCAGGAGCCTGCTCCCGCCAGGGACTGCAGGGGCCTCCAGGAGCCTGCCCACCACAGCAAGCAGCAAGGCCCCTCCAGGGACTGCGGGGCCTCCAGGAGCCTGCCCACCAGAGCAAGCGGCAAGGCCCGCCAGGGACTGCAGGGGCCTCCAGGAGCCTACCCACCAGAGCAAGCGGCAAGCCCCGCCAGGGACTGCGGGGCCTCCAGGAGCCTGCTCCCGCCAGGGACTGCAGGGGCCTCCAGGAGCCTGCCCACCACAGCAAGCGGCAAGGCCCCACCAGGGACTGTGGGGGCCTCCAGGAGCCTGTCCACCACAGCAAGCGGCAAGGCCCCGCCAGGGACTGCAGGGGCCTCCAGGAGCCTGTCCACCACAGCAAGCGGCAAGGCCCCGCCAGGGACTGCGGGGGCCTCCAGGAGCCTGCCCACCACAGCAAGCGGCAAGGCCCGCCAGGGACTGCGGGGGCCTCCAGGAGCCTGCTCCCGCCAGGGACTGCGGGGGCCTCCAGGAGCCTGCTCCCACCAGGGACTGCGGGGGCCTCCAGGAGCCTGCTCCCGCCAGGGACTGCGGGGGCCTCCAGGAGCCTGCCCACCACAGCAAGGCCCCACCAGGGACTGCGGGGGCCTCCAGGAGCCTGCCCACCACAGCAAGCCCTGCCAGGGACTGCGGGGGCCTCCAGGAGCCTGCCCACCACAGCAAGCGGCAAGGCCCCACCAGGGACTGCGGGGGCCTCCAGGAGCCTGCCCACCACAGCAAGCGGCAAGGCCCCACCAGGGACTGCGGGGGCCTCCAGGAGCCTGCCCACCAGGCACAGGAACCACTGCAAACACTCCCCTTTCCTTCCAGCAGTGTCAACTCCCACAGGGCGCTCCTCCTCCCTGGACAGCCGTAAATATGCAGATCAAACGGAGCAGAGTCTCCTGTGAATAACACTAGGACAGGTGAGCAATGGGAGCCTCCTTAACCTCCCCCAAAGCCACCATTTTCCTCAGGCAGCATCAGTCCTTCCTGTTAGAGAAGCAGTTGCTTCTAACAGTTTTCTTGGAAACTAAATACCATCCTAGCAAGCTGTTGCTCTCTCTACAGAGCTGCTGAAAACGAATAATTGAGCTGCAAATACCAGGTTTGGCAAACTTTTGACTACAGAAAACCATTACTCTCATGACAGCACTTTAGAGGTCTCGACAAAGCATATTTCCAAAATGAAATAAACCCAGTCTCCCAAACTGGGCTGCACTGGAGCAAGGAAACCACCAGCCAGAGACAGCGATGAATTGCAAGTGGCATGCTAGTTGCCAGTCTGCACCCGGAAATAGCTGAAGACTGCAGGATTTTACTGTTTAAGTAACTACAGCCTTCGTTCTAGGGTTAGGCAAAAGCATTAGAATGATTCAAACGCTTCAGCTTCTAGCATAATCATATTTATATGTACTTCTCTGGAAGGGAGAGTTGGTGGCGAGAAACTGGGGGCACAGCACGGGTCCCCAGAGATGGCAGCGGGTAGCTTGGGAAGAGCTGACCAGCAATGACCACCCACTGGAATCACCAATCCCACCCACTGTGGCTGATGGATGGGGGACACTCCTGCTTGCCCTGTTAGAGGTGCCCATCTTAAACCCTTAGAAGAAAGAAAGGTGACAGGACACTCAGTCCCTACACAGTATCCTTTAGCACCTTTACTTACTCCATCGTAGGTGAATGACCAGCAGCAATCCAGAGTTTTACAGAGCTCACATTAGGATCCTGACTTCAGAAAACTTACAATCGGCCAGAGAGAACAACAGGAAAAAGCGCCTGAGCATGACAGAAGCGTGGCCATTTCATGTCACTGCCCTCAGACCTCTGAGGACAGGACGGACACCACTCTCTGCATGTGAGAGTTCAGCTCAAAAGACAGATCTCTCCCCCAAGGTTCCTGTTTGTGCCGTGGACAGAGGGCCTGGCCTCTAACATTTAATTTCAGAATTTGAAACTTGAGCTGTATGTTGGAACTAACTCACACACATAAACACACACATCCTAAACCTCAACCTTCTTTCACCTTATTACCCCTCTAAACAGATCCCATCCTCCCATGCTGGCTCTCAGGTTCTAGATTGTTCTAGCAGGAAGTCTCCTTCAATTTCATCTGTCCCCCAGCAAAAGTTCCTCCAGGTGTAATAGAGCTGTAAGAAACAAGAGTTCCTGGGTCAAATAAGTTGAGCACATTCTGGGTTTAACAACACTAAGGTTTTCTTTACTGCAGAACTTCTCGGGGTCTCTGATATGCCAAAAATACATTAAGCATCTCCAAGAAAGGGATGTAACAGGCGCATTTATAACCTCAGCTGACTAGGGAATCTTTTTTGTTAGCTTCCCGCGACCAACATTCCGCTGACACACACTGGCGCAGGCTCTGGGCCCGCCTCCTCCTTCCGCTCTTGGGCAACCATTGGCTGAGCACCTGCTGCAGCTAGGAACATGTCGGTGCTGAGGATATAAACATGAAAAAGACACACATTCCTTCAGGTACTCATCACTGAGGACTGAGACTCAGAGGTGAACTGCTTAAAGTCATTTAGCTGGTTGCCAACTGGTTTCAGAGCTGAACTATGTATCAATACTTGCCAGGTACCAGTTCCCCACACTTTCTTACTTCCCACTCCCCATCTCTGATCATAAGAGGTATTCAACCTTAGAAATGGAACATCAGATAGAGGTCTCCAGACAGAAGAGCTGGAACAGCTAAGATCCCTCATTAAAACAAAACATGAGCCTGACCTTTGGTAGAGCAGTGGATAGAGCATCAACCCAGAATGCTAAAGTCCCTGGTTCAAAACCCTGAGGTTGCCAGCTTGAGTGTGGAGTCACTGGCTTGAGCCCAAAGGTTGCTGGCTTGAGCCCAAGGTCACTGGCTTGAGCCCAAAGGTTGCTGGCTTGAGCCCAAGGTCACTGGCTTGAGCAAGGGGTCACTAACTCAGCTGGAGCCCTCAGGTCAAAGCACGTAAGAAAAATAATCATTGAACAACTAAAAGTGCCACAACTACGAGTTGATGCTTCTCATCTCTCCTTTCTCTCTCTCAGCAATAATAAAAATGATGCATTCCCTTGGTCCACTTGAACAACCCTGTGTAATGTTAATGCAACCAAGGAACCCTTGGGTAAGGTGGTTGATAATATACAGATGAAATAAAGGTATCCAATGCCCTCATCCTGCGGTCACTCACGTTTTCATCTCATGGCCAGTTCTCACATACCCACCGTAATGCCGGTGGCCGAGGTCAGGCAGGTTCGCATTGAACTCGGGCAGACGGTAGAGCAGCTGCGGAGCTGGGAAGCATCAGGCCATTACCCGTTTATCGGAGGCTCGCAAAGAAAGACAAGCGAATAAACAAAGGAAAACTTGCTTTTCGCGGTGGGGGCCAAGGGATCAGGAACACCACCGCGCACAGTGGCAGCTGAGGGAATCAGCGAACAGTACCGCGCACCGGCGGGGGAGAATTCTGAGAGAAGCAGCACGGAGGGAAAGCACCCTTAGCTTTTCATAGAGACGCACATGGCTTTCTGCCCCGTGCTCACGCACTGATCGTGCAAAGTGCTTGCAGCCGGGAAACCAGCGAGCAAGCCTAACACAGATATTTTCCCCACATTCCACCCCTTTAGGGTTGCTTGCCTCACAATCTACACGACAGGTATCTTCCGCGATGTCCCTGTGTGAGGAGTGACAGAAGCAGTGCTGACTACAGCAACAGAATTACAAAGGCACAAGCTACGGGCAAAATGAGCGAGTGGTCAGCGGCACCAAGAGAGGGAAACCTTTCCCTTCTGGTAGAATACAGGCCCGAGTTCTGTCCGCAGACAGCACAGTAGCTGGTACCAGAGGCCACCCCGGGTGGGCATGCCAAACCTTATTGGCCTGCACACCAGGATCTGCTGGTTCTATGTGTAATAAAATGGGAGAACTCATTATTGGCCATAAGGAAATTACAAAGGATCCTTCATAGTGCTGTCCCCCTGAGCACTCAAGGATAATACACCTCTACCTTAGGCGGCCAGGTGCTGGTTGCCCAAGGAGTTAACTGGAGGCTCACTTCTAGACTCTTACCCCATGGTGCCAACAAGGCCACCCATTGCAGATGGGGGGGGCCTGTAGAGTCCAGGGCCAAGTCCATTCAGGCTATTGGCCTTTAAGGAGGGCTGTGGGGGTAGACAAGAGCATGTTGCCCTGCCGTCCAAAGCCCAGCTTGAGTA
Source organism: Saccopteryx bilineata (assembly GCF_036850765.1). Taxonomy (NCBI): domain Eukaryota; kingdom Metazoa; phylum Chordata; class Mammalia; order Chiroptera; family Emballonuridae; genus Saccopteryx; species Saccopteryx bilineata. The sequence continues at coordinate 66,194,770 of NC_089500.1, forward strand.
CAGTGTCCTTGTGCGTATCTGCAGCTGGATGGAAGCAGCTGCCCAGTGCAGCAGGGCCTCCACCTGAGCTGGGCTCTTCCTGTTGAGGTCTCTCATTCAAAATCCGGAGTACCATCCACAAGCGGCGTGTCTATCCAGTAAGGGAGCTGGTGCCCCATCTTGTCACAGTCCCTGCTTTAAGAGTGCATTATTCCACTCAATGATACCAGCAACCTGTGAGGGTAGGGAACATGGTACTTCCAGTCCACCCCCAGGTATTGAGCCCATTGCTTCACCACACAATCAGTGAAATGGGTACCGCTGTCACTCTCAAGAACCAGCAGCCACCCACAGGCAGCACTCAGGCAGTCCAGACCCTGTATGACTGCCCTCTGGTCTGGATTACACGTGGGGTAAGCAGCGGCAGTATCTATGAACCAGGTGACTGCATACTGGTACCCATTTGACTTGGTAAAGGTGCAGTGATGTCTATCTGCCTCTGTGTCAGTGGAACATGACCTCTCTGGATCTGTCCAGGTGCTGCCAGTTGTCTCCACGGGTTCTCCTTGGAACACACTGCACATTGATCGTAAACTGCAAGTACCTCTGCATAGGACACAGGCAAGTCCCATGCCTGAATGGTAGCCCATATAGTTTTCTGTCCCACATGGAGCAGATGCCAGTGGAGCCACTGTGCCACATCACCAGCGGTCTCCAACCATCCCACCCTCGCCAAGGTGTCTGCCTCATCATTCCCAGGATGGGCTAGAGGGGCATGCCCTGTGACATGGTATACTGCCACCTGCTTCTGGTGTCCTTTTTCCCATAAATCCTGTCACATGGCACCTGACCCTATAGCAGATGGTACATTACCATCCACTGGTTAACGTGCCAAGTAGCAATCCAAAGGGTCAGTCCACAACAGACAGCCCAGCTGTTGGTGCAAATCACGAGAGGTGAAGGTTCATTGTGGAAAACTAGACATAGAGCTCTTAATTCCGCCCATTGGCTGCTTTGGCCCACACCTGTGTCCATCCAAATAGTCTCGGTGGCCGGATGGAAGGCTATGGCCATCCACTTGGTAGGTTGGCCCCTGCTAGAACCACCAGTATACCAGGCATCCTCGGGGATAGGTATCCGCCCCTCTGGTAGGGACTGACTTCAGTTCTGCCTCCTGAACCCCAACTGCACCTGACTCTAGGGTTGCATAGGTGACTGGACCCAAGACTTCCTGCAGTTCTTCCCTCAATGAGCTGGTGCTAAGAGCATAGCATTGTTGTGTTGGTCCTGGCCAGTTGGCTCTGGGCTCTGTGGCAGACCATTGGCTCAGTATGTGGATGTCCTGGGTTTGATTCCCAGTCAGGGCACACAGGAGAAGCAATCAACTGCTTCTCCTTCTCCACCCCTCCCCCTTCCCTCTCTCTCTCTCTCTCTCTCTCTCTCTCTCTCCTCTCTCTCTCCTGAAGCCATGGCTCAATTGGGTGATTTGGTCCCAGGTGCTGAGGATGGGTCCAATGGCCTCCCCCTCAGGCGCTAAGAAGAGCTCCATTGCTCAGCAATGGAGCAATGCCTCAGATAGGCAGAGCATCACCCCCTAGTGGGCTTGCCAGGTGAATCCCGGTCAGGGCGCATGCAGGAGTCTGTCTCTCTGCCTCCCCTCCTCTCACTGAATAAAAAAAATAAGTAAACAAGAGAACACTGTTGTTGCAAGCTTGAACCCCACTTGGCCAGGGTGGAGATTTGGGCTGTACCACTACGTGGTTTGCTTGCCCAATCTCTCACCCATCCTGCAACAAGGTGTGTTGTCCTGACCATAACTGGAGTTGTGGTCCTAATACTCTCAGTGGCTAGGAGGGCGGCATACATAGCTGCCAACAGTTTCTCCACTACTGAGTAATGGACTTCAGCACCTTTCCATAGTTGGAACCAAAACCTAGTAGGTTGCCATAAGCGCTCTGTCCATTACCATAGGCTCCATCCAAACCCCTCAGAGGTTACACAGATATCAAGCTCACAGGGCCTGGTGGGATCAAACACATTCAAGGCCTGTGCCACCTTGACAGCTCTCTTAGCTGCTGCAAAAGCACCTTGTGCCTGCTCCGTCCAATCCCAGCGAACACCTTTCCAAATAAGGTTATTTAAGAGGTGCAATAACTGAGCCAAATGGGAGTATGAATGCTCACCAATAATCCAATAGACCTAGGAATTCCTGTAACTGTTTTACTGTAGTGGGCATGGGGAACACTTGGATCTTATCTATAACTACAACAGGGATAACTTTTGTCTTACTTGACCAGACAACTTCCAAGAACTTAACAGATAACCCAGGTCCTTGTAATTTGCCCTCATTGACCGCCCAGCCACACACTTTCAAATGGGATAGCAGGGTAAAGACTGCTCACTCCAATTCTGGAAGAAAGTCACTGGTTAGCATGATATCGTCAGTATGATGGTACATATGAACCACCTCTGGTTTTTTCCATTTAGCCTGGTCACCAGCCACCAGCCCATGACACAAAGAGGAGCTATGCAAATAGCCCTGTGGTAATAATACTGTATAGGTCCATTGTTTCCCTTCCCAACTGAAGGCAAATTGGTCTTGACTCTCTGCAGCTATACAGGGTGTCCTTGTGTTACAAAAGTCTCAATATATGATGTTTATAGTTTACGACACTCACTCCCATAAAAACAAAAAAATTGAGATGTGAGTGTTTCGGCTTATGCCGTTAGCATCGTACTTACAGATACATGGGCAAACTAGTTTGGCTGCGTGCAGAGGAAGAATTCGCCGTGACACAGCATATGAGTGAGGGAGTTGGCGTTCCCCAGTATGCTTACCTATGCCGTTTTGAACTGTTAAAAGTGCAAATGTTATGTTTGTGTTGCTTTGTTTGGCGACTATTTGGCCCTTAACATAGCTCCTAAATAAAAATTAGAGTCTTCAGATGGCCGTGCTTCGGAGAAGAGGAAAGCCTTTTTCTGTGGCTTAGTTGTGTTTTTATATTCTAGATTATGATTTAACAACTGTGTTAGGATAGGTAAGTGACTTAGGCTAGGGTGTGTTTCGACTTACACCAAAATTCAGGTTACGTCACTGTCATAGGAACCAAACTGTGTTGTAACACAAGGACACCCTGTATCAACAGAGAAAAAGGCATTAGTCAAATCTGCCACAAAGTGGTATGTCCCCAACTCATGGCTTAGCTGATCCATCAGGTTAGCTACTGAGGGAACAGCAGCGTGCAAAGGGGGAACAACTTTATTAAGTTCTCTGTAATCTACTGTCATCCACCAGGTTCCGTCTGGTTTGTGCACAGGCAATACTGGGGAGTTGTAAGGGCTGTGTGTGGGCTAAATGATCTCCAACTTTTCTAGTTCAAGGATCATCCCTGTGATTTCTTCATAATCACCTAGCAGGCAGTACTGCTTTATGCTAGTCATGTGCCAGGGTACGGGTAATTGCAAAGGGGAATGTGCTACATGTCCCTGCAACACTGCCTTCACAATCTGGAACTGCAGGTGGAGCTCCCTGGTTGTGGTTTCCAACCACAGTCCTTGCAAGACATCTACCCCCAAAATATATTCAGGAATAGGAGATACATATACCTTATATGGCTTAGGAGGCAGTCTTCCTATCCCCAGTGGAATAGTTATTGGCTTCACTGGAATAGTTTGGCCCCCATAACCATCAATGGCCACTGGAGTCCCAGCAAACTGCTCTAAGTTCCATAGAGAAGAAGACACTCTGCACCTGTATCCACCAAGGCCAACACCCATTGTACATCAGAAGGGGACCAATGGATTGCCAATTCCACATGGGGCTTCCAGTCCCCACCTGTCCCTGTTAGACGGGCCCCTCAGCCTTCCACCTGTTCAAACCAGGACAAAAAGTCTTGGGGATCCTCCTCTCCCTCAGCTGTCTCCATCATATAATCTTATAACTGTGCCACTCAACCACTAACCACGTTTTATTGGTAGCTGCTGAGGCCATTCTTTTCAATGGCTGGAACCTCTGTTCTGGTTTAACCTGCCACCAAAGCTCCAAAAAAAAACTTATTAGATTTGCCATCTAATTTCTCCCTATCTTCCCTAGCTGCAATCAAATCTATCCACATCTGTGTTCAGGTAACCGTTTCTCTTGTTAGTTGGGGAGGCAGCATGGGCAGCAGCCCTCACAGCTTTATAATTACATGCTGCCTCCACCTCACCCAAATCTGCCACCATCTGTGTAACTGTGTTGATGGGCTGCCCCACATAGAGGCTCAACATAGCCACTAGTGACCCAAAAAGGGCTGACAGGGCACTACAGAGAATAAGGTCCCTCATCCCTGCCATAAACACTTCCTCATCTGGCCCACGGGACCTCAGGTTGAAAGCATCTTCATATCTAATTCCTGAAGGACCTGCTGCAGCTCAGTATACGATTGCCACCAACTCACTGCCCCTGGCAAGTCTCCAGCATTCTGCCAGACTACAAATGGCAGTCATCACCCATTCTAATAGGGTACAGTTTTCTGGGTGTCATGGCAGTTCTGAAGATGCTGCCTCAGTGAAGAGTGCATAGTAATTGTGGCCAATTTCTCCATCTCTGTTCTGGAGAGCAAGAAGCTACCCACCCGCTATGTCCCACAACAGCAACAACCAGGCTGCCAGGGGCTCGGTAGGTCTCTGCCTGAATTTTGCCCCTAACTCCATCAGCTCTGTCTGACTGTAGGGCTGGACCACAGAGTGCTCCACTATCTGCATAGGGGGTTGTGCCTGCTCCTGAAGCACTCTTGGCTGCTGGGTTTTTACCTCCTGGGAGACTACTGGTTAGGAACTGAGTCTGCAGACAGCAGTTTCAGCCCAAACCTCCCCCTCAGAAGAGGAAGAGTTGGAAATGCCTGCTCCCGCTGACTCGGAGCCACTCCACCAGCACAAATGAAGCTCCTTCTTCAGCAACCACTTTAGCTCTGTGGCTGCTAGCTCTTGGCCTGAAGCTGAAGCCCGAGCTCTTGAACCAGCAGTTATTTCTCTAAAAACTGTTGCTGTCAACGTTCAGTTTCCAGGGCAAATTGCAGCTTGTGAACCCTCAATTCCTTCTCCAGAGACTATTCCAGCTCCGGGCACCGTGGGTGCTCAGCCTGCATTCCACACTGCAACTCTCGAAAGGAGCTGGCCTCCTTCTCTAGCATTCATTCCAGTTCAAACCATTGTTGGTTCTCAACCTGTAGCCTGAACTGCAGTTTTCGAATCTGCAACTCTTCCTCCAGGGACTGTTTCAGCTCACGCTGCTGTCGGCCTTCAGTCTGCAGCTCATCCTGGAGCTTTTGACCTCACACAGCCTCTCACACAGAGCTCTCAGTTTCTTCTCGCAGGGCTGTAAAAAACACCCAGCCCGCATCTCCCAGAAGGACGGTCACAGGGAACCACATGCTGGAGAACAACAACCCCTCCTCCATCCCACCCTTCAAGGGTGTTGGCGGCTCCCCAACGATCTGATCCTAATCCTGGCCAGAATGCCAGATGTAATGCTGGTGGTCGCGGCCAGGCAGGTTCGCACTGAATTCGGGCAAGCAGTAGAGGAACTGCAGAGCAGAAAGCACTGGGCCATTACTCATTTATTGGAGGCTTATAGAGATGGGTGAGCAAATAAACAAAGGAAAACTGCTTTTCATAGGGAAGGGGAAAGGATCAGGAAAACCGCCCCTCACAGGGGCAGCTGAGGGACTCAGGGAACTGCACCTCGCAGTTGCAGGAAAGCAATCTGGGAGAATCACCACCGAGGAAAAGCACCCATAGGTTTTCATAGAGACACACACGTGGCTTTCTGCCACGTGCCCATGCACTAATCGTGCAACGTGCTTGCAGCCGAGAAACCAGTGAGCAATCCTAACACAGTTGTTCTCCACATACCCACCCAAAACATAAGCAGAGATGGTTCCAGACATCTCCCCTGGGACAGGCCTAATAGGGCAGCTGCCCTCAGGAAGCAGCAACACTGGCTAGGATGGGCAACAGTTCCCACACCACAGCACTCCCTTGGGACAGGTATCATGGCTGACTCCAAAGATGTCATGCCCTTAGAACAGAAGGCCGCCAGAGCAGAGCTTGACTCTCTCATTCCTGTGCCTCCCCAAGAGGGCTCAGATCCCCACCATAACCATCTGTCCTGCATCAGAGGTTGGTCAGGCAAGGGTGGGTGGAGTATGGGAAAAGAAGCCGCAGTCTCCCCTCTGCACCCTCAACAAGCCCCACCTGTAAGAAAGCAACTGCTGGGCCTTAAAACCATGCCTCTCCAGAGATGAGCGCAGTCCTGAACCCACGACTGGGAAGAGCAGAACTCCTCAGGAGCCAAGACTGGTCAGGCACTGGTAGAGCCAGATGGGCTGTGACAAGCTGTTCCTATTTCTAGTATGTTCTCTTAAGTGCAGGCATTCTCTCTTGAGATAGAGCCAACCACTTAATCATGAGAGTCTGCTCGGCATAGGTACCAAGTGAATGCAGGTGCCGCTTTTCAACACACCCTCTTCTGAAGGGAGTAACATCCCCCAGGAGCATGGGGTATTGGGCTTTTTATTTCTATACTCATACATGGGGACCCTAAAATACCCTTCCCCACCAGTGCAGACATTACCAACAGCATCTGTATGGAGATCACAAGTCTGAATGTCTCCCTGAAATTCACTCGTTATTGTCATGACAGTCTGGTCTCCCCACTAAAAATAAAAGTTGTATCACAGAGGGCTTTAATCACAAATCCAGGACTGACTCTAACGTGCTCTGCTCCCATCACTGCCTCTGAAGCTGGAGGTTGGGGGAGGGGTGTTACCCACTTAATGTGATGCTGGGAGGAAGAGGCAGGTGTTCCAAAAATAAAACTCTACAGAAAGATTCAAAAATGCCTTTTTCTTTGAAATATCAAAAAGGCACCTCATAAACTTGAAAACCTCCGCTACTTCTATTAAAATCAGTTACCGTCCTGAGAGTCTGGCCCAGCATTTACCTTCAGTTGTGCACATGCCTCTGTCCACAGCAGTGGGTGCAGCTGATCATGAAGGTCGTTTTGCTGTTCCTACACCAACTCGGGCCCGTTTATAAAAATAAGCTTCACCTTTTTTTAACTACAAATGTCACTGAAAATGCCAATGTGCTTCATAAATCATTGCTACAAGCATTCTGTCCTAAAACTTTAGAGGGAATGACAACAAAAGCACCCCATGATGCTTCCCCTAGAATTTCAAGAATGGAATTATTCGGGACAAACCCACTCATTCAGATTATCTGTAACTTACCAACTTCTGCTTCCCCAGGGTGTGACAATAGGCCCTGCTGATATTACTCCCTGTCTGAGCCTCGGAACATTTCAACTTCAAGCGGGGTGAATTTACACTGGACTATGGCATCTCAAGTGCTCAGCAGCAAGTCCTGTCAATGCCAGCCTGACCCCAGGAGCTGTGCCTTGCAGCTGTTCTGACCAAAGTGCATTTTTATCCAAGCTCCTTGGTCCCTTACACCAGTGGTCCCCAACCTTTTCTGGGCCGCGGACCGGTTTAATGTCATAAAATATTCTCATGGACCGGCCTTTAGGGTAGGAGGATAAATGTATCACGTGACAGAGACAAGCGTCAAGAGTGAGTCTTAGACAGATGTAACAGAGGGAATCTAGTCATTTTTTTTTTTTTGTATTTTTCTGAAGCTGGAAACGGGGAAAGACAGACAGACTCCCGCATGCGCCCGACCGGGATCCACCCGGCACGCCCACCAGGGGCGATGCTCTGCCCACCAGGGGGCGATGCTCTGCCCCTCCGGGGCGTCACTCTGCTGCGACCAGAGCCACTCTAGCGCCTGGGGCAGAGGCCACCAGAGCCACTCTAGCGCCTGGGGCAGAGGCCAAGGAGCCATCCCCAGCACCCGGGCCATCTTTGCTCCAATGGAGCCTTGGCTGCGGGAGGGGAAGAGAGAGACAGAGAGAAAGGAGGGGGGGGTGGAGAAGCAAATGGGCGCTTCTTCTATGTGCCCTGGCCGGGAATCGAACCCGGGTCCCCCACACGCCAGGCCGATGCTCTACCGCTGAGCCAACCAGCCAGGGCCAATCTAGTCATTTTTTAAAAATAAAACATTGTTCAGACTTAAATATAAATAAAATGGAAATAGTGTAAGTTATTTATTCTTTCTCTGCGGACGGGTACTAAATGGCCCACAGACCAGTACCGGTCTGCGGCCCGGGGGTTGGGGACTACTGCCTTACACCTGTGAATTTCAAACAGATGCTATAGAATGCCAGCTTCCCACTCATAGATCCTAGAGATCCCTGCTGTTTTTAAAAAGCTAACTGGCCCCTTCTTGCACTACCTCACCTAGGACCACAGCTCTGCCCCTGAACAGTGGCAGAGTGCTTGACCCTAAAGAGCCTCCTGGCTCCTCATGTCCCCATGGTTATGCTGGACCTCTCATACTATGGGGCCCCTGTGTGGCCCACTATATGCCTGCTCCAGGCAGCCCTCCTCGTCAGCACCTATAAACAGGCATGGCCCCACTCTATTACCAGTGATAGTGCAGATCCTGGCCTCAGTCCAAATGCCTTCTGGTGGGAAGGATCAATGAAAGGGCCATCCGTCGTCTTACACACAAAAGATAGGCCTGGTACAGACTTCATATTAGACTTGAAATTTGGGCACTTGAAATCATGGCTCCAGAGTTCAAGAAAGTTTTATCAAATGTTTCAATAACTAAAACAGGCACTTCCCTTCAGTCTTGTCCCTGTGTTTACCTGGGAGCTCCCTGAAGAAAGGGTTGAGCTGTCCCAGCACTCCGCAGGACATCAGAGAAAGGGCTGTGTGACATCTATGAGGCTAAAAAACACAAAGGGCACCCTCTCTCTTTCCCCTCCTCCTGTGGGCAGCAAAGCAAAGGCCCGCCAAGACGTATGGCCCCTCAGGGCCCCAGGCTCCCTCGGTTCCAACACCCCCTCCTCTGAGCATTCTCCACAAGCGCATGGAGACGCCTCTTATCAAAGAGGTTGGTAATTTCCTTTCAGATCATGCAGCAAAATGAAAAACACATGTCCACGAGACAAAATTAAGCAGTGCATGATGTACTGTTAAAGGCCACAAAAGGCCACACACTCCCTGTATAATATCTCCCTCAAATCTACTCAAGTCCTGTGTGAGCTGAAGGTATCATCTCATTTTACAGAAGAAAAAACTGGGATACAGAGGAGGGAAGGAACCGCCCAGGCCACCGAACTGGTCAATAGATGCCCGAAAACCAAGCCCAGGGCCGTCCACCTCCAAAGATCACGAACTTTTCACCAAGCCATGTGATTAAGACTCTGTAGAAGCACATATTTTAAACATTTTTAACATTAAAAGACTAAAATAAAACACATAGAAAATCAAATAGGGGTTGTGTGAAAATAATGAAACCATGGGTTACTTTTGCCCTTTGTTTTTAAATAATAAAATGCTGTTTATATAGCAGAACTTCATGTGTATCAGGGAGAGAGTACTTTCTATTAGTTCTATTATAACTTAAGGAAAAAAAATGGGGCCTATCAGTCACCAGTGCCATTCACAGACCAGCACATGGGAGATAAAGACCCTCCCCCTCACACGGCCATGGGGCTGATCCTGGTCACTTCTGGGCCACAGTATGGAATTGCTGGAAGAAGCTTTTCCAGAGCTCCCTTTCCCTACTTTATATGAGCTTACATTTAAGAATTCCAAAAGTTTCATTTTGAGATCACCTCTTACTGAATGAGGTCGTCTACTCCTCTGGTCATGGCAGAACGCCATGCCACCCGCGTGGGGACAGCCCGACAGAACACAAGGCGCTCTAGACTGGAAAGGCAGGAGGGTTGGTTCTGCTCCCCTCTCTACAACTGGCTGACAATTTGGTCCGGCAAGTCACTCAACCTCTCCAGGCTTTAAACAATGCAAAAGAAGGACTCAAAGATCCATATGGTTACTTGAGTTCCAAAACTCCAATTTTTTTATTTCTGCCTTTGTCAGTGTACAGGTCTTAATCTCTCATACAAACATCAAATGAAACTCTTCGTACGATCACTAAAAGCGCATGTATCAAAATAGGTGGGAGACCTCACACCTGTTCGATTAGCTGTTATTAGCAAGTCAGGTAATAGCAAATGTTGGAGAGGCTGTGGAGAAAAAGGAACCCTCATACACTGTTGGTGGGAATGTAAAGTAGTACAACCATTATGGAAGAAAGTATGGTGGTTCCTCAAAAAACTGAAAATAGAACTACCTTATGACCCAGCAATCCCTCTACTGGGTATATATCCCCAAAACTCAGAAACATTGATACGTAAAGACACATGCAGCCCCATGTTTATTGCAGCATTGTTCACAGTGGCCAGGACATGGAAACAACCAAAAAGCCCATCAATAGATGACTGGATAAAGAAGATGTGGCACATATACACTATGGAATACTACTCAGCCATAAGAAATGATGACATCGGAACATTTACAGCAAAATGGTGGGATCTTGATAACATGATACGAAGCGAAATAAGTAAATCAGAAAAAAACAGGAACTGTATTATTCCATACGTAGGTGGGACATAAAAGTGAAACTAAGAGACATTGATAAGAGTGTGGTGGTTACGGGGGGGAGGGGGGAATGGGAGAGGGATAGGGGGTGGGGAGGGGCACAAAGAAAACAAGATAGAAGGTGACAGAGGACAATCTGACTTTGGGTGGTGGGTATGCAACATAATTGAAAGACAAGATAACCTGGACTTGTTATCTTTGAATATATGTATCCTGATTTATTGATGTCAACCCATTAAAAAAATAAAATTATAAAATAAAATTAAAAAAAAAAAAATAGGTGGGAGACAGGCTGTAAGCTGACAAAGTCCTTGCAGCCCTCCCTCACCTTCCTGGCTTGATTGAGTTGCTAAAGGCAATCTATAAATATATTCCCTTCCTCTTTTCCTTTGTGCGAGGAACTGCTAGTTAAGATGTTATGCATGACTCTGTATCTGAGACTTCCTTGCTGAAGTTCCTGGTAAAAAACAAGCTGCAAACAGCTTTGTTCTCTGTATTATAAAATAACGGTGGGTGCCTGGGCTTTTGTTAGGTCCTCAGCCTATAGAAGACCTCCTGATCTCATCCCTTGTCTCTCTGTGTTTATTTCTTCATCCCCCACCATTCTCACTAAGGACTGGACTTGGTTCATGACAAAAATATACAATATAGTTCACTTCTATTGGAGAAGTCTTACAGCCTCATAGGAATATGTGTATTTAAAGTGGCTATGCCCCTTGTTCCAGGTATTTAAGAACATGATTACCTTCCTACTTGGGTCACCAGACCAGTACCACTGTAAATCACTAAGTATACAATACTAACATTTCAAAACAATCCTTAAAAATATTTTATACATTCTACTGCCTGACCAGGTGGTGGCACAGTGGATAGAGCATAGGACTGGGATGCGGAGGACCCAGGTTCGAGACCCCGAGGTCGCCAGCTTGAGCGCAGGCTCATCTGGTTTGAGCAAAGCTCTCCAGCTTGGACCCAAGGTCACTGGCTTGAGCAAGGGGTTACTCAGTCTACTGAAGGACCACGGTCAAGGCACATATGAGAAAGCAATCAATGAACAATTAAGGTATCACAATGAAAAATTGATGATTGATGCTTCCTTCTTCTACAGGTTAAGCTTTGTACAAGCCATTTGGATATGTGAAGTTATGCTTAATGTTACTAGTAGTCCTGGATGATGTCACAACTACAGGCTGACCTGTGGGGTGATACTGAAGAAGCCCTGTGCCCACACCCAGGCTTCCAAATGCAGGAGCCACTGCTTTTCCCTGGCTCAGGGTCAGGCACAGCGATCTCCACATGCATGGCTTGATGGCGGAGTAAGTCTACAGAAGGAATCCTACAAAAGAATTTACTTTCAGGTTTCCCAATCAGGAGGCCCATCGCAGCCTTCCAGGGTGCTGGGCACATTATGCAAGGTTACACATGTTGGTATGTTGCAGGTAAGCCCCTGTATGAGGGAAAATTCCAAGCAAGAGAGTAAAGTAAATATTTTGAGCTTCTACAAAGTCCAAATGCCAACAGGGGCCTCACTATTGTTGATATATGTTTGTTTAGGCAACTTACATTAGAAAAGGTGTTGGTTTAATTATTCAGTTGCAAACAAAGATTCCATAACTCATTTCTTTCAGGGCATGAAGAGTTTAGCTACAAATTAAATGTTTGACTTCCCTTGTATTTGACGACTACAAAATATTTACACACATTCCTAAAATCCAAACCGCTCTTTCTTCTTGACATTTTGTAGGGACTAATGAACAAATCAGATGGAATTCACTTTTATATCCATTGTTAGTACCGTTTCTCAACTCTTCTATTAACAATCTCTCATATATCCCATTTAAGACCAAACTAAAAAGATAGATTTTTTTTACTATTCTATTGGCACCCAAACAAGAACGAAGGATATCCTAACATCAATTATGATGTAAAAAGTGTACAACCAGAATTTTCCTAGCAACCATTAAAACTACCATTTCGAAAGGCCTTCCAACATCCTCACCCACACCCTCCCATGCGTAACAGGGTCTGAAAGCAGCACAGACGCAGTTAAGAGCTCTCACTTCAAGGCGCTGCTGACCTCCGGTGAGTCACTTAACCTCTGTGACTTCTATTTCCTCATCTGTAATTGAGGTTTTTGAATATATATATAATAGCTTTGGTTCCTCTCAGTTCTAAAAAAAATTATATAATTTGATCTTCTATTAATAACAGCTGTACACACAGACCTCATCCTTCTCATGACAAAAATCTCTTGAAATGTATTCAGATTGAAGGACTCAAGCCATTGTACAAACACACTATCCTAATTATCTCTTATTTAAGCCATTTCTGGTCAGGTCCTTCTGATCTGTTCCCAGACTATAGCATCAAGTGATGGTCAGCTTGACCATCATCAGCCCTTTAAAACAGGTAGAAACTAGCGTTTAACATGTACATTTCTTAGCTTACTTTATAGACTTAAAATTAAATAGCCATTAATTAAAAGAACTACTTGTACAAATATGTCATCCCAACCTCTCAAATAATTTACCATGAATTTATAGAGAGCTACCACTTGTACCAAAGGACTCTTCCAGTCCACAAACCTGTGAGCCTGACTCCTCTAAGCGCCCTAAAGAAGACAGGCCTACCTCAGACAGGGCCATTAACATCAGATTTTCTGGGACTAAAAGCAAGGTAAAGTGCAATATTAAAAAAAAAAAAAAGTTTAAAGGTAAATTTTAAAAGTAGCTTCAAAGATATTCAGCAGAGGTGACTGCGACTAATGAAGTAATACTGACACCTGAAAATCCACGTGCAATGTGAAAAAGAAGAGTGAAGGCGACATTCGTCCAAGACGTCTTTCTTTCTCAGTGAGGCAGTCAGACTTTGCGAATGGAAAGGTATCCTCAAGTTATGACTTAATTCAAAACTGAACCATAAATAACTGCTACCATGTTTCTTCTGGGATGCCAAGTGCTGGTGTAATCCAGTCTCCCAGTCCAGCCAGCTCCCTTGTATATCATTTGCATACATTTGCACAGCGTATACAGGAGTAGGTGTTCTCTTCATGCATCTAAATTTAACTGAATAACTTCAGTATGGTTCAGAGATGGTAGAGGGGAAAGAGAGGCCGTAAAATAATCATCGTCAAACCAGCACACACTAACACAGGAGATCAGCTACAGTTTGTCTATGTGGTAAAAGCTTCTCAGCAGCAATCTGGAAATGTCTCCTCTCCCTTTATCCGCTCTACTAAATGAATATGTCCACAGAAAGATCCACCTTCCAAAAATAAAAATAGATTTAATTCCACAGAGGCTACAGAAAGGATATAAAACAGAATTACGAGGAATGCTGACCCAAGCTCCAATGCTTCAAAGAATGTTGAAAAATCTGTAACTTTGTCAAGATCTAAGCCAGTGACTTCAAGTTTGTGTTTTCATCATGTGTCTGCCTAAAAGTGAAGAAGTCAACATTGCATTAGAGTCGACGTCGACCCGGCGTGTGGAAGTCCTGGGTTCGATTCCCGGTCAGGGCACACAGGAGAAGTGCCCATCTGCTTCTCCACCACTTCCTCCCCCCTCACTTCTCTCTATCTATCTCTTTCTCGCTCTCTCTTCTCCTCCTCTCCTACAGCCATGGCTCAATGGAGCAAGTTGGCCCTGGGCACTGAGGATGGCTCCATGGCCTCCACCTCAGATGCTTAAAAAAATGGCTCCGATTGCAATGGAGCAAGGGCCCCAGATAGGCAAAGCATTGCCTCCTAGTGGGCTTGTGGCTTCAATTTCTTCACCTGAAGGCACAATTTTTAAAGGTTTTCAACATCTGCATTAAATTATAATTGAAGTAGAACTGTGCATGAGAAAACTTACCCCAATAGTGTCCTCTCTCTTTTCTCAAAATGGAGATGTACCACTTCATTTGATATTGTGAAGGGTTATCCCTAAGCATGAAGACTGAAGACTGCCCAGAATATTTCTAAATACTAAAAATATTTCATAACTCAAGTGACCCTGACCTATAGTCATCTCAAACTACTTGATCATCTGAATTAGCTGGAGAAAACAACCGGAATAGAGTATAGCTCACAGAATCACAAATATTCACAAACACACCCAGGAATAATGTCAGCAGCCAACCCACAAATAATACATATGCATATCATTGTTACAATTTTCCATACGCTTTTGAAACACTTAAGACAATAAACCAAGGTCTTCATAAATGCTTTATCAAATAGCAACCAAATAGCTCCGGCCAGGACCCCGAATCCCACAGTGCTTCCTTGTCACTTACACAAGGTCTGAATAAATAAAAAACACCCAATAGCCCTGGCCAGTTGGCTCAGTGGTAGAGCATTGGCCTGGCATGCAGGAGTCCCGGGTTCCATTCCAGACCAGGGCACACAGGAGAAGCGCCTATCTGCTTCCCCACCTCTCTCCCTCTCCTTCCTCTCTGTCTCTCTCTTCCCTTCCTGCAGCCAAGGCTCCATGGCTGATGATGGCTCCATGGCCTCTGCCTCAGGCACTAGAATGGCCCTGGTTGCAACAGAGCAACGCCCCAGATGGGCAGAGCATTGCCCCCTGGTGGGCGTGCCGGGTGGATTCCAGTCGGGTGCATGCGGGAGTCTGTCTGACTGCCTCCCTGTTTCTAGCTTCAGAAAAAAAAAAAAAAAAACCACCCAATATCTAGCACTTCTTTTTGGTAGCCTAGAAGAAAACATTTTGTTTTATTCGAACATCTTCCAAAACTTCATCTGGTTGGCTCAAAAAGTAGCCTGAGCTAGATCTGAGGGCAATATTTCCCTGGTAATCAGACAACTTCTGATGGGACACTCGGTCTATCTCAAGCACAAAACATACAACTTTCCAAAAATAATTATAAGCCTAAGATTGCAGAAAAAAATTACATTGGTCATAATATGGCACATTTTATTCCTCAGAAACATTGCTTTGATAAAATTCAGAAGACCTTAAAGACAAATCACTTTTGTATTGAATGTCACCCTCAATGCTTCTAAGAATCTTAAGGTCTTAGTTGTCACAGTATGGAATGAGCCGCCGCAGTTCAGACTAGACTCGTCTGCAGCATCTGCTGTGAGAGAAAGAAGGGTGTAGCCTGTGCTGAGGGGAAAGAGACACAAGGGCCCCAGAGACCTGAGTCAGGTTCCTGCTGTTTCGTTCAAATGCTCAGTGACCAGGAGCAAATCGCTACCACTGTCTAACCCCGAGCTTCTCCAACTCCACAATTCAATTCATAAAAGGTTTTTGCCAAAACTAGTGTGTATTTTATGGTTTCAAACAACAAGCACTCAATAATTATTTACTGAATAAATAAATGAACAAATGATTGAATGAGTGAATAAAAAAATAAAAACTGAAATAAACCCACGCCTTTATGGTCAATTGAGATTTGAAAAAGGAGGTAAGAGCACACAATGGAGTAAAGATAATCTCTTTAATATTGTAAATGGTGTTGGAAAAATTGGAGAGGTACATGCAAAAAAATGAAACTAGACCACCAACTTACAACATTCACAAAAATAAACTCAAAATAGAAAAAAGACTTAAATGTAAGTTATGAAACTATAAACATCTTAAAAGAAAACACAGGCAAGTAAACTCTCTGATATCTCTCATAGCAATATTTTTGCTGATTTATCTCCACGGGCAAGTGAAGTAAAGGACAAAATAAACAAATGGGACTATATTAAACTAAAAAGCTTTTGCATAGCAAAAGACACTATTAACAAAATTCAAAGACAACCCACACAATGGGAGAACATATTCGCCAACAAGTCTGATAAGGAGTTAATAACCAAAATTTATAAAGAACTTCTAAAACTCAACACTAGGAAGGTAAACAATCCAATTTAAAAATGGGCAAAGGAACTGCATAGACGCTTCTCTAAAGAGGACATACAGATGGTTCATAGGCATACGAAAACATGTTCAACATCACTATTCATCAGAGAAATGCAAATTAAAACCACAATGCAATATCACCTCACACTAGTCAGAATGGCGCTCATTAACAAAACAACACACAGTAAGTGCTGGCGAGGATGTGGAGAAAAGGGAACCCTCCTGCACTGCTGGTGGGAATGCAGACTGAAGATTACTCAAAAAATTAAAAATGGAACTGCCTTTTGATCCAGTCATCCCTCTTTTAGGAGTATGTTCTAAGAATACTAAATCACTGATTCAAAGACAATATAAACCCCCATGTTTACTGCAGCATTGTTTACAATAGCCAGGGTCTGGAAGCAGCCCATTCAAGTGTACATCAGTGGACAAGTGGATTAAAAAGCTGTGGTACATTTACAGAATGGCATACTACGTGGCTGTGAAAAAGAAGGAAATCTTACCTTTTGCAATGGCATGGAGGGACCTGGAGATTATTGTGCTAAGTGAAATAAGCCAGGCAGAGAAAGACAAATATCATATCATCTCACTTATATGTGGAATCTAATGAATAAAGTGAACTGAGGAACGGAATAGAGGCAGAAGTAGGGTCACAGGGACCAGAGGGACAGCTGTCAGAGGGAAGGGGGGTGAGGGGATGGGATCAGAGAAGGTGAGGGGATTAGTAAATTATATACACATAACACAGAGATACAGATCACAGGACAGCAAATCCCAGAGGGAAGAGAGGGAGGAAGCTAGGGGAAGGGGGACAAAAGGGGTGTAATGGGGGGCACATGGTTGGGGGTGAGGGTGTTACATTGAGTGGGACACTTGAATCCATGTTAGCACAATAAATTAAAATTAATTTAAAAAAGAAAAAAGTCAAAAATAAATAAAAACTAATTTTGTGTTTGGATGCCCCTGCTGGTGGCAGGGAGGGCTCTGCTGCTGCTCAGATCACTCACCACTGTGTTTTCTGGAGAAGAAAGACTGAGCCTCGGCTGAACAGGTAAAGGTGTCAGCAAGCACAGACCGGCCGCGGGGAGGAGGACACGTGTGGCGACTACACCACTCCTCAAACACAGTCTCTTGACCAGGGGTCCCCAAACTTTTTACACAGGGGGCCAGTTCACTGTCCCTCAGACCGTTGGAGGGCCACCACATACAATGCTCCTCTCACTGACCACCAATGAAAGAGATGCCCCTTCCGGCAGTGCGGTGGTGGAGGGCCAGATAAATGGCCTCAGGGGGCTGCATGCGGCCCGCGGGCCGTAGTTTGGGGACGCCTGCTCTTGACAGTCCATTTTAGGTTTTTTTAGGTTTTCTTGCCTGTTAACTGAGAAACTACCTCAGAGTTTAGTTAGTCTCATGGAATTAAAATCCTTGTAGATCACAGCAGCTCTGGATCCAGCCCCTGTGTGGGCTGACCTTCCCTCAGAAAGCCGTGGTGCAGAGCAAGGGCGGGGTATTTGGTCACTGGTCCTGGAAATGATGACCCTTACGTAGACTGTATCCTATTATATTTTTATAGGCCCACCTTAGAAGCAAAGGTTTCAGATAAACCAGCTATGATTTAATTTAAGAATAAAAGACTTTTTCATTTTTCTGTATGTTCTAACTTCTTAGAATATACCCAATGCCTGACTTTTAATTAGTGCGATACCTTACTAAGTGTTTTGCTGCTGACCACTAATGAGCAGTAGGCCACACATCCAATGGTGGACAACAGAACTCTCAAGACCCACTGATTTTGCTTATCAAAGAAAATATGCACATACCAGTACAGGAATAAGGCATAAAACGGTGCCTAAAACAAGCCCAAATACGTTTTTTTAAAAGAACACCTGCCTGGGCCCTGGCCGGTTGGCTCAGCGGTAGAGCGTCGGCCTAGCGTGCGGAGGACCCGGGTTCGATTCCCGGCCAGGGCACACAGGAGAAGCACCTATTTGCTTCTCCACCCCTTCACCGCGCCTTCCTCTCTGTCTCTCTCTTCCCCTCCCGCAGCCAAGGCTCCATTGGAGCAAAGATGGCCCGGGCGCTGGGGATGGCTCTGTGGCCTCTGCCCCAGGCGCTAGAGTGGCTCTGGTTGCAACATGGCGACGCCCAGGATGGGCAGAGCATCGCCCCCTGGTGGGCAGAGCATCGCCCCTGGTGGGCGTGCCGGGTGGATCCCGGTCGGGCGCATGCGGGAGTCTGTCTGACTGTCTCTCCCTGTTTCCAGCTTCAGAAAAATGCAAAAAAATAAATAAATAAAATAAAATAAAATAAAAGAACACCTGCCTGTAGAATAAATAAAGAAAAGGAGAAAACTGAAGAAAGTAAATAAATAGAACTTTAAACAGCTATCAATTCTTCTGGCCAAACAAAAATTGGATAGTGTTCTAATGGCTTCAGGAATATTTTATCCAGAGTAAGTTAGCTATTAAGGTTAAGATTGTAGAAGAATTCTTATGATATAAACAAAACCAGATTAACAAAGAGGATGCCTTTACAAAATCTGAAACAGACTGTAATAGTCAGGGCTCTCCAGAGTAACAGAACTAATAGGAGAGAGAGAGAGAGAGAGATTATAAGAAATTGGCACATACAATTACGGAGGCTGAGAAGCCCCATGATCTGCATCCGCAAGCTGCAAATCAGGAAAGTCAGAGTTATAATTCCAGTTTGAGTCCAAAGTCCTGAGAACCAGAGGAGCCAATGGTGCAAATCCCAATCAAAGGGCAGGAGACCAATGTCACAGCTGCAGCAGGCACACAGGAAGCAATGGGGGCAAATTCACCCACCTTGTGTTCTATGCAGACCTTGAGTGGATTACATGATGGTCACCACAGTATAGGGAGAAAACTATACCAAGTCCACCAACTCAAATGCTAAGCTAGTCCGGAAACACACTCACAGACACACACACAGATGTTCATCTGGGCACCCCGCAGCCAACTCAGATTGACACAAAGAATTAATCATCACACTGACTACTAGCTAAACATTGTAGGCATCCAAAGTAGTAAAGCTTTTCTATGAAAAACCATAAGACAGAAAGGAATTCCCTTTTTCTTTCTCCTCAAGGATCATGGGACAAAGGTCCCTGATAATCCTGGGGAAACAAAGTAATCCAGTCCGATGATATTCAGCAGAAGGAATGATGCCCCCACCAGCAAAGAGGAAGCTTCAGCTGTCAGGGCCCTGCTTGCTCCATCAACTGTCCTAAGGACTGAAGGTCTTCTCCAGTGGCGTAGTCCTACCCAGCCTCTGAGCCCACACCTCCCAGTGCAGGAGAACTACACAACTAGATCTGGGGAAGCTACACACATGGGTGGGGAGTCAGTCTTCCTGTCCTGACCCAAACACACAGAGTGTGACAGTGGTTTCCCCACAGACTGGTATACCTCTCATGTGACCCCTCGATATCCACATGGAAGGCTGAGATAGAGTGTGGCTCTTCTTTAAGTGGGAGGAAGCCTATTCTTGAACATAACTCTTCACCCCTAGAAGCTCAAGCACCCAACTTAAGCAAGGAAGAGCGTGCAGCTGGGGGTCTGCAATCCAGCTGTTACTGTCTCCATAACTCTGACTCTCCATGGCAGCCCCCATGGTTCAGGACTGGCCACAGCTGGGTCTACAGGCGAGCAGAGAACTCTACCACAGGAACAGATAGGCCCTGGATGATTGTACCAATAATCTATCTTTTTTTTCCCAATAATCTATCTTTTACTTTGCAAATTTTTTATTTTATTTTTAATTATAGATTATATTCAATATTATTTTGTATTCATTTCAGGTGTACAGCTAGTGGTTAGATGATCGTATACCTCACCAAGTGCCACCCCCCTCCCGTGATATTTCCAGGACCCGACTAGTACTATAAATAGTTATTACAATGTTATTGACAATATTCCCTATGCTGTACTTTACATCCGCGTCATTATTCTATGACTACCAATTTGTACTTCTTACCTTCACCTTTTTCACTCAGCTCACCAAACCTCTTCTACCCTGGCAAACATCAATCTGTTCTATCTATGATTCTGTACTTTGCAAAATTTTATCATGAACAACTAGCCATTCTTAACCACAATCCTATATATACTTTCTCCACTAAAAACTAAAGTTCATAAAAACTAAAGTCAATTTTTTTAATCAACTGCAAATTAAAAGCATAACACTCCTGAAGGTTTAAAGTTAAGTGCTTAGACCATTAACCAACTAAAAGTACTAAATCTTACTTTTATTTACACAATTATGAGTCCTTGAACAGTTCAATGTGTTGCAATCTACACTACTCTTTTAATCCTTTCTAACGGTATAAGAGTTATCACAAATACTATCATATGCCTCACATAATCTCTCATTCAGTTTATCCATCTTTACAGTAAGGACAAATAAGAAGATAAATATCATGTGATTTAAGTCCCTGAAGAGTAAACCATTATATATATTTTGAAACTGAACTATTTGACTTTTAGAACTCGGGATAATATAACACAAGCTCAGAGTACACTCAGAACTACTACTAAGCAGGTCTAGTGTTGGAACCCTTCAAGTAATGTGTGAAATACCAAGCAGTAGAGCAGTGGTTCTCAACCTTTCTAACGCCGTGACCCCGCAATACAGTTCCTCATGTTGCGGTGACCCCAAACCAAAAAATAATTTTGGTGGCTACTTCATAACTGTAATTTTACTACAGTTATGATTCGGAATGTAAATACCTGATATGCATTATGTGTTTTCCGATGGCTTTAGGCGACCCCGCCGGGGCCGCTGCAGTAGAGCATTCTGAATTGTTGCAGAGCCCGAGTTCCTTACAAAGTCCAGTTGGGTCTCTAAAAGCCCCTAATTGCCAAAATGTCCAAAAGCTTGGGCGCTGCTGTTTCCACTGTTTTAGTTCTTCCGCCAAAGCCCCGTTCCTGTTTATTTTTCTTCTAGGTGGTATTTTAAATTCTACTAAGTAAGACAATTATATCAGTAGTTATATATCATTACTGCTTTGTCACTGTCACTAAAGGAAAGAAGGTATGAGCAATTGCCAAGGTTGGTAGGATTGTTATTATGACCCTTGATTCACCTGGTAGCAACGGTTTTTAAAGCATTTTTCATTTGTAGTCACAATATTATGCTAATTCTTTTATAGATTCTTTTTTAAAGTTTATTAAAATGGTATTAATTGAACAATGTTTTAGTGTGAAATAGCCAAAGTTGTAAATCTGGCCCTATCGTCAATTAAATTTTCCTTTGCTATAAACTTGAGATAGTTTTAGTGTAATGAACTCTAATTTAAATGGCCAAAGTCTTTCAACTTCAGTAGATCGTATGCTTTAAACAGATATGGAATAGATAGACTTTTATTGGTGTAATTTGGCCTAACATAATGGAAGATGATTAAAAAGAGATCATTTCACTTCAGTCATTTGAAATTGAGGTTGGGGCATTTTATTCTGGGTTATAGTCTATTAACATTTAGTTGAAGCACTGTAACACTGCTGTGTTTTATCAATTAAAAAAACATAAAGCACAATTAGAATGGCTACAGAAGTGTATCTTCAGTTCAAAATGTGACAGGAATCTAAATTATTAATTATTCCCATTCCACCTTCTTTGTGGAATAGAGTAATTACTTTGGAGATAATAATAACCATACCTAGTTATTTACCTGATGGCTTCTAGGTCTATATTACATTTTCTATAAACTCCAAAAACAAATGATTAAACTAAAATGAGCAATGCAGGTACATTCTGCCTTAATACCTTTGACTCCTTTGATTAATAGTTTTTGTTTGTTTGTTTTTTTGTATTTTTCTGAAGTTGGAAACGGGGAGGCAGTCAGACAGACTCCCGCATGCACCCGACCAGGATCCACCCAGCATGCCCACCAGGGAGCAATGCTCTGCCCATCTGAGGCGTTGCTCTGTTGCAACCAGGGCCATTCTAGCACCTGAGGCAGAGGCCATGGAGCCATCTTCAGCACCTGGGCCAACTTTGCTCCAATGGAGCCTTGGCTGTGGGAGGGGAAGAGAGAGACAAGAGGAAGGAGAGGGGGAGGGGTGGAGAAGCAGATGGGCGCTTCTCCTGTGTGCCCTGGCTGGGAATCAAACCCGGGACTCCTGCATGCCAGGCCGACGCTCTACCATTGAGCCAACCGGCCAGTTTTTAACATTTTTCTCTGCATTAAACCAATATCATCAGTATTTCTTTAACTGATCTTCTATTTATTATTCTCAATGCAGGAAGTTTAAATTACTAGCAATTTCTCTGAAATAAATATTCAATCATATTATTTAAATTTAGACTAAGTTCGTTCTTCATGTTTCTCCACTCATACAAAATAAATTCCATCCAAAATCAGAATAGTAATAAGAAGAATGTGGGAGCCTCCTCTAAAATGTGGAGCAAATGACAGAGAAAATATCTGCGCATACTGCACGAAGTCAAATCAGCAGGCCAGGGCAGGAGACAAGAATGTAATAAGTGTGCACAAGCCAAGAGTAGATTATTCATCCAAAAGATGTCTTCCACCACCTCACCTACCTTCCAAACCGAAGCAAGAATTCATTTTTCATATCTCTATAGCAGGTCTAACCTAGGAGCTCTAGAATATAAGACCCATTTTATCCTTATCTTTGATCATGTATTAATAAAGTAATAGCCATTAAAATGCATTTGTGAAAGATTAATTACAAAGCTTTTGAGTGTTCCCAGTTTCTCATGGCAGAATATCAACAGTGAAATCTTTCCAACTGCATTTTGAGATGGGGCAAAATTCTTTTTTTCCCAGCTTTACTGAGAGAGAATTGACAAATGGGGTGAAATTCTTAACAGTTCTTATGAGTAGTTAGAGGAAGAAGGCAGGATATTAGGTCAGGGAATTTTGAAACCAGGAGTACACTAGCCAAAATCATGCCAATTGAAGGCTGACTATAATACACACTATTTGGGGCAATTTTTTAGATGGTATATACAAGAGTGAATGCGAATTGCAACAGGCCTAGGGTATCCAGGCATAGTCAGGAAATACCCTGGATAATGGATATACCAACGGGGAAAATCTCTAAGGCTGTACTGATGAGTTAAAAGGATACACACAGCACTACAAAATATTAAAGCTTAACAACTGTTTTCTGACAACTCGTGAGACATAGACAAAAATTTCACAAGAGAATAGATCACCATTATAAGACAGTTATATATTTGCGGCTTTCACGCCCTTTTCGGAGGCCTGCTCTCTTCTTTGCTCTGTATCTTTGAAATCGTCTTGCCATATGCTAATGATCGCCAAGTCTTCATCTTGTTGTCACAAGCTCTTCCAGCCTGAGACACTATCTATATAGTAACTGTTCGTGGAAGTCCTAGGCTTGTCAGTCAAGGAGTCTCATCCTGCGTGAGCTCCAGCTCCTATGCTGCCTATCTCAGCTCATACCATCATCTCACTTACCCAAGACTAAATCCCAAAGCCATTTCGGAAGCCACATTTGCTCAATGTACAGGCCCCAGGCCTCTCTGCTGCAGGCCCCCTTCTGTCACTGCTGCCTCGTTCAGGCCTTTGCGCCTCTGCCCTGGAAGAGCCTCCTCATTGCTCTTTCTGGCTGATCTCAGCTTCTGTCTCCCCTCCATTCACTCCAACCCATGGCCAGCAGGCTCAACTTCTATACATATCTAATGACATCTTCCCTGAAAAGCACAGAAATGGTGCTCCCTACTTTACAGGATAATCTATCTACACACAGCATTCAAATACTTTATGGTCTGGCTCCAACCTTCTTATCTAACCTTATCTTCATCTGTTGCCTTCCTTCCCACATACCCTACATCTCAACTGTTTTGCTATTCCCCCTAACACACCGCTGGTTTTCTCACACCTATGCAATTGTGTGAGTCCTCCTCTGTGCTCAGAATGGTTTCTCTTTACATTTGCCACCTGGCAAACTACAGCTCATGCTTTAAAGACCCATTTCAAATGTCACTACCTGGTGAGTGTATCCACAAACCTTCCCACACAGGTGTACACAAATACTTCTGGTCTGAATCCCCCAGCACCTGTGCTAAGTGTATGATACTACAGACTATGACCATACATACTTGTGGGTCTTCTCCACCAGATCATGAGTCCCTTTATAAGACAGAACCCGCCTGACTAGGCGGTGGCGCAGTGGATAGAGTGTCAGACTAGGATGTGAAAGACCCAGGTTCGAGACCCTGAGTCGCCAGCTTGAGCGCGGGCTCATCAGGCTTGAGCAAAAAGCTCACCAGCTTAGACCCAAGGTCACTAGCTCGAGCAAGGGGTTACTCGGTCTGCTGAAGGCCCGTGGTCAAGGCACGTCTGAGAAAGCGATCAATGAACAACTAAGGTATCGCAACAAAAAACTGATGATTGATGCTTCTCATCTCTCTTTGTTCCTGTCTGTCTGTCTGTCTCTCTCTCTCTCTCTCTCTCTCTGTCTCTGTTAAAAAAAAAAAAAAGTATCTCTATAAGACAGAACCTGTTTCATCTTTATGCTCAAGTCCACTGTGGAGTGCCCAGCACATAGCTGGAACTCTGCATATGTATGTTAAAAATAAATTTAAGACCCTGGCCGGTTGGCTCAGCGGTAGAGCGTCGGCCTGGCATAAAGAAGTCCCGGGTTCGATTCCTGGCCAGGGCACACAGGAGAAGCGCCCATCTGCTTCTCCACCCCTCCCCCTCTCCTTCCTCTCTGTCTCTCTCTTCTCCTCCCGCAGCGAGGCTCCATTGGAGCAAAGGTGGCCTGGGCACTGGGGATGGCTCCTTGGCCTCTGCCCCAGGCTCTAGAGTGGCTCTGGTCACGGCAGAGCGACACCCCGGAGGGGCAGAGCATCGCCCCCTGGTGGGCAGAGCGTCGCCCCTGGTGGGCGTGCTGGGTGGATCCCGGTCGGGCGCATGCGGGAGTTTGTCTGACTGTCTCTCCCCGTTTCCAGCTTCAGAGAAATACAAAAAATAAATAAATAAATAGATAGATAAATAGATAAATAAATAAATAAATAAATTTAAGGCCCTGGTCAGCTGGCTCAGTGGATAGAGCGCCAGCCTGGCGTGCGGACATCCCAGGTTCGATCCCCAGTCAGGGCACACAGGAGAAGAGACCGTGTACTTCTCTTCCCCTCTGTCTCCCCCTTCTCTCTCTCTTCCCCTCTCACAGCCAGTTCCTTGTGTGGTTCGAGCCTCGGCCTAGGCATGGAGGATAGCTCAGTTGATTCAAGCATTGGTCCCAGACAGGGGCTGCCAGGTGGATTTCAGTCGGGGTGCATGGAGGAGGAGTCTGTCTATCTCCCCTCTTCTCACTTAAAAAATATTAAAAAATAAAAGTAAATAAATTTAAAATAAATAAATAAATTTTATCAAATACAGCTGGTTGTCAGCCTTATTTTTCCACTGCTCCTCTGCCAACAACAGCTGCTTTGTCTTGGCGACTTACAAATATCTCCACACACTTTTAAAAGCCAAGGTTTGCCCAGATAGAGACATGCTTCTCTATACTCACATATTAGTTGTATTTCTTGATCGGATGGCACATTTCACGCACTACAGACCAAGGAGGCACAGCTGGCAGGCGCCCCTGCCCTTATAAGCTGCCACACTACGCAGAAGGCACCGCAATGACTTGATTCCATAACCTTAACGTGAAAGCCTTCCTACTGCATATGTTAGTTTTAAGACATTCCCATAAAAATATGAAGAATTCTGATCATAAATAGTGTAAAGGTCACATTATTTATGTGACCTTATTTATTTATAATTAAAGGGTCACAATTTTTTTTGTTGTTTTGTTTTATAAATAAATTTTTATTAATTTTAATGGGGTGACATCAATAAATCAGGGTACATATATTCAAAGAAAACATGTCCAGGTTATCTTGTCATTCCATTCTGTTGCATACTCATCACCCAAAGTCAGATTGTCTTCCGTCACCTTCTATCTAGTTTTCTTTGTGCCCCTCCCCCTCCCCCTCTCCTCCTTCCCTCCTTCCCTCCCCCCGCACCCCATAACCACCACCTCTTAGTCTCGTTTTTATGTCCCACCAATGTATGGAATCCTGCAGTTCTTGTTTTTTTCTGATTTACTTATTTCACTCTGTATTATGTTATCAAGATCCCACCATTTTGTTGTAAATGATCCGATGTCATCATTTCTTATGGCTGAATAGTATACCATGGTGTATATGTGCCACATCTTCTTTATCCAGTCTTCTATTATTTTTTTTTTACAGTGATTAAAGCCTTTAAGCAAACTCTTGGCCAATACAGCAAGAATCCATAAAAGAGTAGTGTCCTTAACAAGTTCACCAAGTCCAAGTTGGCACTATCACCATGCCAAATCCCTGAAAGGGTCAGAATTTTATATTTTCTAATTTTCGAGAAAAATAAGTCTGACCAGAAACATTCCCATTTTTCTATTTCTTCCCGTTTCCTGTCAGTCTCCCCTACCAGCAGCCCTGACGACACAAGAGCAGCCTGCGGGCCGAGTGGGCTCCCGGAGGCCGGGGACTTGGGCCTAGCTGGCGTCTGGTCTAGAACCACGCCTCCCTCTGAAAGGTGCACCGGGAGCTTGCTAGCCCCTAATGATATTCATTCCCTCTACAGGAAAGCACAGCTCTCAGTTCTGCTCTGTTTCTTCCCTTTAATTAGTTCACACTTGTAAATCTTGTCATTTCAAGTAGATCACCTCCACACTTGAGTATACCTTTCTTTTGAATTCCTAATGGTGTCTAGTTGAGAGTATGCTTTAGAAGAATAAGTTTGGGGAGCTTAATTTTTTTTTTTTTTTAAAGTAAGAGCTTGACCTGCGGTGGCGCAGTGGATAAAGCGTTGATCTGGAAACACTGAGGTCACCAGTTCGAAACCCTGGGCTTGCCTGGTCAAGGCACATATGGGAGTTGATGCTTCCTGCTCCTCCCCCCTTCTCTCTCTCTCCTCTCTAAAATGAATAAATAAAAAATATTTTTTTAAAAAAAGGAAGATAACCAAAAGAACTGAAAGCAGGGACTCTGAGAGACACCCGGACACCCATGTTCACAGTAACATCGCTCACAATAGCCAAACAGTGGAAGCAAGCCAAGTGCCCATTGATAGGCAAGTGGATAAACAAAATGTGGTCTAGCCATACAATAAAATATTATTCATTCTTAAAAGGAAGGAAATTCTGCCACATGCTACAGCATGGATAAACCTTGAGGACATTATGCTCAAGTGAAATAAGCCAGCCACAAAAAGATGAATACTGTATGACGCCCCTTATCTGAGGCAGCTAGAGACAGAAAGGAGAATAGTGGTCACCAGGGGTTGGGGTGGGGGGACGCAGAGTTAGGGTTCAATGGGTAGAGGGTTTGAGTTTTTAAGATAAAAAATAGTTCTGGGGGTGGATGACGGTGAGAGTTGTACAACAATGTGAACACAGTCAGTTAATGCCACTGAACTGTACACTTCAAAATGGTTCATACATACTGTCTTCCATATAGCAGCTGTACCCCCACCAGTAGTACACAAGGCTTCTGAACTCTTCATATTAGGTATAGTTTACCACGATTGTTTTTTTAAAAAAGGAGAAACAGAATGCTTGAGAACCAATGAAAAGTAAAGACCTAAGTAACTAGCTGAAGTATCACAACATGAAGTGGTAGCAAGTTCTTTGACGAGGACTCAAAAGAACCCTTATAAACAACACTTCCCAAACCCACACAGACCTCTGAAACAACTTGAACTTAAAATGATTCAAAAATCCCAGTGCACTTTCTCATTTCATGAAATGAATGGGGGTAGAGAGACGTGGAGAATGAGGTGCTGGATGTGGGGCATGCCAGACTGACTCCACAGGAAGAGGAACTCCCTGCCCAGTCACTGGGCTGGTCAGTGCAGCTCAACCCAAGTTTAGAGATGAAGAAAGCCAAACGCATCCTCGCTCTTGAAATAGAAGAGCAGGTAAAATATTCAGTCAGAACAGAACCTGCATAATAGGTAGCAGCTTTGCAACTTGTAGAAAGTACACGTGCACAGACCCCAGCACGGTGATTTCCAGAGGGAAAGGGGTGGGCAGTAAAGAGGGTCAAGGGAGGAGAGACAGTGACGGAGGTAGCTCTGACTCGGGGTGGGAAACCCACACTACAATATGCAGATGATGTCTTACAGAACTGAACACCTGAAGCCTATGTAATTCTATTAACCAATGTCAGCCCGATAAATTCAATTTAAAAAAAGTAAATGGAGGCTAAGGTTGCAGAGTGTTTTAGAATGAGTCCTCCATGCCCTGATGGCCCATCGCCAGAGCACTGCCTTCCACTCTGCCCTGGGAGCCAGAGAAATGGCTGTCATAACTGACAAGCCCAACAGCACCAGCTACATCTATGGACTCAACGGGGAAACTTCTGTTCCTCGATGGAACCCACAGCCCAGGCGGCCTGAGCCCCACTCCTGACCTGTCCCGGGCACTCTTTCCTACATGACCACTCAGCGTTATCATGCTCTGTGCTTGTAGATTATCTGTACACTGACTCCGCAATCCCATCTCCTAACTGGGACTGGCGCATCCAAGGGAAGGCAGGAAGTTGCGGCGCTGCTGCGCAGGCCGACGGCAACAGTGTGCTGGGAAAGTTCGAAGAAAGCACTCGCTGCCCGGCTTTTCCTCCACTGGACAAGCACGTCCCTGGCTTCACTATCATAATGCCCAGGTGCAGAAAAATACGGAGAACCATGGCAAAGGGGATCCCCAGGGAAAGAAGTGAAAAACTGCTTATTAAATTGCAGGCTGGGCCCTGGCCGGTTGGCTCAGTGGTAGAGCGTCGGCCTGGCGTGCGGGGGACCCGGGTTCGATTCCCGGCCAGGGCACATAGGAGAAGCGCCCATTTGCTTCTCCACCCCCCACCCCCTCCTTCCTCTCTGTCTCTCTCTTCCCCTCCCGCAGGCAAGGCTCCATTGGAGCAAAGATGGCCCGGGCGCTGGGGATGGCTCCTTGGCCTCTGCCCCAGGCGCTAGAGTGGCTCTGGTCGCAGCAGAGCGACGCCCCGGAGAGGCAGAGCATCGCCCCCTGGTGGGCAAAGCGTTGCCCCTGGTGGGCGTGCCGGGTGGATCCCGGTAGGGCGCATGCGGGAGTCTGTCTGACTGTCTCTCCCCGTTTCCAGCTTCAGAAAAATACAAAAAATAAATAAATAAATCAATTGCAGGCTGGAGCCCCACAGACTCGGATATCCCGTGTGCAGCGGACTCCTCTCCCATGTCGTGAGCTTGCAAAGTTAAGCAAGCATCACCAAGCAACCTTCAGTAGGAATCTTCCCCAACTCAGAAGCGAGTATTATATGAAGTTCCAGAGGAAAGCCTACAAAGAAAAACCCCAGTAGAA
This sequence comes from Saccopteryx bilineata, assembly GCF_036850765.1. Classification (NCBI taxonomy): domain Eukaryota; kingdom Metazoa; phylum Chordata; class Mammalia; order Chiroptera; family Emballonuridae; genus Saccopteryx; species Saccopteryx bilineata. The sequence continues at coordinate 66,224,527 of NC_089500.1, forward strand.
ACCTTCAGGAGTCCCCTTCATGTTGTCAGATTGCACCGTTTATTCCTGGCTCCGTCTCTGCTGTCTGCCTGTCCTCCTCAATCCTGCCCATGTCTCCCTCTGCCCAATTCATTACGTTTCCAAAACGACTTTCCAAGGTGAATGTACTTCACATCTCACGCTCTACTGCAAACACTCAACTTTGTTGGAGGTCAAAGCCTTATTGAGAATCCCATTAAATCCCTGGCTTTCTCTGTAGAAACAGGCACAATTTCAAGGAATTCACAAATCTCCTGGGTCCTCGAGGGGTTAAAAACTTCTGTCCCAGTGGCCTCCTTCCATTTCCTTTTCTGCACTGAATTTGAGAAACACTTGGCAACCTACCTCTATTTGTAAGAATTATGTAACTATAACAAATTTTAAGAATCCAGAAGGACTCCTTCTGAACGGGTGGCCCATCCACCACACTGATATCAAGACTCTAAGAGGAGGGATCTCAGATAGACTCAAAGAGACACTGCCAGTCTGACACCCAGCAGCCCTGAAGGGCACCTCCCACTCCCAGTGACTGCCCTCACACATGTACCAAATGCGACTTCGTGGGGACCGCTGAGACTCCGTCTGCTACAGCTGGCATCAGTTGCCACAGGCAAGTCACCACAAAAATCTGACCTTGGAAAGCACATTTTACACTTGAGTGCTGTTCATCCGGGTGACACCAAGCGGGGAGCAGGGAGGCAGGAAGACAGACAGAGACAGTGCCAGGGCAGGCTGCCAGGCACTGCCCCCCACAGGCTGCAGAGGCTGCCTCGCCCACACAGAGCGACTCCGCCCACAAAGCCAAATTTCTGAGCTGCTGCTGAGAAGCCCATAAAAAGCGATGCTATTTCTAAGCTCCCGCACCATGGAAAGATACACACGCCACCAAGCAACCCACAATCTCTGGAAATTTTATTTTTATACTCTTCCCCACGCCCCTCTCCCAAGCCTCCCCCACAAAGTTTTTAGGTGGAAAATTTGTTAGCTTTTTAGCAGTCTGACACTACCATGCTAGGCACCCACTGGTGAAGCTGCTAGCATGTTTGGTTTTAAAGAGAAAAGTAAAGGTGTTTTTCTAATACAAATCTGAATGTCTACTTAATAAGAAAATAATATGTATAATCTAATAATAGAAGAACAGATCCAACAAATAGCAGAGGAAAAATCCCAAGTTCCAAGGCCACAGACAGAAATGACAGAGGTAATGAGTTTCTCTTCCCAGCCTCTGAAAGTGGTATTCCTGCCCTGGCTGACTGGCTCGGTTTGTTAGAGCCTTGTCTGGAAGCAGAGGTTGCCAGCTGGTCTGAGTCCTGGGCAGGGCACATACAGAAACAGATCTCGCTCTCCCTTCTTCTCTCTCTAAAATCAATTCATAACAAATTTTGGATAAAGTAAATGAATAAATAAATAAAAATAGAAGCGGTATTCCTGCCTGCTGGCCTTCCCTTTTGCACTGCTGTTTTCCCCTAATTCAAACTTGGCTCACAGGATCCCTGGTGCCCTTGCTGAGTTTCAATTATTTACAGTGCACTCTTAACCTTGAAGCTGAAGAACGAGGGAAAGCGACGAGCAGGAGCTCCGACCTGAGTCCCCTGATGCTGCGTAGACATGGGGTAGGCTGGAGGAAGGGCCTGGATAAGACCTGGAAAGCCCTTCTGGTTGGTTCTCAGAAGCCAAGGAGGAACCTAAAACTATGCTCTGTCCCAGAAGCCCACCCACTGGGAACCTTGGCTCTACCTCCCTGATGAAAACCTGCAAGGCTAGAGGAGCACCGACCTCCAACTGCCCCACTTCCCCAACAGACAGGAAGTCTTAGTACAGCCTCTGAATGACCTTAACCTAACGGTGAGACAGAGTGTAAATCCTCCTTCATGTCAGGGAATCCCCAGCACAACACGGTCATTTATTTACACCATAGCTCTCAATGTTTTTGTTTGATTTCATGTTCATGGTTTAATCTATTTCACTGTACACTACACCAAGGACACCTCCAGAGAAAACAAGCATTACTCTATTTACCAGAGTAGACATCAGGGGCCTAACACAAGGTTACCCTTCCCCCAGCACTACTGATCCTCTTTGATTTACCTTAAAAGTTTAAATTTAGCACAAGGATGCATTACTTACATCTAAAGTTATTTGTTCATTGCTGGAGCATCTCCCCACTGGGGCCACATGTCTAATGCTAGAAGCTTTTCAAATGACTCCCTGGTCCTCACCATCCAGTTCAGATCCCTTAAAGACTGAAGAAAACCAACAGAGAAGTGGGATTTCCCCCACCTAAACCTTTCTTATCTGTGCTGAGAGCCAACCAGATCTAAGTCCGAGATCTCGTTCTCTCCTGAAGAGGACAGAAAATGGAGCACAAGTTTGAAGAATGATTTCTTCACTTACATCCAGCTGAGTCCCCAGCACCAGCACACCACCATGCCTGGCTCTAGCAAGTAAGCTCCTCAGCAACCCTCCTCAGTCCCGAAAGAGGACAGAGAGATCTGTGCCTCTAGGCTCTCTCTTCCTCTAACCATGTCAGCACACAGTCCCGAGGGAAGAGCCAGCATTTGGATGCAAAAATCATCACTGACATGCACTGAGCTCCTACTGTGCATTAAACGCTGAATTAAGCATCTTCACAAAATTTCACAAGATAAATATTATCCCATTTAAAGATGAGAAGGGTTGAGACTCACAGAGGGTGAGACTTGCCATGGGTAACACGGTGCACGATGACAGTGGCAAGGACAGAACCTGAGCCGACCTTACACATGTCACGCGACACGGCAAAAGGCACACACGTCACTGGACTTATCAAGGAGGCTGAAGTTTTAAAATACATGTAGTAACAACCTAAATGTGGGGACCCAGCCCATTTTAAAAGCAACTCTTAAAAATCCAGTTACACTAAGACAGGCGCATTCTGTAGTTAATGCAAAACTCCAGACCTCGTCGGGCCTTCCCTCCCAGCCAAGCAAACACGGCACCGGGACCTGCCGCCTGTCTGTCTTATCAGCACTTAGGAACATCTCACGGTCCAGCTGTGAGCTTTAAGGGCCAGGACTTTACAAGTAACAAAGCAAATCTCAAGCCCGAGATGGTCCACTCTAAGAACCTATCTTAGACACGCAAAAGTTCTTGTGACACCTCAGAATCCCAGCATGAGCTTGAGAATGACCGGAGACGCACGAGCGACATGCAGCTTTGCAGACGGAGGTCTGTCTTTCGCTGCTCTGAATTCAGAGGGAGCAAAGGAGCTTCGTATTTAAAACCCATACGCAGTAATACAGTCAAGAAAAAGTTTTCCATTACCAATTTTGAAAGTTGCTTAAAATAACTGACAGAAGGCAGTAACCCCATATATGGGGGGGAATTGGAAACTTACATAATTTGCAAGAATTATTCCTACTTTTATTGAAATTTTGTACATCAAGCCACCCAGTCTCCTTAGGGGCACAGTCCACTGATATCCTCAGTAAAATTCCGCTTAAAGACAGTTTTCGTTTTTGGTGGGAAAAGTCAAAAAGGACTGCATCTGAGATGATGAAAGAGAAATTAAACCATATATCTGGCCCTGTTAAAGATGAGTTGCCACCGCCACTTGGAGCTGGTGGTGGGTGTGCCAAATTATAGAAGAAAAATAGCCCAACGCAGCCACACTCAGCAAGTCAGGGAAGACAAGGGATTCTCAAACATCATGCTGCCCTGTTGAGTAATAAAGAATCACGAATGAGAAGTATTTCCTCAGGCATTAAACATCTATGAGACACACAGCCTGAACGCTCCCCCTAAAAGCTGACTGTCCACCCTGAGAGAGCCCATTGAATGGGCTCTGAGTTGACAGCTATCTGGTAGTGAAATCCATGCCGGAATTACACACACTCAGCAATACAGAGGAACTATACCCACACAGGTTCAAAGTGTGGTTTGTCACACACTGTGTACTTCTTAGCACCTCCAATTTTAGGAAGGTTCCAAATGGTGGAAAGTCCATTTACATTCACGTTTCTATGAGACTCAATGAGGAAGCACATTAAATCCCTCCCGAATCTCCAACTGCCTCATCTGTTTCCAACTAGCACAGACAAAAAGGCTAAATGAGCCTCCAGAAGGGATAATCATCAATTCATTTCATTTGACAAAAGTGTTTTTGAATTCCTGTGTACCAGGAAGTGTTTTAGGCCCTAAAGATAAAAAGAAAAGTGAGCGGGTGGGGGAGGCCAACTCTTGACCTTACAGAGCTCACATTCTAGTAAAAAAATTGGCCTAAATAATGAGTTATACTTGGCACATTAAAAATTTAGGAAAAAAGCTACACTTCATATTTTATAAACTTTCTTCCTTTCCTGAAGACTCATCTGTTTCTTCAGCCGAAGCTCTCCGCAGCCTGGCACTTGAGCAGGACAGGAATCGCTAAAATCACTGACACAACAGAGGCACAGAGGCATGAAGAGGCCGTCCCAGGTGACGAGCTGGTGGCGGGCAGGCTGAGGGGAGCAGGGTGCCCCTGGCACCCTCGCTGACTACCCCCGCTGGGGCTGGCTCCGATTCAGGCTTGGAGTCGGAGGATGTCCGGAGATGACCGAAACACCGAAGTGTCACCTACGCTTCTATATCCTTACAGAAACCCCAAGGCCCGGGCCGCTTACACCCCACCCTCCAAAAAGAAACACACAGGCACACAACAGAAACCCAAATGCAGTAAATCAGGAAGTCAGCCCCCTTCACTGTGGCACTACTCATACAAAGAAAAACCTGCTCACTTGATGTCACCGTGGCTGAGAGAGAAAGAAACTGACATTTACGCAGTGTGCGCTATATGCCGACTGCTGTTTTAAGGATGGTGGCTCACTTACTTCTTGTGGCAACCACATTATTACCCTCAGTTTATAAAGTAAGAAACCAAGCAAGGCCCTGGCCGGTTGGCTCAGCGGTGGAGCGTCGGCCTGGCGTGCGGGGGACCCGGGTTCGATTCCCGGCCAGGGCACATAGGAGAAGCGCCCATTTGCTTCTCCACCCCCCCTTCCTCTCTGTCTCTCTCTTCCCCTCCCGCAGCCAAGGCTCCATTGGAGCAAAGATGGCCCAGGCGCTGGGGATGGCTCTGTGGCCTCTGCCCCAGGCGCTAGAGTGGCTCTGGTCGCGGCAGAGCGACGCCCCGGAGGGGCAGAGCATCGCCCCCTGGTGGGCAGAGCGTTGCCCCTGGTGGGCGTGCCGGGTGGATCACGGTCGGGCGCATGCGGGAGTTTGTCTGACTGTCTCTTCCCGTTTCCAGCTTCAGAAAAATAAAAAAAAAAAAAAAAAAAAAAAGAAAGAAACCAAGCAAAACAAAGAATTTAGAACAAGAAATAAAGAATCTCTTTCTCACAGATCTTAAACATTCTTAAGTATCTGGGCATTAAATATTAAATGCTCAGGCTGAGCAGTTCAACTTATACAAGTTGAATAGCAAAGTTATTCTTCTTCAGGTATTTTAGTAAATCCAGAAATATTTATTTTATATATACTCACAGCCCGTTGTGAATATACTAGTGCATTAAACAAAAAAGTCATATATAATCTGATATCATGCAACTTTCCTCCTATTAGAAAAAAACTAAATTAGTAGTTTTCACACCTAGAAGTCGGTATAACTTTCTTGAGAAGAACACCATCTCAGAATGGTTAGTGCTGTGACAAGCTCTGCTTCACAAACATTATCAAAAAGAAGAGTCTAAATTCTACTCACCTGTTACGCTGTATGAATGCCGACGCCCGTTCTTGAAATGGTCTTACAAGAGAGAGCAGTTTGATGTTACAAATGTAGAGCTTGAACTGCTAAAAGGAAAAATAAAAAATTTCAGTGAGCTATTTCCTGCGTTCACTTAACACACCATCCCCTTCCCTAAGTGCCAAAAAATATTTGACAACTATCGCAATTAAAGTCACAAATATATACAAAAATGGATAAAATAAGCATATAAAAATAAGCAACAAATAATAAAGAAAAGGAAGAGGGAATAAGTAAAAACTCTGGGGTAAGGAATGCGACTGAACAGGGCACAAGATCTCCCTGCCGGCTCTCTATGGACACGGGGGCACCGAGTCCTTCTCTTTCAGTCAAAGGGTCCACACTCGTTCCTCCAAACACACAGGCCTTTTCGTCAGTAAAGGGACACAGACAAATAATGGACAATATCCTTATTGGATTCATCGTTTTTTAAAATCATACACATGCTAATTATGCTTGTGAAAAGACCATCATCTTTCTTAACAATACAAATTAGCCTGCGACCACACACCCACACACCCACCCTTAACCGCAAAGAGGGCAGGCCCAGCCGCACCTTTTTCTTCCCATGAAGTTCTTGTTCAGTTCTGTGGGAGCAGCACCAACCCCACTTAATGCAACCCTAGCGAGGGTGATAACACCCATGATTCTGTCCCCAAGGCTGTCTTCACACCTGCCCTCCTCCCAGCTGGTAGAACATCCTCTCTTTAATCCTCCAGACTCTGTCCACTTCCAGGTCGCACAATCTGTCACCAGCATACTCATCCCAACTTGATGAGTACACTGTGTGTGCATCAAGCCATCCCGGGTCACACGAGGTGACCGCCTTACAAAGCAGTTTCAGGTAAACTCAGTCAGCTCTGCCTCAGATACCACAAACACCGCTCAGCACCCAGCCTGCCAATGTGTAGGATTATACTCCTGTCCAAGGTTGAATAAGCCACCATCTGTCTAGCTTGTGTGCTGCAGTGTACTTTCCAGGAGACTTGTTCCTCAAAGTGGGCTTCTGCCATATGTCACTCCTGAGTGATCAGCCAATGCTAAGACATCCAGATAAACAAAATGACTGTGTCTAGCCAGAGGAGACTGCGAGATTCCTATAGAGGTCTGCCCCAAATACATGAGCCAAACACCTACCTGTTTTTATGTAACTCCTTCCTGTCATGACTCACCCCTCCCGTTTTCTACCTACTAGAGCAGGGGTCCCCAAACTACGGTCCCCTGAGGCCATTTATCCGGCCCCCGCCGCACTTCCGGAAGGGGCACCTCTTTCATTGGTGGTCAGTGAGAGGAGCATAGTTCCCATTGAAATACTGGTCAGTTTCTTGATTTAAATTTACTTGTTCTTTATTTTAAATATTGTATTTGTTCTCATTTTGTTTTTTTACTTTAAAATAAGATATGTGCAGTGTGCACAGGGATTTGTTCATAGTTTTTTTTATAGTCCGGCCCTCCAATGGTCTGAGGGACAGTGAACTGGCCCCCTGTGTAAAAAGTTTGGGGACCCCTGTACTAGAGGAAGAAACAATCCACTTCTGGTTTTCCAGAGGATACATTTTCTTCCTTGATGGGAGTGCTCTCATCAGTCTCCCCAGGATTTGAATGCTCACATTGCTTGGGAACAGAGGTCAGAGGAATCGCCAGAAATGCATTGTGGTGGGCAGAATTCCGAGGTGAATTCTGCCCCCGACCGGTCACACCTCTGTATGAACCCCTCCCTTGAGTGCAGGCAGAATCTGAGACTTGCTTCTAACCAACAGAACATGGCAAAGGAAGACGATGCCAAGTTACACCAGGTAAGACTCCAACTCAGTAGAATAGGGAGTGAAAGACTCACTTTCTGGCTTTAAAGAAGAGAGCTGCCTCGTGGTGGTGACAGAGCTGCTGAGGGGGACACCTAGCAAGGACCTGCAGGGGCCTCTAAGGGCTGAGAGCAAGCCCCCAGCTGGAAACAGGGACATAGTCTCACAACGACAAAAAAAAGTTCTGCTAACAAACTTGACTAAGCTTAGAAGTGGAATCTTCCCCATTCACACCTTCAAAGGAAACAGGGCTGGGCCACTACCTGACTGCAGCCTTCTGAGAGCTGAGCTGAGAGCCAGTTCAACGGCGCTCAGGCTCCCAACCCACAGAAACTGTAAGATAACAGGTGGGAGTCAGTTCAAGGTACGAAGTGTACAGTAATTTGTTGTGCAGCAATAGAAAACAAATTTAATTTAGTAATTAATTAACTATGGGGATACACAAACTATACATGTATTAAATGCACACACAATTATACATCAGAATAGCCCTCTCTACCTGCCTCATCCACCCATAAGTGAAGATTCACTTATCCTACTTGACCACGAGCAACTTATGGGCGAGAACCACATCACCACCCCCTGGCATCCCCAAGATACTGCAGAGTCTGTGGCACAGAGGAGGCCCTTCACATTTTAAAAAAATAATCCTAATTAAAAGAATTATGATTTGTCAATCTCTAGTTACTGTAGCCAGGCCAAGGGAATGGGACTCACACAAGCCTTCAGAGCAGAGACAGGGGTCACCAAACTTTTTACACAGGGGGCCAGTTCACTGTCCCTCAGACCGTTGGAGGGCCACCACATACAGTGCTCCTCTCACTGACCACCAATGAAAGAGGTGCCCCTTCCAGAAGTGCAACGGGGGGGGGGGGGAATAAATGGCCTCAGGGGGCCGCCTGCGGCCCGCGGGCCATAGTTTGGGAACGCCTGGTTAGAACTTCAAAATTAATTTCAAAATAGGTGGGAGACAAAGCCTCATGCCGACGCCTAAATGGCAAATTCCTAGTTTTCAGTACTGGTTATTCCATTTTACCTGTGAACCTGAGTGTGTGCTCAGAAATGTTCTCACGGGGATGGCGGAAGACCTGACTGGAGGGAGGGGAGATGAATGCACAATGCAGTGTTCAGATGATGGGTTGTAGAATTGTGCACCTGGAACCTGTATAATTTTATTAACAGGTGTCACTCCAATAAATTCAATAAATTTGTTTAAATAAAATACTTAGCATTAAAAAAGGCATGTTGCTTAGTAGTTTTCTTTTTGCCAGAAATCCTTGCCACTTCTCTAGCATTTGGCTATCGATCTAACAGCTGAGAGGTAAAAACAAAAAAAAATTCCTAAGAAATTTCTCAAAGATTTTGTGACTCGTCCTTAAGTTTCCATTGATATCAGTAATTCATTCCCAATCAAAACATAAAAGCCTGTACAGGTCAAATAACCGAATTCTAATTCTAAAACAAAATGCTAATCCAATTCCCTGACAAACCTATTGCAAAAGTTCTTTAAGATTTTATTTATTTTTAAACTGTTCATTTTTAACTCTTTAGAGCAAGATTTTATTTAATCTCTGTTTAAAATAAAAGTTGAATATATTGTTTCTGCTCTCCTTAAGAGATGAATTGCTGCTTCTCATTACAGAAAAGGTTGTGACTAAGGTTGTATTCATTTTAGATTTTGAAAGACCTGGTTTACTAAAGGGGCTATTTTAAAATATTCAAACCAGTTAAGTTACATAAGAGAATACAAAATAAAAGCATCATCATTCATTACAGAAACTTATATTCAGCACCCTATTAAATACTCCCGCTCCCTCATAAATCACTCGGTAAACCAGAGCCTTATCTCCAGGGTCCCTCATCCCGGGTGCTCCATCTCTCAAGCAGCAGTTCTCACACTCGAGCCAAGAAAAACTAAAAACACCAGCTCCATGACATACAAGGCAGAGAATTTCCATAAACTCACCCCTTTCTGTCAGCATAATTTTGACTCTCTTGGGCCCATCTCTACGTGTGAAAATAGCCAATGGCCCACAGCAGGGCACTGGGGGGTCCCTGAGACCCTCCCTATGCAGAGGACGAAACAGACCCAGATGATAGACTCTACCCAGTTGTTCACCCTTAGTTCTAGTCAGTGCGTGTTCTTTCCATGTCTTACGAAACAGCTCAGCACAAACTCCAGTGCCTCAGAAGAAGAGGACTGAGTATTAATGTTGTGTCCCCGCAAAGGAAATTAAGCCTTCAGAAGAACGGGTCACTTGAGAGGAAGGCGCTGAAGAGAGTTAATTAGCACAGGCAATCACAGAAGGTGCAGGCAGGGTTCCCCTCAGGCACAGCACACCCCGCTGCTCAGAGCGTTTGCAGAACCTACACATGGCTTTCCGAAGTGACAAAGTATGGTCCTGTGGGGCTAAGGGTCTCACTACCCACAAACCAGCCCCTCAACGACACGCTGCCAGCAGCTCACACAGCATCGTCAGCTCGGTGGCTGCAGTTTAGGACCCGTGAACCGGCGGAGGCAGAGCAAGCACAGGCAGAGCGCAGGAACCCGAGGAGTCACACGCGGCAAGGACCTCTCTCACACGCACCAAGGACGTGATACCTGGACGGCAGAAGACTGAACCACCAGGAGGGAAGTGAGGCACACTTCTTCTTAATCTTCACAACGTTCTCACTTTCTCCTTCAGGCAAAGGAGGGCGTGTGTCCCCGACAAAGGCTGAGAGAGGAACCGGGCCCTAGGTTTCCTTCCTTTCTCTGAAACAAAACTGGCACTGGCAGGCGACCTGGTCCTGTGAAGTGGTGCCATTTAACACGCAGTGACCCCTGGAGACAAGAGGAGAGAGCCGCTTCAAGGAAATCATAAACTGGGACAGGGAAACACACGAAGAAGTAGGTAATGTACTTCGGTGTTACAAAAAAGAAATAAAGGGAAGAAAAAGAGGTCTCCTTCCAGAACCATTTTTGCTTTACGACATTTCTCAGAAATGTTGAGGCGTGCCTTAAGAATGGAGCCAGGCACAGTAACGTGCAGGGACTTCATGTCAGGTACATTTTCAAGACACAAAATGCATGTTTGCATTCATCTAACCCATAAATGCTAAAAGGTTTGTTGTGATTCTTTCTCTCGTGAAGCTGAATTATTTCAGAGTAAGCTAATGCCAAGAAATACCAGCCACAGGTGTGTCTTCGTGGCCCAAGTCCTCAGCACAAGGATCTGCTTTCCCACTTGCTGGACTGCTGAGGGTCCCACAGGAAGCCATGCCACCAGCACTGCAGAGCCCAGGCTGACAGGCAAGCCACCAGCCCTGGAGTGGCCACACAGAAGGTCCAGCCATCAGGAAACAGCCAAGGGCTTGACAAGTTGTTTCGTAACAAAGCATCAGAAACCATTTCATTGGCGCCCTTCAAAATCGAGGAGACGGATTTCCTCCCAACAGACAGGCAGCCAGACTTGAGGACGGAGAGGGATCCCGGAGCCAGAGGCTGTCTATCGGCTGTCTCACTTACTTCTAGCAGAGTTTTCTGTTCCCAAAATAGAAATGAAAGACCTCTTCAAAGCAGATGCATTGTTTCCTGGGAAGAAATAAGGCATGGCAACAGCCACGCCCACAAACAATCTCTTCTGTAGCACAAAGAACCAGCCAAGAGGCCTTTCCTGGGGTCCAACTGAAGTGATTAGCTTCTTCAAAGACTTGGTCCCCAAAAGTCCCTTGGGAGGCACACCTAAAGGACAAAGGCAGTCCAGATGGACTCGCACACACACCTCCTCTAGTCCAACACAAGACAGAAACGGCCTCCCAGGTCTGAACTGACAAGACAGCAGGGTGGCCAGAGACTTTCAGAGAAAAGTCCCCGTTCCAGGCCCTTCCTGCCTGGCCTCCCCCTGCCACCAAGGAACAGTTTCAGTCAAAGCAAAACAGACCGTCATCTGTCTAAAGCTAAACACCAGACAGGTTTCCTGTCTTCCTTGCTGGTTTGGTTTGAGTTCTTCAGGCCGCACAGTATGGAGGTTCCGTCTCCTAAGCCAGTTGTCCCCAACCCCCAGGCCGCGGACCGGTACCAGTCCGCAGACAAGAATAAATAACTTACATTATTTCCGTTTTATTTATATTTAAGTCTGAACGGTGTTTTATTTTTAAAAAATGACCTCTGTTACATCCGTCTAAGACTCACTCTTGACGCTTGTCTCGGTCATGTGATACATTTATCTTGTCCCACCCTAAAGGCTGGTCCGTGAAAATATTTTCTGACATTAAACTGGTCCATGGCCCAAGAAAGCTTGGGGACCACTGTCCCAAGCTTAATAAAGGCCAGAGCCATCTATGAGGAAAGCAGGACAGGGCCACTCAGAGAAGGCGGTGCTGGGGAGCAGCTCCCGGCCAGCACGGCGGCCGGGCCTCCTGGAGAACACGACACAGCACACAGAAGCGCACGCACACACACACACACAGCCTCCTGGAGAACACGACACAGCACACAGAAGCACACACACACACACACAGCCTCCTGGAGAACACGACACAGCACACAGAAGCGCACGCACACACACACACACAGCCTCCTGGAGAACACGACACAGCACACAGAAGCGCACGCACACACACACACACAGCCTCCTGGAGAACACGACACAGCACGCAGAAGCGCACGCACACACACACACACAGCCTCCTGGAGAACACGACACAGCACGCAGAAGCGCACGCGCGCGCACACACACAGCCTCCTGGAGAACACGACACAGCACGCAGAAGTGCACACGCACACACACACACACACACACACACAGCCTCCCGGAGAACACGACACAGCACGCAGAAGCGCGCACACACACACACACACACACACAGCCTCCTGGAGAACACGACACATGGAGAACACGACACAGCACGCAGAAGTGCGCGTGCACGCACACACACACACACACAGCCTCCTGGAGAACACGACACAGCACGCAGAAGCGCACACGCACACGCACACACACACACACACACAGCACACGCTGAGGGGCAGTGGAAACCTGAGGATGGATGCCTCAGGATCGCAGGAGGAAGAAGCAAATGTTTCATAGCATAAAGGGCGGGCAGTTTTTTTTTAACAAAGCTAGAAAGAGCACCTTGAGAAAATAACAAAAAGGGGATGATTTCTATTAAGGGGTATTCAAGTTTAACAGTAAAAAGTTTCCTAGTTATTTCCAAACTCAAGGGGAAAAAGACCAGATTGACACCTCCACTGAAGGTCACAAAGTACTCGAAAGGGATGAAAAACTTGACAATTACTGGAAGAGATCAAGATCCCTGTTTCGCTCCTCAAGCAAGCAGTGCTGACTCATTTCCCAAGCATCCTGGAAGGGGTTCTCAGGGTCAAAGTATGCTCTTTAAAGCACAAAGCACACGTCCAAATGGACGTGTTACCATAGCTGCGAGGAGCCAACCAGAAACAAATACTCAGTCACTGTGACATGTCCATGAGCATGTCACCTGGGGCATTGTGAGAGGCAGAGCCACAGACACAGCCTGCCCGGGGTTCAAATCCAAATCCGCCACTTACTGCCCACAAGACCCCAAGCAAATCACTGATGCTGAACTCGGCCACTAACAAATGAAGATAAGGTTATCCATCTGCAGGTCATCACAGAGAGTAAGAGAAACAATAGGGGCCTCAGTATTTTACTGTAAATACTAATATACCTGTAGTCACACGATATAAAGACCACCATTGCTTCTGATCAGAGAAAACTGACCGCTGATACATGTGACCCATTCCCGAAGTACCTACTCCCAAAAAGTCCCCCGGGGTTTCCACAACCTCCATGCAACTGTTCACTCGGTCCCCTCAGCGTTCCTGGGGTCTTCTGTACATTTCCAGGTCTCCCCCACGAGAATACCAACGCCCGGGCACAGGCCTCATAGTTTCGGGGTCTTTTATACAACTATATATGCACGTCCACATCTGGCATTTCCCAGAATAGCAGCCTCCAGGGGAACACTCGAACCACATGCCCACCTTTCACATCTTACAAGAGGTGAAGTGTCTTGACCTAATCACACAGGTGCATCAACTTCCAGGGAGCAGAGCTCTGGGACTCTCTCTCTCTCTCTCTCTCATCTCCCTCACCATGAAACTTGCTCTGCCCCTGGCCTCCACTTATCACAGTGCCCACCTTGTAAGACAGAACATTTGCCACTGCCATTACAAACATCCTAATCACCTGCATACCTACCACCCAGCCCTGGGCCACGGGGCCTCAACATGCCCATCAAAGAGTAAGGCAGGCTTGCTCTAAGAAATAGCCTCACACATCTAGGATTCTGAGCTCCAGTATCCCCTGCTCTTTTTGACTTCCTGTTTGGACACTTAATTATGATGAGAAGAAATCAAATAAATAAACATGCTACGGCATCTTGGGCGTTCATTTCTAGGTAGTAATAGTAATAACAGTAACAATAAAGCCAATTTTCATTTAATATTTGCTCAGTGCCCAGCCTCCCACTGGATGTACGTTATCTCATTTAATCATCACAGCAACCTTATGTGGGGGTCATCAGTATTCTCAGCTGACAGGTAAGAAAAGCAGAGTCTAGAGAACCTTGGTCTCTTGTCCAGGGTGACACAGCTCTTAAGAGACACAGTTAGGATCTGAACCCTACTCCATACCTACAAGCAGAGCCACACAGCAATAAAAAAACAAATGGTTATAATAAGAAACAAAGAATAGCCAAGGTATCAAAAACTGAAAATGCTTTGTTCTTGGGAATTCCTTTACAATTCCTTTGAAAATTTTTGTCATATTATTTTCTTTTTTTTTCTTTGCATTTTTTTTTTTGCATTTTTCTGAAGCTGGAAACAGGGAGAGACAGTCAGACAGACTCCCGCATGCACCCGACCGGGATCCACCCAGCACGCCCACCATGGGGCGACGCTCTGCCCACCAGGGGGCGATGCTCTGCCCATCCTGGGGGTCGCCATGTTGCGACCAGAGCCACTCTAGCGCCTGAGGCAGAGGCCACAGAGCCATCCCCAGCGCCCGGGCCATCTTTGCTCCAATGGAGCCTTGGCTGCGGGAGGGGAAGAGAGAGACAGAGAGGAAAGCGCGGCGGAGGGGTGGAGAAGCAAATGGGCGCTTCTCCTGTGTGCCCTGGCCGGGAATCGAACCCGGGTCCTCCGCACACTAGGCCGACGCTCTACCACTGAGCCAACCGGCCAGGGCATGATATTATTTTCAAGTACAGATTTCATTATTCCATTTGGAAACAGCAGCAAGTCATTTACCAATAAGAAGATTTCTTCCAGACCCTTTCGATCTTCTCCACGAACCCTCCACAGGCAGATGTGAGCGTGAGTGCTACGGAACCTCACCGGCAGACGACAGTCCTGACCCCCGTCCTGACCCCCAAGACGGGACCTCTCCGGAGCCACAGCAGACTCAGTCTCAGGTCCGTGAGGCAGTAATGTTCCTGAAGACCCATTATGTCCCAAGTTTTCTACCATAGACCATCAGAAAATAAATAGGACCTGAGTTGTTATTTCTCTGGAAACCTAAAATTGAGTATGGGAAACAGGAAAAACATCGATAACTCTGTGCTGTTATAATAAATATCGAGATTGGTTTTCATAAACCAAAGAAGAAATTGTCCCCAATATTTTATTGACTTCTATTAATTTTTTTTTTTTTTTGTATTTTTCTGAAGCTGGAAACGGGGAGAGACAGTCAGACAGACTCCCGCATGCGCCTGACCGGGATCCACCCGGCACGCCCACCAGGGGGCGATGCTCTGCCCACCAGGGGGCGATGCTCTGCCCCTCCGGGGCGTCGCTCTGCCACGACCAGAGCCACTCTGGCGCCTGGGGCAGAGGCCAAGGAGCCATCCCCAGCGCCCGGGCCATCCTTGCTCCAATAGAGCCTTGGCTGAGGGAGGGGAAGAGAGAGACAGAGAGGAACGAGGGGGGGGGTGGAGAAGCAAATGGGCGCTTCTCCTATGTGCCCTGGCCGGGAATCAAACCCGGGTCCCCCGCACGCCAGGCCAACGCTCTACCGCTGAGCCAACCGGCCAGGGCCGACTTCTATTAATATTTAACATTAAATATAGGCCCAACTGTCCATTTCTATAAGGAACTCTAATAGAGCTGTTTCTGTGAGCTGAATCCCTAGTACTGCGGTGGAGCAAACGCTAACTGCCAGGAAGAGACTAGAAAAGTCACCGTGTCCTGCACGGTGAAAAGAAGAACCTGAAGTAAGTCACAGTTCACACTCAGACTCGTCCAACCATGCGATCCACTGGTAGGATGTTACGAGTGCCCGCTGAGTGCCAGAAACGATCACAGCGGGTGCATCAGCAAACACGCCGATAAACTTACTCGACGGGTAGATGAAGCAGTTTGCTCAGAAGTGGGAAGTGCTGTGTAGACATGGAAGAATATAGCAGAACAGGGGAAAAACAGAGCAGGTCACGGGAAGCGGTGCTGGAGAAGGCTCCCGGTGGAGGCAGTGTCAGAGCCAAGGCTGGAAGGAGGAGGCACGGGGGTAGACACACGGCCAAAGGAGAGCGTTCCACTGAGAGGTCCAGGAACAAGGAAGCAGGGTGGCCAGACTAAGCGAACGAGGGCCAACGTATCAGGAGACGAGGGAAGACAGGCCACAGGAATCTCACGGGCTTGTCGGCAATTGTCAGGGCTTGGCTTCTACTCAAGAGAAAGGAGGCGCTATGGAATAGGCACACGTTTACCCAACAAGGATCTACCAGATGCCAAGGCCACCTCTAGACGCTGAAGACACACGAAGCGGAAGGAGGTTGTGAGGAGGCAAAAACTGGACCTTCAACCTTGAACGGTACCTGAGTTATTGAGAGTCTTCTCCAAGCCTCAGGTGGGAACCTGGAAGTGAGCGCCCTGTGAGCTCAAAGGATGCCTCCCGATTCCTCCCTTACACACAGATACCGAACATTTACCACGATAACGCCAGAGAGACAGAAGATTCCAAAGTTGTCTAAATTAGCAGTAAAAAATCAAATTAAGTTCAAAATCATTTTAGTTTTGACTATTTTTCATTGGATAACTACAACGGTTTAAAAATCATAATACCCAGTATTTAGAATTTCCAAGACCGCAATGGAGCAGGCAGATGTTCCAACTGCCACCTCCCAGAACCAAGTTAGATTACAACTTAAGAACAATCATCTTGAAAACCCCACTTTGCACTAAACGAAGGGGTCTATCACCAAGGATCACAGAAGCCACAACGAGACTGGCAGGAAAGGTGAACACCAGGAAAGGGCTGCCCCCCTACCAGGAGCGAGCAGCTGAGGGTCCGGAGGGACTCTCACTGCGGGGGGGGGGGGGGGGGGGTTTGCCCTGAGTGGGGAAGTCCTAAACCCCAGGCCCAGCACCCCAGCCTAGAGCCCCAGAGCCTGGAAGAGGTGCCCACACAGCATCTGGCGGTGAAGAGAACCAAGGTTTCTGTCTGCAAGAAAGAGACAGAGCTCTCGGAGATGCAGCTCCATCTTAAAGAGCCAGCATAGAAAATCTCGTTCACAGCCACTTACCCGGGGCTCTTGTGGGGGAGGGCTGAGGGGACTAGAGCTATGTGAAGAGAGTGTGAAGCTGGTGGCCCAGGGAAATACGCCATGGGGGACAGCCGCAGGAACACCTGTGCTGAGTCATTCTCCAATACCATGGGCATCATCTTCTTGGGCACAGCAGTTCCCGCTCAGTGACATCAGCCTGGGGAAAAGCCACTGCCCAGAGCTCGGGATTCTCTCCTGCTCCACACACGGAGACGGGGTTTCTCTGAGAAGCCAGGAAGCAAGAGGCACATCAGTGACTCCGTTTTCTGACCTTGAGGCCGGAGCTTTCTCTCACATGCTCTCAAGTCTGACTGGTGCTTCCGCCCCACGGGAGACTCAGTAGAAACTGTCTAGTCTGTGGGCAGACCACACCTCTGGGACTCAGGGGCTACACTTAAGGACTCCTGGGGCCTCACCCTACTGAGGTCTGTGATAAAAGTCTGGACAGACTGACACCTGGAGTCAAGGAGTGGAGCCACACCCGCCCCCTTTCCAAATCCCTGAATTGCCGCAGGCTCGAGATTCTACCACAGGTTTTTCAACTGGCTGAGCCCAACAAGCATCCAGCAGACAGAGGCTGCAGGAAGTTGGACTCAGGGACCTTTGGCCTTTTAAGCGGACCTTCCCCCAGGTCCAGAGTGGGTAAAAGTCAGCCTAGGCATGTAGCTTGGTATTTGCATGTGTTCCTGGGCCCCACAGACACAGCCACAAACTCCGGATGGCTTGTAGCTCCACGAAGGTTGCTGAGGGCCGGTCATGGAGAGTGTCTCCCCCTGGTCTGCACCGGGCTCCCTCCAGGGAGGCCCAGGGCTGGCACAGCCAATGGCCAGCTGCGAAGAGCATCGGTTCAGAACCTAACAACCCTTGCTAGTTGGGTATCCTAAAGAAGAATGCCTCAAACCTGCCCCAGCTGAGGCGAGTTCCGCTCTCTGTGATCAGCACAAGCACAGCAGCTCACGCACATTGAACAGGGTGGAACGTCAAAGTCAGCCGGCCCGGGTGCTGGATATTCTACGCCACTGGGCTAGGTTCTACAGGGGAGAGGGAGAGAGGCATGAAGCATGAATATTTAATCTGTGGGTCTCCGCAAGCCTATTGTTGGGTCTGGAAGAGGGGCTAAGCCACTTTCTGGGGGGGGCACAGTCAGCCCCAGGAGAGGACTCTCTCAGTCTTCCTTCCTGAGACAGGGGTCCTCAGCTTGAAGAACTTCTGCAGAGGGAAATGTCAGCCCCACTTAACCTGAATGTACTGGTCACCTTGCTGGGGAGAAATAAAATTTGAGTATCTAGCAGTGGCTGCGGGATTAGGCCCTGGAGTAGGGGCCACTTTTGCCAGTATTGAGCTCATGATGAAGAGAGCCCTGAAGTCCAAGGTGCAAAGAACATTGTATCCCCAACCTCTGCTGCTCTAACCCACTAAGATTGCAACCTGTAGAGGGGTTGGTTGGGTGAAGCCATTCTGGGCCCACACTATAGTCCTTCTACAGAAAACTCTGTGGAGCTAGAAGAGGAGGTGGAGCACTGAAAGGTGGAGGCAAATCTTATAGAGCTTGGGGCTTTTACAGAGCTGCTGTAATAAATAAGACAAAAGCTGCATGAATAAGACAAAAAGACCCATATATATGCTGTCTACAAGAGACCCACCTAAGAACAAAAGATACATAGACGGAAAGTAAAGAAATAGAAAAAAATATTTCATGCAAACAAAAATGAAAAAAAGAAAAAGCTAGAGCAGCAATACTTAAATCTGACAAAATAGTCTTTAAAACAAAGGCTATAGTAAGGGACAAAGGAGGTCATTACATAATGATAAAGGGATCAATCCAACAAGATGATATTACCATTGTAAATATTTATGCACCCAATATAAGAGCACTTAAATATATAGAGCAGATTTTGATGAACATAAAGGGTAAGATCAACAGCAATACTATAATAATAGGGGATTTTAGTACCCCACTGACAACAATGGATGGATCCTCCTAGACAGAAAATTAACAAAGAAATAGCATCCTTAAATGGCACACTAGATCAACTGGATTTAATTGATACCTTCAGAACATTTCACCCCAAAGCTGCAAAATATACATTCTTTTCAAGTGCTCATGGCACATTTTCTAGAATAAACCACATGTTAAGACACAAAATAAGTTTAAATAAATTTAAGAAGACTAAAATCATAACAAGCATCTTCTCAAACCACAGTGGCATGAAACTAGAAATCAACTACAATAGAAAAATAGAAAACATTCAAACACTTGGAGGCTAAACAGCATGTTATTAATAACGAATGGATTAACAATGAGATCAAAGAATAAATCAAAAATTTCCTTGAAACAAATAAAAATGAACATACAACAACTCAAAATCTATGGGACACAGCTAAAGCAGTCCCGAGAAGGAAGTTCACAGCATTACAGGCATACCTTAAGAAGCAACAAAAAGCTCAAATAAACTAACTAAGCCAGCACCTAAAAGAAGTAGAAAAAGAAAAACAAAGAAAGCTCAGAGAAAGAAGAAATGAAATAAAAATAAATGACATAGGGGCTGAAAAAAGAAAAAAGAAAATCAATAAAACGAAGAGCTGGTTCTTTGAAAAGGTAAACAAGATTGATGAACCTTTAACCAGACTCATAGAGAAAAAAAGAAAGAGGACCCAAATAAGTAAAATTACAAAAGTACAGCAATAACAACTGACACTGCAGAAACACAAAGGATTGTAAGAAAATACTATTAAGATCTATATGCCAAAAAATTAGACAACCTAGGTAAACTGGATAAATTCCTAAAAACATACAATCTTCCAAATCTGAATCTGGAAAAATCAGAAAACCTAAGCAAACCAATGTAATTAAAACAGTTATCGCCCTGGCCGGTTGGCTCAGCGGTAGAGCGTCGGCCTAGCGTGCGGAGGACCCGGGTTCGATTCCCGGCCAGGGCACACAGGAGAAGCGCCCATTTGCTTCTCCACCCCTCCGCCGCGCTTTCCTCTCTGTCTCTCTCTTCCCCTCCCGCAGCCAAGGCTCCATTGGAGCAAAGATGGCCCGGGCGCTGGGTATGGCTCTGTGGCCTCTACCTCAGGCGCTAGAGTGGCTCTGGTCGCAACATGGCGACGCCCAGGATGGGCAGAGCATCGCCCCCTGCTGGGCAGAGCGTCGCCCCTGGTGGGCGTGCCGGGTGGATCCCGGTCGGGCGCATGCGGGAGTCTGTCTGACTGTCTCTCCCCGTTTCCAGCTTCAGAAAAATGAAAAAAAAAAAAAAAACAAAACAGTTATCAAAAAACTCCCAGCAAACAAAAGTCCTGAACTAGATGGCTTCACAAGTGAATTTTACCAAACATTCAAAGAAGAACTAACACCTAACCTTCTCAAGCTATTCCAAAAAATTCAAGAGAAAGGAAGACTTCCAAACTCATTTTATGAGGCAAGCATTATCCTCATTCCAAAACCAGGTAAAGACACTTAAAAAACACACACACAAAAAAAAACTATAGGCCAATCATCCCTGATGAACATAGATGCTAAAATTCACAACAAAATATTAGCAAACCGGATCCAGTAATACATTAAAAGAATCGTACATTATGATCAAGTGGGATTTATTCCAGGGAGGCAAGGCTGGTACAATATTCACAAATCAATAAGTGTGATTCATCATATAAACTAAAGAAAGGATAAAAGTCACATGATTATATCTATAGATGCAAAAAAAATAATTTGATAAAATCCTGTACCCATTTATGATTAAAACTCTGGGTAAAGTGAGAATACAGGGAACAAACCTCAACATAATAGGCCATATAGAACAAACCAACAGCCAACATTATACTCAATGGGTAAAAATTACAAGCAATCCAATCCCCTTAAGATCAGGATCAAGATGGGTGCCCCCTTTCACTACTCTTATTCAACATAGTTCTGGAATCCTAGCCACAGCAATCAGACAAGAAGAAGAAATAAAAGACATCCAAATTGGAAAAGAAGAAGTAAACCTATCATTATTTGCAGATGATATGATACTGTATATAGAAAGCCCTAAAGTCTCAGTCAAATAACTACTGGACCTGATCAATGAATTTGTCAACGGTTGCAGCATATAAAATTAATATTCACAAATCAGTGGCATTTTTATACACCAACAATAAACTGTCAGAAAGAGAAATTAAGGAAATAATCCCCTTCACTACTGCAGAAAAATAATAATAAAGGACCTAGGAATAAATTTAACCAAGGAGGTAAAAGACTTGTACTCGGAAAATTATAAGACATTGAAAAAAGAAATCAAGGAAGATAGAAATAAGTGGAAATATATATCGTGTTCATGGATAGGAAGAATAAACATTACTTAAATGTCTATACTACCCTAAGCTATCTATAAATTCAGTGCAATTAATATTAAAATACCAATGGCATACTTCAAAGATATAGAATAAATATTCCAAAAACTTATATGGAACCAAAAACAAACCTGAATAGACTCAGCAATCTTAAATAGAAAGAATAAAGTGAGAGGTATCTCAGTTCCTGATATCAAGTTATAATACAAGGTCATTATAATCAAAACAGCTTGGAACTGGCATAAGAACAGGCATACAGATCAATGAAACAGAACAGAGAAACCATAAATAAACCCACACCTTTATGATATTTGACAAAGGAAGCAAGAGTGTACAATGAAGTAGAGACAGTCTCTTCAACAAATGGTGTTGGGAAAATTGGACCAGTATGTGCAAGAAAATGAAACTAAACCACCAACTTACTCTATTCACAAGAATAAACTCAAAATGAATAAAAGGCTTAAATATAAGTCACAAAACCATAAACATCTTGGAAGAAAACATAGGCAGTGAATAAACTTTCCGGTATCTCTTGTAGTAATATTTTTGCTGATGTATCTCTACACGCTAGTGAAATAAAGGACAAAATACACAAATGGGACTCTATTAAACTGAAAGCTTTTGCACAGAAAAAGACACCATTAACAAAATTAAAAGACAACCCA